>NC_092335.1:680872500-681472500 GCF_046630445.1 Rutidosis leptorrhynchoides | reverse complement strand
TGTACCAAGTGTAGTAAAAATGAAGTACTATGCAACCATTTACGATACTAGAGCAACTAGCCCGGTTGGGGTTGTCAAACCCGATAGATCTATCAATAGGATTCACGCTTACATGTTCTTACAACATGTAAATATTAGTTACCAAGCTATTAGGGAAGATATGCAATGTGGTACAACTCAACGTAGAATATATTTTAAGTACTTGTGTCCATGGCGTAAAACATAAAATGCATGTATTCTCATCCTAAAATATTTTCAGAGTTTAAAAATAGGACTATATACTCACAGTAGTAAAAGTATATTAATAATAAGTTTTTAACTTATTAAAAATATGACCGTCGTCCTTGGATTCACGAACCTATAACAATAATAACGATTCAGATAATAATACGACATATGAATAAAATAAAGCAAGTTCATAGAATACTTATATAATAATTTTTAACATTTTATGTTAGTAGTCCATTGTTAGTAGTCCTTTGTTAGTAGTCCAAAATAGTCCGAAAAGTCCAACAGTCCAATAATCGGTATATATATATAATCTTAGAATTACCCCACGACATATTGTATACGTATTGTCTTTGCATCAACCCAGAGACGTATTGTATTAGAATTAACTAAGACGTATTGTGTACGTATTGTCTTAGGATTTATCAAAACGTATTGTATACTTATTGTGTTAGGACGTACCAAGAATATTATTATACATATATACAATCACAGAATTAACCAAGATTATAATATTTTATTATACTACTGATAACATGTCCAAATATATATAGGATATAGGAAAAGTTAACAAGGATATGGTTAATATAGTTTTTATAACATAAATTTCGTCCATACAACGTTAATTTTAGCAGATTTTGTTTTGCTCGATAAATATTCATTACAACTCAGTTTAAAGTGAATAAAATTGCTATAGATTCATTAAGAAGTAAATTTTACAAAACCAATTCGAAAAGTTCATCTCAAGCAGTATTTTTTAGAGCTTTACCCTCTTTTTTGTGTCGGTGGACAGATTTGAAAAAATCCCAGCATCCACCCAATATATGAATTTTGATAAACTACTTCCACTTTTTCTAAAATCATGAAAAAAATACTGGAAGTCTTATTTACATATATTAACATATTTCCAAAGTCTTAATCTCGAACTCAAAGTCTAAGATAGGTTTTTAATTCCCAACCCAAAACAGCCCGCTTTTTACCGAATGGAGATTAAAGGATATATGTTAAGTTTCAAGGTGTTCTTCATATGTACAAGTTATAAGTTCTTATATTAACTTAATATAACATCATAATACCTATAAATAAGTGTTATTAGAGTTAAGTTAGAAATATTAGATTAGTTTTTCAAACAAGCTTGGTGTTCACCAAAACAAGTTCTAGTTTTATAAGTTTTATAAGCATAATAAGATAGCAACTATACAAGGAATTGAACAAGGATTTTGAGAAGTATTTTACCTTGACTATAAAGAGGAAATTTGCTGAGATTATAGTATGATATGAGAGCATTCAAGTGTGTATTTTTAGTTTAAGAAAATGTGGAGTAAAAATGAGTTAAAATGGTCCTTATTTATAAGCTTATAATTTTGGCTTTTAGTGAAAATATCTAAGATAAGTTAAATTGTATTAAGTCATGCATGACATATTAAATTGATTAGGTCATGGATGACATATTACACACATAATTGCAGATTTCTATTGGTATATACCAATAGTAAATACTTCTAGAAGCTGTGTATAATACTGATAAAAATACCGTATGAATGCGAGTAGAATTCTTTGAGGAAATTGAACAGAAATACGAGTATAGCTATCCTTTATATGTATTGGTATATTATAAAGTGTATTCAATACTTGTAAGGATGTATTTACACTCGTAATACATTATATGTAAATACATTTTAACATAAGTTAATTACATCGTTTAAATAGTAATATATATTGTTTGAAAACTCTTTAAATTAGTAGTATGAAAATATATATATATATATATATATATATATATATATATATATATATATATATATATAATACTTTATTAATATACTTAATGAGATATTTAATTATCATATTTTCAAGTTAAGTATATATAAATCTATATATATATACAATAATTAAACAATTAAATTAAGTTATGACGTTCGTGAATCGTCGGAATAAAAGGGTGACCAAAAGCTTGTGTAAAACTCTTTCCAGAGGTTCAAGATTTATTAAAATTCATTGCTTATCAAGTCGGAATTATATAAAGATTAAGTTTAAATTTGGTCGGAAATTTTCGGGTCGTCACAGTACCTACCCGTTAAAGAAATTTCGTCCCGAAATTTGATCGAGGTCGTCATGGCTAACAATAATAATGTTATTATGACGAATATAAGTTGATTCATAGGGTTTTATCATGATTGAGAAATATGGATAAAATAATCCGATTACTCAAAACGTATGAGTGAAGCTATCGTAAAAGAGTGAAATGAGAAAATAGGGATTCGTCTTATCTTTTGACGTCATCACGGTTGATCTCCGGATTAAAGAAAATCTTTGTAATCTATATAAGATTTGATTCTTCGTCGATTAAGGAAATTATGATCCTCTTCGATTTAATGCAATAACCTGTCTCGATTTCTCTGTCGGATATTTTACTATAAATCAACCTCCTACGTTTCCTTATTTCCACATCTTCCATCTTTTATACTTTCTTCCTTTCTTTGTACTTCCAAAACATTCATCAATATGCTCCATCCAGTTTTAATTCTTGATATATTCTTGACTATCACATCTGTCATTCTTCTTATTCATCCTCCACCGGAGGAATCCGTTAATTTCTACTATGCTCTTGGATTTATAGTGTTCTTAGTTTTCCCTTGTCTTTATATTGCTATACGCATCGATATACACGGTTTGTAATTTCTGCGTTGTCTTCGTGCTTATATTTTTCCTTACATTTTGGAGTTTCATGCTTCCGTCTTCTTTTCTTGACTTCAAGTCAAGCGAATAATGGTCTAGAATTCATAGATATGAAATTCGGAATGAACATAGCTAATGCTCTAAGAGAGAAATTGTAAGAGCACAATTTGACTTGTGAAATTACCAGAATCCAAAGGAAAAGATAGAACTATCAATAGAATATGTTCTTGATATGTTTAGAGATTAGATTGAATGTAAGAGTCATGTAACATGGTACATGATGAAGTTATGGTCTGTGAATCATTACGTTCCATTTAGAAACTCAACATGACTTACTGTAATATAATTACGTTGATCAAGTGTCATTATATTATACTAACTCATGCTTCAGTTCCCAACATTACTTCAAAAACATTCATACTTTACACTCAGAGGTTTCAGATGTTTAGAAACTAAAACAGTTTTCTTTATGATGTGATACAGATAACGTGAAGGAATAAATGATTTCAGATAAGAATGGTTATGAAAATATCTTCAGAAATATGAAGGATATTTATAATGGAAGATACGATGATATCTTAGAATATTTAAGATAAGAGGATGATGAAGAATATTGTCCGCAAGGGTTTTAGAGTAAGGAGCAAGGTATTTGCTAAGGATTTTAGCAGACACCGAATTATTTGGATTCTTTGAAGGTAGATTTCGTCCTTGTGATTTGTCCACAGCCTCCTTCAGGGTTTGCTCAATCCGTTTTCCAGTTCTAAACCTTCTCTTTTTCTGTGCTTTGCTAACACAATATTCTTTATCATCAACTTTTGACTGTTACGGTTGTCTACAGTTTCTGCTGCTTCATTCAGCTTTTTTCAAAACTTCATAGTACTGATTCGTAGGCTGAAGTGCTATTTCGGATTTTCAGAATTATAATTCCAGGAAATAACATTATATGTATATGCAGAAATGATGTGAGATTCAAGAATAATTATTGATGCTTCCTGGGGTTTGGTATGACAATTATTGTTACAAGATGTAGATGGGTACATGACAAGGTTTTATAGTGATCTTTCAGAGAGATTTAAGTCAAAGAGCAATAAAATTGCTGGTAAGCATACTACTAATGTGGTAGAATATAAAAGGTTCCCCAGTAACGATGGAGAAAAGACAACGTATATATCAAGGTTATAATAAGGCTACTCCGGATGAAAAGTCGAAGTTGTCGTTTTGGAGCTGTGATAAAATTTGCTATTTTGAAAAGGGATTGTAAAGTTATTTTGGGTAATAATAATGCTAAAGGATCTGACATGGATACGTGTTGAACCTTTCCTTAGGTTCAAGTGTCCTCCGAATTCATATCTATATGCATATATTCTTCGTATGTATCGTGTGATTGGTTCATTCTCTTGATTGTTCCTTAGTTGAGATGTTTTCAAGAATTTTGAAGGGTTTAGACGCAGGTTGTCATCGTCAATATCCGTATAATGAATTCGTCATGAATCTTGAATGATACAAATATCTTTATGAGTTCTGTGAATGAAAGTGATGTTCTAGTATAGTTTGAATTTAAAGTATGATTTTGAAGGATGTAGGAATTTAAGATTGATGGCACTTCTTAAATCTTGACTTGGATTTTGATCTGTCAAAATCAGAATATGTAATTGAATTGGTATGGAAAATGGTTGTCTTGAATTTTGTGAAATGATGTATATTGCTATGAAAGGAGAGAGTATAATTAACGATTGTCGAAACATCATTGAAAATGTACAGTGTAACATATTAATGTGAACTTAAGTATTTCTCGGGTATTACCTACCCGTTAAAATAAAATTTCCCAAGTAATATTTTGTACAAAAGAATTTTTATTACAGTCTTTATGAAAATAAATGTATGTATATTTTCTTCAGATGTAATATGGATTTAATGAGTTAATATTATATTAATCTCATTTGGTTTACGGTTGGAACTAGAAATGAATAATCCCTAAAATCTTAGAGATTACATAATCGCCGTGGAATATTTCTTCAACGTAAATGAAATAATGAATTAATACTTCATCACTCATTATTGTTGGTATCCCTGAGTGTCTCCGGTGCGTATGATGTTGATGCTCGTAATGCGGCTTGCGATGTTGAAGCTTGTGATGTTGTTGGTAATGCTGCTGGTGGTGCTGGTAGTGGTTTGATGTGAGTATAGATGATGAGAATTTGTTTTGTTTTGTATTGTGAAAGAAGATGTTTAAAGTTTCTTGAATAAAAAGAGAGGTCACGAGCTTTATAAAGGGAATGAAATGATGTAGGATGCACTTGCTAATGAAGTTTTGCTTTTCATGACAGTATTTTTTTTTTTTACTAAATAATTCACCATGCAAGATATAGAGTAACGGTCAGATAGCCTCAATAATATTAGTAATATTATACTCGTTGCGGCATATCCTGGAAACGAGAGAGAAAATGGTGTTACGAACGGGTTCGCCGGTAAGTGCCTCATGTTCTTCACCAAGAGGGCAATGTGGTGGATGGAAGGGATCACCTTCTTCTTGTCTCCAATGATTAAGTAGATTACGAACCCATCCCCAATTCATCCAAAATAGATGATGGCTAATTGGTTGATCCATTCCGGTCACACTGCTTTCGGAGCTCGAGTGAAATTCCATATCAGAATTCGAGGGACTTGAACTAGTGGAGAGTTCCATTTCGTATGATTGAATAAAGAATTTTTCGATATGAAATGATTTCCGACTATCGGATGGTATTCTAATTACATAGAATATTTATATATATAGAGCAAAAAATTTCATAGATTATGGAAGAATTTACGGAATATGTTAGGCAAAGTTTACAGTAACAGATACGCTAAGATATGAATTAGCATATACACTAAAATATGAACTTTGTTTATACACTATTTATGCAATCAATGCAGTAAGATGTGTCTAGACTAAGAATGATAAGCATGTAATTTTCTAAGGGTGATAAGCAGATGATTTCCGACTAGAAATGATAAGCAAAACTTTTGACATGCAGTTAAGGTCAAAGTCGAGACTCACTAATGCATCTTAATAACTATCCGTTAGACACACTAATGCAAGACATGGTTCGCTAAGACCACCGCTCTGATACTAACTGAAAGGACCCGTCCATATTACTATAAACGCAGTACGTTCTCATTGGTCCCATAGCGAGGTATTTGACCTCTATATGATACGTTTTTAGAAAATATTGCATTTGTTTTATCAAAAGCACATCATTATTATACATAATGCATGTTTTAAACAAGTGGACGATTATTTAAGAAATAATCTCCAAAATACATCGGTTTCCAAATACTACACACGTGACGTAACAGTCGAATATAATACATGACAAAGGTTTTATTGAATGCAACACTTTATTTAAATAAAAGTATGAGACTCCATGCACAGCTTGCTCAGATAATGCAACAGCGGAAGACTTTCTTAAGGACATGAGAATAAACATGCTTAAACAGTCAACACAAAGGTTGGTGAGATATATAGGTTTATCATTGATATAAATATAGACCACAAGATTTCATAGTTATAAATATATGTACACTCGCAAGTGTATAAAATTATTCTATAAGTTGTTGAGCGCTTCGGTAACCATACTTAACCATTAATGTGGCATATTCCCTTTATTATGAAATCTCCCTACACTGTACCAAGTGTAGTAAAAATGAAGTACTATTGTGACGACCCGAAAATTTCCGACCAAATTTAAACTTAACCTTTATATGTTTCCGACACGATAAGCAGAATTTGTAATGTTGAATCTCAAAAAGTTTGGAACTACATTCATGTAATCAATTACCCTTTGACCGTGTTCGACGATTCACGAACAATTATGTGTATATAGATATGTATTTATAATATATAATATTAACTGAAAACATTAACAAAGTATTTGATATATGATACTTTACATGAACGTATTTGTTTCGATATATTTATCGACAGAATTAAGAGATAATATCAAATGATTGAATTATCAGATACATTATGATATGATTACTGGCCTATGTTATGAGGTCCGCTGTGATTTAAGAAATCTATTCTTTTTGACAATATTCGGAAAATGGTAAAGTAATTTATAAGTAAGAACAAATGTGTCAATTAACGGGAACTAGACAAGGGTTAGTGGAAATTCCTGTTTAATTTTCAAGGCATGTTTTATAATATTTTCCTCGTGACCTTGATAAGATAACTATGTTAACTTTCATTTTATTTAATATGAAAGTAAGAACGTGGAGTGTAAATAATTTAGATGTTGGATATCGACAAGTTAAGTAACTCGACATTTTTCATTAAGATGATTTCATACGTTTATTTAACCTTTGGACTTTATCTCATGCTTCACCAACAGACTGTAATTTAAAAACTTGAAACCTATTATGAATATATATAATTCTACTTTTCTAAAATGTTTTATGATATAACGATTTAAATCAATATTAAATATATTTATACGCGTATTATACGTACATAGTTTTATACTTTTACTATACTTTAACTTTACCTTTACTTTACTTTTACTTTTACTTTAATTTAACTTTAATAATTAATATTTTAATAATTCACTTTAATAATTCATACTTTAATAATTCACTTTAATAATTCATACTTTAAATAATTCACTTTAATAATTTACTTTAATAATTCATACTTTAATAATTCACTTTAATAATTCACTTTAATAATTCATACTTTAATAATTCACTTTAATAATTCATAATTTAATAATTCACTTTAATAATTCAAAAATCTATTATAAATAGAATTCAATAGGTTTCATTATTTCATAGAAACTTGAAAATATATTTCTCTAAACTCTCTCAATCGAATTACATATATATATTCACTTAGTATTATTTCAAGATATTATTAGTATACATAAAATACTACGATGGAGTTATATTCTGACGATTTCAAAATAAGTTTTCAAATGGGATAGAGCTAAGGAAATTATGGGTTATAGCTATGGAGGTTATGGGTCATGTTCGAGGGTATTGCTCGTGAGGTCAACCTAACATTTATCGTTTTCGTTGCGTCTACGTACTTTCCTGCAATATTGAATCACAATATTGATATGTGAGCATTCATATCTTATCTTTTATATATTAATAGTGTATCCCTGACTAGTGCTCGAGTATATATGATTATGCATGTTTGTATGCTTAGTTTCGTCGTTAAATAGTTTATGATAAATCATGAATTTGATACATATGCTACTGAGATAAGGTATATGATATGCATGTCGTTGAAAAGCTGAAGAAAAATTAATAACTTTTCATTTAGAACTCGTGTGGTTTCGATGAACGGATTAAAAGATATGGTCAACTGAATTATCATTAATTTTAATATTATTATTAAAACGATTATTATAATTGTTATCAGTTGATGTTATTACTAAAATTATCTTTATTACTAAAAATTAATATTTTTATTGAAACTATCATTTTATTATTTTTATCATTATTATTATTATCAATATTATTTTATCAAATAAATATGCGTACAAGGATATTTTTACCACACGTAATATAATTACATTAATAATACATACCACTATATTTTATGATATTAAGTGAATTTTATAAATTTTATTACTTGAGATATATAAAGGTATATTTTCATCATATATGAATTTTAATATAAATTTTTTATTTATTAATACATGACTTGTATTATTTAGTATAATAAGATCTGATAAATATATTTAAATATATAAAACAACTATATATAAGTTATATAATAAACATGTATAGATTTTGGATGTCATTTTGGGTCAAGTTGACTTTTGTTGACTTTTGCATGTCGGTCTCGAGCATTAGGATTGTGATACAATACGACTTGACCTAAATTGTTAGACAGATATTGACCAACACATAAATATATATACTTAATATAGGTTCGTGAATCCGAGACAAACCCTGCACTTGTTCAGTGCCGTCATATACATAATTGCTACCAAATACAGTATTGTGAGTTTCATTACTACCTTTTTATATATATTTTTGGGCTGAGAATACATGCACTGTTTTATAACTGTTTTACGAAATGGACACAAGTACTAAAAACATATTCTACGTTGAGTTGTACCACTTTGCATATTTTTCCCTAATAGCTTGGTAACTACCATTTACACGCGGTATTGTAAACGCGAATCCTGTTGATAGATCTATCGGGCCTGACAACCTGATAGTGCTCCAAATGAACATATATTTAGTAGCAATATCCTCCCAATATGTAAATTATTTAGTTGTAATTGTTCCATATTCAAGTAATATTCGTTTATATTTAATAAGTGCGAAGACAAAAGGCGAAAACGAAGAATTGAAGACGGAAAGGTCCAAAATGCTCAAATGTACAAAGATACAATTAAAGTGGTTCAAATTATTGATGAAGAACGTCTAAAAATGACAAGAGTACAAGTTGCGGAACGCAAAGTACACGATATAAAATAATACGCGAAGACGTCCGAAAATCCGGAACCGGGACCCGAGCCAAGAAGAAACGCCCGACGCAACGGACCAAAAATATCTAGTCTACTATGCACAAGAATAAAATATAATATATAAATAATTATATTAATTATTTATATATTTATATTTATTTTAAATTATGTCGACGAACAAGAAAACAAAAATGATTGAGCTGGATTCTGGTGGCCATGCGAGTCGCATGGCCAGAAGGCTATTTCCCATGCGAGTCGCATGAGGATCAGAATCAGGCCTGGTCTATAAATTTGCCATTTTTCGTCCGAGTTTAAACACACCACACACACAAATAATAATAATAATACTCCATAAGATAATAAATATATATATATATATATATATATATATATATATATATATATATATATATATATATATATATATATATATATATATATATATAGTATAGATTAGTGTTATATTAGATTAGTTCGGGTTATGTAAAGGTTATTTTACGGGTTTTTGAAGTCGAAATTCTGTCCGTGTAACACTACGCGATAAATACTCAATGTAAGTTATGTTCTCCTTTTTAAATTAATGTCTCGTACTTAAGTTATTATTATGCTTATTTAAAACGAAGTAATCATGATGTTGGGCTAATTACTAAAATTGGGTAATTGGGCTTTGTACCATAATTGGGGTTTGGACAAAAGAACGACACTTGTGGAAATTAGACTATGGGCTATTAATGGGCTTTATATTTGTTTAACTAAATGATAGTTTGTTAATGTTAATATAAAGATTTACAATTGGGCGTCCCTATAAATTACCATATACACTCGATCGGACACGATGGGCGGGGTATTTATATGTACGAATAATCGTTCATTTAACCGGACACGGGAATGGATTAATAGCCACTAGAATAATTAAAACAGGGGTGAAATTACATTCAAGGGTAATTGGTGTAATTGTTAACAAAGTAGTAAAACCTTGGTTTACACACAGTCGATAACCTGGTGTATTCATTAAACAAAGTATTAAAACCTTGTTACAATTCGAATCCCCAATTAGTTGGAATATTTAACTTCGGGTATAATAATAATTTGACGAGGACACTCGCACTTTATATTTATGACTGATGGACTGTTATGGACAAAAACCAAACGGACATATTAAATAATCCAGGACAAAGGACAATTAACCCATGGGCATAAAACTAAAATCAACACGTCAAACATCATGATTACGGAAGTTTAAATAAGCATAATTCTTTTATTTCATATTTAATTTCCTTTATTTTATATTTAATTGCACTTCTAATTATCGCACTTTTATTTATTGTTATTTAATCGCACTTTTAATTATCGTACTTTTTAATTATCGCAAGTTTATTTTATCGCATTTTTATTATTCGCAATTTCATTATCGTTATTTACTTTAAGTTTTAAATTAAGTCTTTTATTTATTTAATATTTTACATTAGGTTTTAACTGCGACTAAAGTTTTAAAATCGACAAACCGGTCATTAAACGGTAAAACCCCACTTTTATATATTATTATATATATATTTTTATATTGTTGTACAAAAATATTTATGTAAAAATAAGTGTTTCATAAGCCCGTCTCCCTGTGGAACGAACCGGACTTACTAAAAACTATACTACTTCGCGACTAGGTACACTGCCTATTGTGTTGTAGCAAGGTTTTGGTATATCCATTTTGTAAATATTTAATTAAAACTTGTTAAATTTTGTAGCATTCCGTATTAAAAATATACACTATTTCGTAACCCCGTGCTACCACATCAAGTTTTTGGCGCCGCTGCCGGGGAGTCGGCGAAATATTTATTTACATTTTTAGAAAAACAATATAAAATCTATAAAAAAAAAAAAAAAAAAATTTAAAAATTTAAAAACCGAAAAAAAATAATTGCTTTTATATATTTTTAAGATTTTTATTTATGAAAATATAAAACATTTCTATTTTTAGTTTTATAAAAATATAAGTTTTTATTTATTTTATATATATTTTACTTTAAATATAAAACAAAATAAAAATAAATAATAAATAATAAATAATACGAACTGACCTGTCATTTTTGAACCCTTCTTGAACTGAACCAGCAGGTCATGCGAGTCGCATGACCTTTTCTCTTAGACCCATGCGAGTCGCATGGAGGAGTCTGACAGGCCACATGTTAACCTAAAATCGCATTAATTACACGTATTTTATTATTATTATTATCTAAAACCC
The DNA here is from genome assembly GCF_046630445.1 of Rutidosis leptorrhynchoides. Lineage (NCBI taxonomy): Eukaryota > Viridiplantae > Streptophyta > Magnoliopsida > Asterales > Asteraceae > Rutidosis > Rutidosis leptorrhynchoides. The sequence continues at coordinate 681,460,890 of NC_092335.1, read as the reverse complement.
TAATATATTATTAATTATTATATTTAGTTTTTAGATTAATTAAATTATTATGACTTATTATTAGTTTATTAAATTTATAAATTAATACTTTTATAATATATAAATATAAAAATAATATTTTTATAAAAATAAATAATTTTTATAACTTTTTATTAACTTTTATATTTTGTATCTTTTTATAGTTTAGCGTAATTTTTGTATTTTTATCGTTCGTATTAGTTTTAAATTTAGTATTTTGCCGTAGCTTATTTTTATTCCTAGATTTTTAGGCTTTGCCGTAAAATCTCTTAAGTGCTTTTTCTTTAGATTAAGATTTAGGTGCTATAGAATTTTGCGACGCCGTTTTTCGCTTTAGTTTTAAATAGATTTTAGTGCCTAAATTAAGTTATTGCCATTTTAGATATAAAATTCCTTTTAAGCTTTAAGACCTTTAGGCGCAACTTTTTAGAAATAATTTTTAGACTTTTAAGTTCCGACGTTTTTCTTTCTTATTTTTATTTTTCGACACTTTTCGACGCGCAATCTTTTTCTTTCTTATTTCTCGACGCTCTAGTTTTTAGGACCTAGAATTTTCTCTATTTCTTATCTAATTCTCAAAACGGAAAGAAAAATTATTTAAGCGGTTAAGTTAATGGACGTTGACATTTTTCTGGTTCGTAGTAATAGTTGGATTTGTTAGTGGCTAGTTGTGGGCTTCCGATTTAAAGGGTCCTGGCTACCTGCTGCATCTTTTAGCTATTCGAAACGTGGGCAAAAATCAGAAAAGTCTATTAATTGGACAACTTATATAAGTTTTTCTATTTTTATAACTAATAGGATCATTTGTGAATGTAGCTAAAATTTGGCCGTCGCAATAAAATGGAAAATTTTGAAAACAAGGCCTTGGAAACTCTTTTTGAACTCCAAAATCAATTAAATCAATACTCTCAACCGAGTGTTGATGACAATTCGTTCAGTCAATCTTGGATCACAAATGACGAAACAATAACTGGTTGTGAAATCTGTGGAGATTATCACTCAACATGGGAATGTTATTATTACGTTCCTATGGAAAATTACGTACCCACAGAACCTGAATGGAACGATTATGAAGAACGCAATTCAAACTGGGATTATTCCCAAAAATATATCCAAACTCAACAACCAGAAGACGAGGAAAATTACGTGTCCGAAAATTCTTTAGACAATATGAAAATCAAACTCGAAGAACTTGATGCTCAAAAGGAACAAATGAGAGAGTTTGTAAACCGGCAAGCTGAAACTCTATCAGATTACACACCTGTTGATCTGAGGAGTCGTGTGCAAGAAAATCTCAAATCATCGAATTTTGATGAATTCGAGAGCTCCGAAATCACCAACTATCCTGATGATACTTTTTATTCAGTCTTATCAAATTCACAACATATCGACACATTAGCCTCTACCGACAAAATAATCAATCCATCAATGGAGGATGAAGAAGAAGAAAGGGTGACAAATTGGTACTCTTGGGAAAACGATAACGTTGAAAATTTTACCCCCGAGGCCAAACCGAACTTTACCATCCCACAACTTTCCAACCCAATATTCTCAATAGACGAGTCATCTACTGAAGATGAACTACGAGCTGTAATAGATAATGACACCTCGGATTTCACCCAATTGGGTAATAGAGGTGAAAACTTTAATCCCGAGAATAAACGGAAGGACACTTTTGGAATTGACCACCCTATAGATATAAGTATGTCGGTGTATATCGATCCATTTGACCAAGAACCAGAAAAGAGACATATCCATTTACTAAAAGCTACACTTAAAAAAGAATTAAGTAGTGACGATCGGGTGAGTCTAAACTTTAAACCCATTGATATATTATACACCACCCGAGATGCAAATAACTGGCTCACTATTTTAATTCGAGGAACTTATTCCACCGACTTCACATATCGTCAGCTAAAGTGTAAGGAAGTCTAACCCCACTTAACGTTAAATTAGGGGTTCGGGTTAGTGCATAACTCGTTAATAAACATGCATGATAAGTTAGGGTAAAAGACGCATTTTCAAAGATTAGCAAACTGTTCAAAAAAAGAAACCATTTTTGAAGAAAAACATGTGTGATAAAATAAGAAGGAATGAACGATGAGGCGCGCCATCTATCATTCGACGAGCTTTGTAAGTACAAACTAGGTATTCTTAATCAATTTTCTACACTAATCACCCTCATGAATTTATAATTATAGTCTGATTTCATGCAAATGAGGGCATTGCATGATCTCAAGTGTGGGGAAGGGTTATAAATTCTCTCGGGTTTACACTTGGTTTATTTGCCAAATTTTGCGAAAATTTGAAAAATTTTCAACTAAATGAATTTAAAATCATGTTTATACATATTTATGAACGGTGAAAACTAGGTGATAATACCGAAATTATCGTTACCTCGGAAAGGACATAAATTGAGAAACAACCTAAAAATGCTTGAATTCATTTAAAATGGAATAAAGGAGAATAAAAAGGCAAAGAAAGAAACTAAGTGTGGGGAGAATGTACCAAGTTATTCAATTAAAAACTATCTATCACATTTTTGTATAAGAATTATTGCAGGTACTTTTGCTTTGGACGATACTAAACTGTTTTACCCGATTTATTGTAATACTTTTGAAAGAAGAGATGGATCTACACGATGAATCAATTCCATCATTAAAAGGAAGTAAAGTCTTCCGAAAAAGAAACGCGCTTCTTGATTTAGGTCATGAAGTTGTCGTCCAGACCAGCTGTAGGTTGACGAAAAATCTAGAAAAGTCATCTCTAAAATCAGCAGGAAATCCACGGACCTCAGCATCAAACAGGGTCGCCAAGTGGTCAGATTTATCCTAACCATGAGAAGGATTTATCTCGTACAATGGGGGGGCACCGTGCAAATTAGCTTGATAAGACTAATGAATCAGATCCCCAGAAAGGATAATCTCCTTAAAGATTAAAAATCAGCTTTTAAGACTGATATTACTCAATCCTTGAGATTGACCTTAAAGATTGAGAATTCAAACTCATGGAATTCAATGATATCTAAACTCGAGCTTGAACGAGAAAATATTTTGATCAAAAATACAAACCGATTTGTTTTCTGAAAAACCATTTTCAATGCGTTCATTACCATTGAACGTAAAATCCTAGGAATTCACCTGGAATTCATTAGGTCACCTGAACCAAATCGGGTGTCAACCGTAAGAACGGTGGTTGCATAGCATGGTCGGAGACAGGACCTTGTGCCAGACCGAAAAATCATAGGATGATCTTTACTATTGCTCCTACCAAGGATAGTTCTAGCATCCGACACGTTTTTAGACCATGAACAAATGCATGTCATTAGACATTGCCTTAACAGTTTCTTGTTCATCGCTTTCCTTTACAACCGGACGGTAGTTTACCGAAAGGTAATATACGGAACAAGTAAACTGGATGTGTGCTTTCCGATACCAGGATAGCAGTGGATTACACGAACCTAAAAGTTTTAAGCCAAAATATTGATCCACAAATATATTTTGCAACACCAAAGAATGGATTAAATCAGAAAACTTGTCTAGGGTAAAATCTAGCTTGAATTTTCAAAAGATCAAATGTTTTCATAAAGATCCAATTTCCTTAAGGATCTACATTTTTATAGTCATGTGGGACTGTAAACCGCCTTTCAAATGTGCACTTTGCTTTGGAAACCGAAAGTAAATCGGCTATTTGATTGTAAGTGTCGTTGACCTAAACCCAAGGCAACTGTGGATGACACACCCACCTTTAACCATGATTCTATCGTTACTATCATTATTTATACCGCCATATCAAAATCACTGATGTACAAAGTGTGAAGAATAAAGAAGTGATTCGTGTGATGTATTATAATTTCAAGTTATGTATTGCTTGAGGACAAGCAACGTTCAAGTGTGGGGATATTTGATAGTGCTCCAAATGAACATATATTTAGTAGCAATATCCTCCCAATATGTAAATTATTTAGTTGTAATTGTTCCATATTCAAGTAATATTCGTTTATATTTAATAAGTGCGAAGACAAAAGGCGAAAACGAAGAATTGAAGACGGAAAGGTCCAAAATGCTCAAATGTACAAAGATACAATTAAAGTGGTTCAAATTATTGATGAAGAACGTCTAAAAATGACAAGAGTACAAGTTACGGAACGCAAAGTACACGATATAAAATAATACGCGAAGACGTCCGAAAATCCGGAACCGGGACCCGAGCCAAGAAGAAACGCCCGACGCAACGGACCAAAAATATCTAGTCTACTATGCACAAGAATAAAATATAATATATAAATAATTATATTAATTATTTATATATTTATATTTATTTTAAATTATGTCGACGAACAAGAAAACAAAAATGATTGAGCTGGATTCTGGTGGCCATGCGAGTCGCATGGCCAGAAGGCTATTTCCCATGCGAGTCGCATGAGGATCAGAATCAGGCCTGGTCTATAAATTTGCCATTTTTCGTCCGAGTTTAAACACACCACACACACAAATAATAATAATAATACTCCATAAGATAATATATATATATATATATATATATATATATATATATATATATATATATATATATATATATTATAGATTAGTGTTATATTAGATTAGTTCGGGTTATGTAAAGGTTATTTTACGGGTTTTTGAAGTCGAAATTCTGTCCGTGTAACACTACGCGATAAATACTCAATGTAAGTTATGTTCTCCTTTTTAAATTAATGTCTCGTACTTAAGTTATTATTATGCTTATTTAAAATGAAGTAATCATGATGTTGGGCTAATTACTAAAATTGGGTAATTGGGCTTTGTACCATAATTGGGGTTTGGACAAAAGAACGACACTTGTGGAAATTAGACTATGGGCTATTAATGGGCTTTATATTTGTTTAACTAAATGATAGTTTGTTAATGTTAATATAAAGATTTACAATTGGGCGTCCCTATAAATTACCATATACACTCGATCGGACACGATGGGCGGGGTATTTATATGTACGAATAATCGTTCATTTAACCGGACACGGGAATGGATTAATAGCCACTAGAATAATTAAAACAGGGGTGAAATTACATTCAAGGGTAATTGGTGTAATTGTTAACAAAGTAGTAAAACCTTGGTTTACACACAGTCGATAACCTGGTGTATTCATTAAACAAAGTATTAAAACCTTGTTACAATTCGAATCCCCAATTAGTTGGAATATTTAACTTCGGGTATAATAATAATTTGACGAGGACACTCGCACTTTATATTTATGACTGATGGACTGTTATGGACAAAAACCAAACGGACATATTAAATAATCCAGGACAAAGGACAATTAACCCATGGGCATAAAACTAAAATCAACACGTCAAACATCATGATTACGGAAGTTTAAATAAGCATAATTCTTTTATTTCATATTTAATTTCCTTTATTTTATATTTAATTGCACTTCTAATTATCGCACTTTTATTTATTGTTATTTAATCGCACTTTTAATTATCGTACTTTTTAATTATCGCAAGTTTATTTTATCGCATTTTTATTATTCGCAATTTCATTATCGTTATTTACTTTAAGTTTTAAATTAAGTCTTTTATTTATTTAATATTTTACATTAGTTTTTAACTGCGACTAAAGTTTTAAAATCGACAAACCGGTCATTAAACGGTAAAACCCCACTTTTATATATTATTATATATATATTTTTATATTGTTGTACAAAAATATTTATGTAAAAATAAGTGTTTCATAAGCCCGTCTCCCTGTGGAACGAACCGGACTTACTAAAAACTATACTACTTCGCGACTAGGTACACTGCCTATTGTGTTGTAGCAAGGTTTTGGTATATCCATTTTGTAAATATTTAATTAAAACTTGTTAAATTTTGTAGCATTCCGTATTAAAAATATACACTATTTCGTAACCCCGTGCTACCACATCACAACCCCAACCGGACTGGACGACCAGTATTCAACGGTTGCACAGTACTTCGTTTCAGTGACTACACTTGGTACAGTGTAGTGAGATTTCATAATAAAGGGAATATGCGACGTTGATTAAATGTTAAGTATGGTTACCAAGTGCTCATCCACTTAGAATATTTTTATTAAAACGTTTATGTATATGAAATCTTGTGGTCTATTACTATTACAGAAATGATTGATTATGATAAACTAATGAACTCACCAACCTTTTGGTTGACACTTTAAAGCATGTTTATTCTCAGGTATTAAAGAAATCTTCCGCTGTGCATGTGACGACCCGGAAATTTCCGACTAAATTTAAACTTTATCTTTATATTATTCTGACACGATAAGCAATGTTTGTTAAGTTAAATCTCAAGGATTTTAAACTATATTTATACATTCATTTAAACCTCGACCAAATTCCAATGATTCACGAACCATTAAATGAACATATATGAATATGTATGTATATGTTTATATGTTATAAATTGAAAAATGTCAACAAAGTATTTAAACGAATAATGCTTTATATGAACGTATTTGTTTCAATATAATGATCGACGAAATTAAAAAAATTTATTAAATGATTGAATTATCAGAAACATTGAATTATGATTACAAGTCTCTGTTGAGAGGTCCACTATGATTTGAGAAAATCTATTCCTCTTAACGATATTCGAAATAATTTGTAAAGCTATTTATAAATAAAAATAAAAAGTGTCATTTACGAAAGTTAGACAAAAGCTAGTGGAGAATTAGTTTCCATAATATTCTATTAATCTATTTTCAAACGTACAAAAACGTTTTCAGTTTAAAAAGAACTTTATTATTAAAATGTATATAACTTTCATAAATATCTAGAATCACTTTTGACAACTCATTACTTAACCAGTATAATAAATATAACGATATTTATATTTTATTTCATTAAATATATATAACGATTTAAATTAATATTATATATAATTATACGCGTATTATATATACATAGTTTTTATACTTTTACTATACTTTAACTTTACCTTTACTTTACTTTTACTTTACTTTAACTTTAATAATTCACTTTAATAATTCATACTTTAATACTTTACTTTAATAATTCATACTTTAATAATTCACTTCAATAATTCATACTTTAATAATTCACTTTAATAATTCGTACTTTAATAATTTACTTTAATAATTCATACTTTAATAATTCACTTTAATAATTCACTTTAATAATTCATACTTTAATAATTCACTTTAATAATTTACTTTAATAATTCATACTTTAATAATTTACTTTAATAATTCATACTTTAATAATTCACTTTAATAATTCATACTTTAATAATTCACTTTAATAATTCAAAAATCTATTATAAATAGAATTCAATAGGTTTCATTATTTCATAGAAACTTGAAAATATATTTCTCAAAACTCTCTCAATCGATATATATATATATATATATATATATATATTTGCTCTGTATTATTTCAAGATATTATTAGTATACATAAAATATTACGACGGAGTGATGTCCGAGTGATTTCAAAATAGTTTTTGAATGAGTCGAAGCTAAGGAAATTATGGGTTATAGCTATGGAGGTGATGAGTATGGTTCATGGGTATGCTCGTGAGGTCAATCTAGTATTTATCATCTCCGTTGCGTCTATGTACTTTCCTGTAATATTGAATCTCAATATTGATATGTGAGCACTCATAACTTAACTTTTATATATCAATAGTGTATCCCTGACTAGTGCTCGAGTATATAGGATTATGCATGCTTGTACATTCGATATTGTCCTTAGATAGGTTTGTTGAATCCTGAATTAGATACATATGCTACTGAGATAGGGTATATGATATGCATGTCATTGGAAAGCTAGAGAAAAATTAAGAACTTTTCATTTAGATATCGAATGGTTTCGATAAACGGATTAGAAGTTATAGTCAACTGAATTTTAGTATTATTGTTAAAATGATTATTATTACTATCGTCGTTATTATTTTAATAGAAATATCATTGTTATTATAAAATATCATTATTACTATTATGTTAGTATTATCATTTTATCATAATAACATTTTTAGTAAATATAAATATTGTTATTTTTTTATAGAATAATAATTATTATTATTACAAAATAATACAACTTTTACTTATTATTATTATGATCAATATTATTTTATCAAATAAATAGGGGATACAAAGATATTTTTCACCACGCGTAATATAATTACGTTAATAATACTTACCACTATAGTTTTACGATATTAAGTGAACTTTATAAATTTTACTACTTAAGATATATAAAAGTATATTTTATCATATATAAACGTTAATATAAATTTTTATTAATAAATGACTTTTATTATTATAAAATCTAATAAATATATTTAAATATATAAAATGACTATAGTTAAGTTCTATAATAAACACGTATAAATTTTAGAAGTCATTTTGGGTCAAGTTGACTTTTGTTGATTTTTGCATATTAGTCTCGAGCATTAGGATTGTGGTACACTATGACTTGACCAAAAATTGTTAGACAAATATTGACCAACATATAAATATATATAATTAATATAGGTTTGTGAATCCAAGGCCAACCTTGCACTTGTTAAATGGCGTTATATGTATTTTTACTACGAAATACGGTATGGTGAGTTTCATTGCTCCCTTTTTAAATGCTTTTGCATTATATATTTTTGGGCTGAGAATACATGCATATTTTATAACTGTTTTACGAAATAGGCATAAGTACTAAAACTAATTCTACGTGGGTTTAAACCAGAAATATCCCCTTAGCTTGGTAACTATAACTACTGGTGTATGACTGGTAGGCGCGAATCCTAAAGATAGATCTATTGGGCCTGACAAACCCCATCCTGACTATGGGATGCTTTAGTACTTCGAGGTTATTTTAAACACACATGATTTGGTGTACTTCAGAGGGTAAAACATGAACGTTAAGGCTTGTTACCGGGTGCCTACAACTTATAGAATACTTTTATACACTTGCGAGTGTACATATATTTATAAACGGAAATCTTGTGGTCTATTAATATATTGAAATGATTGTTTTGATAAACCTATGAACTCACCAACCTTTTGGTTGACACTTTAAAGCATATTTATTCTCAGGTATTGATAATGCTAAAAACGAATATATATTTCATAGCATTATTCCTCAAGAAAGACAAGTTTTTAGTTGCAATTGTTCTATTTACAAGTGATATTCGTTTGTATAATAAAAGGTGAAGACAAAAGACAGATTCGACGAATTTAGACGCAAACGACCAAAAAGCTCAAAAGTACAAAAGACAATAAAAAAGGTTCCAATTATTGATAAGAAACGTCTCGAAATTACAAAAGTACAAGATTCAAAACGCAAAGTACAAGATATTAAATTGTACGCGAGGACGTTCGAAAATCCGGAACCGGGACCAGAGTCAACTCTTAACGCTCGACGCAACGGACTAAAAATTACAAGTTAACTATGTATATAAATATAATATAATATATAATTAATTATATTAATTATATATATATTATATTTATAAATAAAAAACCGTCGGCAGAGAAAAACTCCAAGGACTGAGCTGTAAAAGTAACCTCCGCGACTCGCGGAGTTTGAAGAGGTTTTCACCGCGAGTCGCGGAACCCCAAAATTGAAAACTGCCTATAAAGCCAACCGAATTCTGATCAAAATCATTATCTTTTTCTTCTCTTATCATACGTAAAATCTATATTTATATTTATAATTTATATTTTAATTTTAATTATAATTCTAATAATAAGGGTATGTTAGCGAATGTTGTAACGGTGTAAGTCGAAATTCTGTCCGTGTAACGCTACGCTATTTTTAATCATTGTAAGTTATGTTCAACCTTTTTACATTAATGTCTCGTAGCTAAGTTATTATTATGCTTATTTAAAACGAAGTAATCATGATGTTGGGCTAATTACTAAAATTGGGTAATTGGGCTTTGTACCATAATTGGGGTTTGGACAAAAGAACGACACTTGTGGAAATTAGACTATGGGCTATTAATGGGCTTTATATTTGTTTAACTAAATGATAGTTTGTTAATGTTAATATAAAGATTTACAATTGGGCGTCCCTATAAATTACCATATACACTCGATCGGACACGATGGGCGGGGTATTTATATGTACGAATAATCGTTCATTTAACCGAACACGGGAATGGATTAATAGCCACTAGAATAATTAAAACAGGGGTGAAATTACATTCAAGGGTAATTGGTGTAATTGTTAACAAAGTAGTAAAACCTTGGTTTACACGCAGTCGATAACCTGGTGTATTCATTAAACAAAGTATTAAAACCTTGTTACAATTCGAATCCCCAATTAGTTGGAATATTTAACTTCGGGTATAAGAATAATTTGATGAGGACACTCGCACTTTATATTTATGACTGATGGACTGTTATGGACAAAAACCAGACGGACATATTAAATAATCCAGGACAAAGGACAATTAACCCATGGGCATAAAACTAAAATCAACACGTCAAACATCATGATTACGGAAGTTTAAATAAGCATAATTCTTTTATTTCATATTTAATTTCCTTTATTTTATATTTAATTGCACTTCTAATTATCGCACTTTTATTTATTGTTATTTAATCGCACTTTTAATTATCGTATTTTTTAATTATCGTAAGTTTATTTTATCGCACTTTTATTATTCGCAATTTCATTATCGTTATTTACTTTACGCTTTAATTTAAGTCTTGTATTTATTTTATATTTTACATTAGGTTTTAACTGCGACTAAAGTCTTAAAATCGACAAACCGGTCATTAAACGGTAAAAACCCCCCTTTATAATAATAATATTACTTATATATATATTTGTATTTTTAATAAAAGTAAACTAATATAGCGTTGAGCTTTGTTTAAAGATTTCCCTGTGGAACGAACCGGACTTACTAAAAACTACACTACTGTACGATTAGGTACACTGCCTATAAGTGTTGTAGCAAGGTTTAAGTATATCCATTCTATAAATAAATAAATATCTTGTGTAAAATTGAATCGTATTTAATAGTATTTCCTGCTAAAATTAATAACTATTTTATATACACCTCGCATAACATCAAGTATTTTTGGCGCCGCTGCCGGGGACCTATCTTAAAAGCCGGAAGCGCAACGCTAATATAAAAAAAAAAAAAGATTTTTAGTTTACTTTTATTAAAAATTCGTTTTTGTAAAAATACGTTTTAATTATTCAAAAATGAGTGGCACCAAGAAAAAGATATCGTTAGATCATCTAAAGCAGCTAGAGCCGATTCTAGCCATGACTTAGATTCCATTTCCGCAAAGATAGATGCTGTGGAACGACGAATGGAAAAGATGACTAAAGATATTCACTCAATACGAATTAGTTGTGAGCAGTGTGGAGGACCACATTTGACAAAAGATTGTCTCAGTATTGAATTAACAATGGAACAAAGAGAGAATATTTCATACATAAACCAAAGGCCTGGAAATAATTATCAGAATAATTATCAACCGCCAAGACCGATTTACAATCAAAACCAGAATTATAACCGAAATATTCCATACAACAACCAACAAGGTCCTAGCAATCAACAAGTATCCAATAATACTTATAATCAGCAAAGACCGAATTTTCAAAACAAACCACCACAACAAACCGATGATAAAAAGCCGAATTTAGAAGATATGATGACGAAGCTAGTTGAAACTCAAACACAGTTTTTCACATCTCAAAAACAAACCAATGAACAAAATGCTCAAGCATTTAGAAATCAACAAGCTTCTATTCAAAATCTGGAACAAGAAATGAGTAACCTAGCAAGGTTAATAGGTGAAAGAAAATCGGGAAGTCTACCTAGCGATACAAATGCTAACCCCCGGAATGAAACAGCTAAAGCTATTACCACAAGAAGTGGTACAACACTTAAACCACCTGAAATACCTGTAACTTCTGATGAAACTATTCCTACTCCACAAGAACCACAACCTGGTCAAGATAAGGAAAAAGAACCGGTAGTTGAAAAGGTTAATGAAGATAACACAGTTAAGGATAAACCTTATGTTAAACCATACCAACCACCACTTCCTTATCCGAGTAAAATGAAGAAAGAGAAACTTGAAGCCGAGCAATCCAAATTCTTGGATATGTTTAAACAGATAAATGTAAATCTTCCTTTCATTAATGTGATTTCAGGAATGCCTAGATATGCTAAATTCTTGAAAGATCTAATCTCAAATAGAAAGAAAATGGAAGAACTCTCGGCTGTTACTATGAATGCTAATTGTTCAGCAGTGCTGTTGAATAAGATACCAGAAAAACTATCTGATCCAGGAAGTTTCACAATTCCATGTTTTCTGGGTAGTCTTAGTTCAATAGAAGCATTGGCAGACTTAGGTGCTAGTATAAATCTAATGCCGTATTCACTATACGCTAAACTAGACCTTGGAGAATTAAAACCAACCAGAATAAGCATACAACTAGCCGATAGATCAATAAAATATCCTAGAGGGATAATGGAGAACATGCTAGTTAAAGTTGGTACTTTAGTATTTCCAGTATATTTTGTTGTTTTGGACATGGAAGAAGATTCTCAAGTTCCTCTCATATTAGGAAGACCATTCTTAAACACGGCTAAAGCAATGATAGACGTGTTCGGTAAGAAACTGACCCTAAGTATAGAGGATGAGAGTGTTACCTTTTCAGTTGATAGAGCAATGCAACAACCACAATCTGCAGATGATACATGTTATTATATTCAAACTATAGATGCACATGCAGAATTATTAGAAGAATTTCCAGAATTACAAGGAACAGGAGAATGTTCTTTAGGAGAAGGTAATGAATCAATTGATGAAGCTGAAATGTTAGCTACACTTATAGCTAATGGATATGAACCAACAATAGAAGAAATTCAAATGCTAAAAGAAGAAGACAGATATCGATATAAATCATCGATAGAAGAACCTCCGAAATTAGAGTTAAAGCCACTTCCAAACCATTTGGAATACGCTTATTTACATGGTGAATCTGAATTACCTGTAATAATATCGTCTTCTCTTACTGAAAATGAGAAATCACAACTCATTTCTGTGTTGAAAGCTCATAAACCAGCCATTGCATGGAAGATTCATGATATTAAAGGAATAAGTCCTTCGTATTGCACACATAAAATCCTTATGGAAGAAGGTCATAAAACGTATGTGCAACGCCAACGAAGACTAAATCCTAATATGCAAGATGTAGTTAAGAAAGAGATTATTAAACTGCTAGATGCAGGTTTGATATATCCAATTTCTGATAGTCCATGGGTAAGTCCAGTTCAATGCGTGCCTAAGAAGGGTGGTATGACTGTCATTACAAATGAGAAAAATGAGCTTATTCCTACTAGGACTGTAACAGGATGGAGTGTATGTATTGATTATAGAAAATTAAATGACGCCACCAGAAAAGATCACTTTCCCCTACCTTTCATAGATCAAATGTTGGAAAGATTAGCCGGAAATAGTTACTATTGTTTTCTAGATGGATTTTCCGGATATTTTCAAATTCCAATAGCACCCGAGGACCAAGAGAAAACCACATTCACGTGCCCTTATGGTACTTTTGCTTACAAACGCATGCCATTTGGACTTTGTAATGCCCCTGCAACCTTTCAAAGGTGTATGATGGCGATTTTTCATGACATGATAGAAGAATGCATGGAAGTTTTCATGGATGACTTTTCAGTCTTCGGTGATACATTTAAATCATGTCTAGTTAATCTGGAACGAATGCTAATTAGATGCGAAAAATCAAATCTAGTACTTAATTGGGAGAAATGCCATTTCATGGTTAAAGAAGGCATCGTTCTTGGACATAAAATTTCAAAAGAAGGAATTGAAGTGGATAGAGCTAAAGTAGATGTAATTGCTAAACTTCTACATCCCACCAATGTTAGAGGAGTTAGGAGTTTTCTAGGGCATGCCGGTTTTTACCGACGTTTTATAAAAGATTTTTCTAAAATTGCCACTCCTATGAATAAACTCCTAGAAAAGGATGCTCCATTCATCTTTTCAGATGAGTGTATCAAATCTTTTAATATTCTTAAAGAGAAACTCACTAATGCACCGATCATGATAACACCAAATTGGAATCTACCATTTGAACTAATGTGCGATGCAAGTGATTTTGCAATGGGAGCCGTTTTAGGACAAAGGATTGAAAAACGATTTCAACCTATATATTATGCTAGTAAGACATTACAAGGAGCACAAATGAACTATACAACTACTGAAAAAGAACTCCTTGCTATTGTCTTTGCTTTAGAAAAATTTCGAACATATCTCGTTCTAGCAAAAACGGTGGTCTATACCGACCATTCTGCTCTTAGATACCTATTTTCAAAACAAGATGCTAAACCAAGATTAATCCGTTGGATCTTACTCTTACAAGAGTTTGATATTGAAATCCGAGATAAAAGAGGAGCAGAAAATCTCGCCGCTGATCATCTTTCTCGTCTTGAAAATCCCGAATTAGAAGTTCTGAATGAATCGGCCATACAAGACAACTTTCCTGATGAATATCTATTGAAGATAGATTATAAAGAAATCCCATGGTTTGCAGACTATGCAAACTACTTAGTTTGTGGATTCCTTGAAAAAGGATTATCGTACCAAAGACGAAAGAAATTCTTCAGTGATATAAAACACTATTTCTGGGAAGATCCACATCTGTTTAAAAGTTGTCCCGATGGAATAATACGCCGATGTGTATTTGGAGATGAAGCTAGTAAAATTTTAAACCATTGTCACACAGGACCAACAGGAGGGCATTATGGGCCTCAACTAACAGCAAGAAAAGTTTATGATGCTGGATTCTATTGGCCTACAATTTACAAAGACGCACACCTTCTTTGCAAATCCTGTGATGCTTGTCAAAGGGCCGGAAAAATAAGTCAACGTGATGAAATGCCACAAAATGTCATCCAAGTATGTGAAGTATTTGACATTTGGGGTATTGACTTTATGGGTCCATTTCCAAAATCTCATAATAATCTATATATACTCGTAGCCATTGATTATGTATCTAAATGGGCGGAAGCACAAGCTCTCCCAACTAACGATGCACGAGTTGTAGTCAACTTTTTAAAACGTCTTTTTGCAAGGTTTGGAACACCGAAAGCTTTAATAAGTGATCGGGGTACTCATTTCTGTAATAATCAACTTGAGAAAGTTCTTAAAAGATATGGAGTAACTCATAAAATCTCCACCGCTTATCATCCACAAACAAGTGGACAAGTTGAAAATACCAACCGAGCTTTAAAACGTATTCTAGAGAAAACCGTAGGATCAAATCCGAAGGAATGGTCCATTAAATTGGAGGATGCACTCTGGGCTTTTAGAACAGCCTACAAAACTCCAATTGGAACCACACCTTTTAGACTTGTTTATGGAAAAGCATGTCATCTTCCAGTAGAAATTGAACACAAAGCATTTTGGGCTTTGAAAACATGTAATCTTGATTTACATGAAGCCGGACGTCTACGATTAAGTCAACTAAATGAATTAGAAGAATTAAGACATGAAGCATACGAAAATTCGTTAATCTATAAAGAAAGAACGAAGAAATGGCATGATAAAAGAATCAGAAGTTCAAAAGAATTTAAAGAAGGAGACAGAGTTCTTCTTTTCAATTCACGATTCAAGCTATTTCCTGGAAAATTGAAATCAAGATGGTCTGGACCATTCATAGTCAAAAGAGTTTTCCCATACGGAACGATAGAATTAATAAATTCAAATGGGATTGAATTTAAAGTTAATGGTCACAGAGTTAAACATTACATACATGGTCCGATGGAAGTCAACAACGAAGTTAATCACAATTTCGACACCACAGCTAACTAAGTGTGGGGAGAATCAAGTCTTTAAAGGATAATATATATTTCTGTTAGAGTTAGATTGTCTGTTTTCGTGTAGTTCTCGAAAATGGAACCCGAATGGTCTTTCCCTAGCAGACCCTAAAGAACTAGTCTTCTCCCCCCATTCTGAATTTTTATTTTTTTTAGGTTTTTACAAAATGAAGACTGCCTGTGAACTAAACCATGGTCTAATGCTACACGCTTTGATCACTAAAAGAAATAATGACATACTACCGAGTGAAATAGTATCAGTAATCAGAGAAAGAATGGACGGAGTTAGAAAAGAATCCAGATGCGAAGATAATAAGTTACAATTTGGTAAAGGAAAATCAAAATCCGCAGCGAAAAGAAGAGCACGACACCTAGAAAGATGTCACAAATGCGGAAAATGGTCACATGGAGGTAAATGTTCAAATAATCAAACCTATTCAAATACCGAATTTGTTACTTTATGCAGAGACGGACCGTTCATATGTTTAAAAGAAAAGATACTGAATGCTCGAGGTTACGCCTATGTAGCCATGGAAAATCAATTAAACCGACTATCTTATGAATGGAATAGATCATATAACTAAGAAATCTATTTCACAGATATGTCTGTACAGTTTTTATTTTTATTTTTATTTTTTAACCTTTTGATAATAAACGCTAATTTGTTCGCTAAAAAGTATTAAATTGGTATTAAATAAAATTAGGTTTGGCTACCGAAATTAATGATATCATTCAAAAATTTATTACATCACTGCGAAATTTAACGTTTATTCTTAAGGTATAAATATCTTTAATCAATCAACCCAAAATATTTCAAAAATTCGTCATGAGTTAAATTAGGTCTTGGAACCGAAATTACTTTACCGAAAAGAGGGGCGCATATTTTTGATAATATTTGATTGATTAAAGTGGGATAAAAAGACAAAAAGATTTTTAATTTTATTTTTACCATATTTTAAAAATTAATATTTAAATCTTAAATTAATATTGTAAACTTTGTAAAAACAATATATTTAAAATTGTAAATATTTGAAAAATTAATATAAGTTTAGTATGAATTTATAAATTTTTAAATTAAGTTTGGTGTAAATTTTTAATTTTTAAAATATTAATTTTTAATTTTATGCATTTCAAATTTTAAGTTTGGTGTGAATTTTTAATAATAATTTTGAATTTTATATTTAAGTTGTGTGAATTTAAAAACAAAAATTTACTTTATCTCATTAAGTTAAGAATATGATTTTTAAATTCGTCGTAAGTTGAAGACTAGGTCTTTGAACCGAAATTGCTTTACCCGAGGGAGGGACGAGAACTTTTATTATCATTATTTTTAATCTTATTGAATTAGAGTATGCCAAAAACATTGAAAAAACCCAAAAATCTTAGCTTTTAAAACAATCGCTACAAAAAGACAAATTTTAAAATTTTGTCGAAGGACGGACTAGGACATCGATCCGAAACGACCTCGTCCTAAATAACAAGGGAAACAAAATTTTAAAATTAAGTACTTAATTGTTTCAAAAGTTAATGATTAAAAAAAAAAAAAAAAAAAAAAACTCCGCGAGTCGCGGAGTTTGAAGTGCATTTCGCCGCGACTCGCGGAGGGATGAAAAATCAGAAAAAAATAAAGAGCTGGAACAGATCAGTCCCAACCCCAAAACAATAAAAACCTACGAAAAACACTCCGCAAAAACACGAAAAAAACCTCCCAAAATCACAATTTTTAACCGTTAATCACCAAATTTTTTGTTAAAATCATGTTGAGAAGGATACTATCTAAGAATTACTCAAGAAAAACGGTAAAATTCTACACCTAAACACCATTTAATCCGAAATTTGATGTTCTTGAGCTATTTTTTCCCCAATTTGATTTTGATACTTTTTAGTGTAATTAAGCTTAAATTGTTTATGTATTATGCTTGTATAACCTAGATTGATGCTGTTTAACATGATTAGAAGCCTTAAACTTCAAATTTTGAATAATCTAGGGTTTGTGTTCTTGAGCAATTTGGGGCTTTTTGATATAAACAGGTTATGGCCGATTTTTGTCATGAATTGTTGCTAAATTGAGTAGTGTAACATGTCTAGGTAGTTAAATAATCCAAACTTTGAGCCTAAACATGATTTTGAGAATTAAAGTGGACTTTTTCAAGTCTAAAATTCATGAACTTGATTTTTGAAAGATAATGCCATTTGAGACTTGTTTAGTTGCTAGTAATGATTATTTTGACATGTTATTTGAGTTGAATGCTTATGAACTTGGCGAACATTTTCGTATATGCTTATTTGAAAAAGTGTAGATTTGATAAAAATGTGAAAATGAGCTTAAGTTTGATATAAATTGATAATGTCATTGTAATTATTTTGATTGATGATTTTGCTGACACTAATGCATATTTGGATGCACAAAAATTGTGTTTGATGTGTTTTGCAGAATGAAAGGGGTGAATCTTCATCCCAAGCCCGCAATGCTCCTGCTGAGAATTTGGAACAACAGGAGGTGGATAACTACTACAAGCAGGATATACCTCATCCAGTCATGACCTTTTCTGATATGCACTTGGAAGAGTTGCACCCGAACCTGAGATTTGACAGACTTTGGATAGATTATCCAAAATATCAACGGGGTTTGCATACTCTTCATTCTAAGGTTGTTGAGGTACCGAGGGTCATAGAATGGGGACCCTTAGAAGCTGTAGAATTGGCCGGGCCAATTAGGGAATTACTTGTACAGAGGTATGGTAATTCTTCTTTTAATGACTGGATATGTTTATTCACCATACGTAGACCTGTATATAAAGTATGGTATGAAGAATTGTTATGTAGTATAGAGTTGAATGATCGGGTAGCTAGTTTAACCGATCGTTCTTTTATTAGATTTTTGTTAGGAGGTTCGATGCGCCACATGTCTTTACTGGACATGGCTCAGGCTTTACGTATATATACGCCTGAGGAGTTAGCGTCTGCCGATTGTAGAGGATTGATACTAAACGGTAGAAAGATAGATGAGAATTTTGATACACACGGTGTGTGGAGTCAAATGACAAGCCATCACCGTTTCAAAGGGGGAAATTACTCTTATTTGGATATAGATAGAGCCGAGTTAAGAGTGATACATAGGTTTTTAGCTAATTCGATTACACAAAGGGGTAAAAACAAGGAAAAAGTAAATGAACAAGATTTGTTTTACCATATGTGTATTCGAGACCCACAGAGCGCTGTAAGTATACCATATTGTGTGGGTTATTATTTATCAGCTATGGTTTGGGGGATGCGACCACATAGCATAATAGGAGGTGGTATTTTTATTACTTTGATTGGTGACTATCTCGGTGTGGATGTAAGTCAGGGGGGATTATTACTAGAAGAGCCGGAACCCCTCGATACTATAGGTTTAAATGTATACCATGGTGCGAAAGTTTTGAAGAGGCGAAATAACGCCGCAGTACGATACCATGGTAGACATCCACAGGTGGAGAGAAACCAGCAGCAAGGTAATGTAGGAGGGGGGAATGAGATGCAAGAAATGCATAGGTTTATAGCTTCTCAGGAATACGAAAATGCTAGACAGAGAGCATTTGAAGATTGGCAAGTTCATCAGAACCAGATCATAGCTCATTGCCAACATATAGGTAGAAACTATATTCCTACACCGAAACCCGTCTTCCCTCCTAGGTCGATAGAGATGCAGCCACCATATCCTACGTATGACCCTGCCGAAGCATTCTATAGCACTTATGGTTATGCCTGGAACCCCTATTGGTACCAATATCATCCTTAGTTTACTTATTATTTTTTATTATTTTGTAATTTGTAATTATTGATACGTTTAATACTTTTGTTAATATTGTAATCATTTTTATAATTATCTAACTTTTATTCTTAGACTTTAATAATTTTTGAATGTGGGGTAATATACCAAACTTAAAAAATATGTATATATGTTTGCAGTTTATCTTATGTACACAACAGGGTAAAACAACGCATTTTCAAAGACTGGCATTAAGTTCAGCAAAAGCAACTAATTTTGACGACAAGATGCAAAATATATGTGAAATAACAACAAGACGGAATGAACAAATGATGTGCACCATTTATCATTCAGCAAACAAACGCCAATATATTTGGAAACTTTGGTAAAATTTAATCATTTTCACACAAATCACCCTCAATAATTTAAATTGTTACTGATTTCTTGCAAATGAGGGCATTGCAAGATCTTAAGTGTGGGAAGGGGTTAAATTCTTTCAGATTTTAAAATTTTTATCTTAAACACTTGGTTACCATTAAAAATACTAGTAAAGCAGTAGTTGTATTAGAATCTAGTGCTCTCTGATAAAAAAGAACAGCCCTAGTCTTATATACTGACTACCCAATTCTAGTAAAATTTTTCAAAATTTTCAATTAAATGAACTCAAAATCATGTTTATACATATTTATGAACGATAAAACTAGGTTTTAACACCGAAATTATTGTTACCTCGGAAAGGACATAAATTAAGAAACAAACTAAAATGTTAAAATTCATTTAAAATGGAATAGAGGACGATAAAAAGGAAAATAAAAGCCAAGTGTGGGAAAATTTACCAAGTTATTTTAAACATATGTCACATATATCTGTAACAAATAACTGAAAATACTTTTGCTTTGGACTAAACTAAACTGTTTTACCCGATGAAAGAAAAGAAAAGATGGATCTACACGATGAATCAATTCCATCATTAAAAGGAAGTAAAGTCTTCCGAAAAAGACACACGCTTCTTGATTTAGGTCATGAAGTTGTCGTCCAGACCAGCTGTAGGTTGATGTAAAATCTAGAAAAGTCATCACTAAAATCAGCAGGAAATCCACGGACCTCAGCATTAAACAGGGTCGCCAAGTGGTCAGATTTATCCTAACCATGAGAAGGATTTATCTCGTACAATGGGGGGGCACCGTGCAAATTAGCTTGATAAGACTAATGAATCAGATCCCCAGAAAGGATAATCTCCTTAAAGATTAAAAATCAGCTTTTAAGACTGATATTACTCAATCCTAGAGATTGACCTTAAAGATTGAGAATTACAAACTCATGGAATTCAATGATATCTAAACTCGAGCTTGAACGAGAAAATATTTTGATCAAAATTACAAACCGATTTGTTTTCTGAAAACCCTATTTTCAATGCGTTCATTACCATTGAACGTAAAATCCTAGAAATTCACCTGGAATTCATTAGGTCACCTGAACCAAATCGGGTGTCAACCGTAAGAACGGTGGTTGCATAGTGGTCAAAGACAGGACCTTGTGCCAGACCGAAAAAATTATAAGGGTGAGCTTTACTATTGCTCCTACCAAGGATAGTAATTGCATCCGACACGTTATAGACCATAATTAAAAGCATGCCACGGGACATTGCCTTAACAGTTGCTTGTTCAACGCTTTCCTTTCAACCGGACGGTAGTTTGCCGAAAGGTAATATACGGAACAAGTAAACTGGACGTGTTGCTTTCCTAATACAAGGTTAGCAAGTGGGTGACACAAAACCATAAGTTTTGAGCTAAAATTTTCAAATCTGAAACCCACCAAACCCACAAAAATATTTTGCAAATACCGGTAAAGGGTTATTCCGGAAAACTTATCTAGGGTAAAAACTAGATTTCAAAAAATCAAATGTTTTCATAAAGATCCAATTTCCTTAATGGATCTAAATTTTTATAGTCATGTGGGACTGTAAACCATATCGTTACTACCATTGTTTATACCGCCGTATAGAAATCACTGATGTACAAAGTGTGAAGAATAAAGAAGTGATTCTAGTATTTCAAGACAATATTGCTTGAGGACAAGCAACGCTCAAGTGTGGGAATATTTGATAATGCTAAAAACGAATATATATTTCATAGCATTATTCCTCAAGAAAGACAAGTTTTTAGTTGCAATTGTTCTATTTACAAGTGATATTCGTTTGTATAATAAAAGGTGAAGACAAAAGGCAGATTCGACGAATTTTAGACGCAAACGACCAAAAAGCTCAAAAGTACAAAAGACAATCAAAAAGGTTCAAATTATTGATAAGAAACGTCTCGAAATTACAAAAGTACAAGATTCAAAACGCAAAGTACAAGATATTAAATTGTACGCGAGGACGTTCGAAAATCCGGAACCGGGACCAGAGTCAACTCTTAACGCTCGACGCAACGGACTAAAAATTACAAGTTAACTATGTATATAAATATAATATAATATATAATTAATTATATTAATTATATATATATTATATTTATAAATAAAAAACCGTCGGCAGAGAAAAACTCCAAGGACTGAGCTGTAAAAGTAACCTCCGCGACTCGCGGAGTTTGAAGAGGTTTTCACCGCGAGTCGCGGAGCCCCAAAATTGAAAACTGCCTATAAAGCCAACCGAATTCTGATCAAAATCATTATCTTTTTCTTCTCTTATCATACGTAAAATTTATATTTATATTTATAATTTATATTTTAATTTTAATTATAATTCTAATAATAAGGGTATGTTAGCGAATGTTGTAAGGGTGTAAGTCGAAATTCTGTCCGTGTAACGCTACGCTATTTTTAATCATTGTAGGTTATGTTCAACCTTTTTACATTAATGTCTCGTAGCTAAGTTATTATTATGCTTATTTAAAACGAAGTAATCATGATGTTGGGCTAATTACTAAAATTGGGTAATTGGGCTTTGTACCATAATTGGGGTTTGGACAAAAGAACGACACTTGTGGAAATTAGACTATGGGCTATTAATGGGCTTTATATTTGTTTAACTAAATGATAGTTTGTTAATGTTAATATAAAGATTTACAATTGGGCGTCCCTATAAATTACCATATACACTCGATCGGACACGATGGGCGGGGTATTTATATGTACGAATAATCGTTCATTTAACCAGACACGGGAATGGATTAATAGCCACTAGAATAATTAAAATAGGGGTGAAATTACATTCAAGGGTAATTGGTGTAATTGTTAACAAAGTAGTAAAACCTTGGTTTACACGCAGTCGATAACCTGGTGTATTCATTAAACAAAGTATTAAAACCTTGTTACAATTCGAATCCCCAATTAGTTGGAATATTTAACTTCGGGTATAAGAATAATTTGATGAGGACACTCGCACTTTATATTTATGACTGATGGACTGTTATGGACAAAAACCAGACGGACATATTAAATAATCCAGGACAAAGGACAATTAACCCATGGGCATAAAACTAAAATCAACACGTCAAACATCATGATTACGGAAGTTTAAATAAGCATAATTCTTTTATTTCATATTTAATTTCCTTTATTTTATATTTAATTGCACTTCTAATTATCGCACTTTTATTTATTGTTATTTAATCGCACTTTTAATTATCGTACTTTTTAATTATCGTAAGTTTATTTTATCGCACTTTTATTATTCGCAATTTCATTATCGTTATTTACTTTACGCTTTAATTTAAGTCTTGTATTTATTTTATATTTTACATTAGGTTTTAACTGCGACTAAAGTCTTAAAATCGACAAACCGGTCATTAAACGGTAAAAACCCCCCTTTATAATAATAATATTACTTATATATATATTTGTATTTTTAATAAAAGTAAACTAATATAGCGTTGAACTTTGTTTAAAGATTTCCCTGTGGAACGAACCGGACTTACTAAAAACTACACTACTGTACGATTAGGTACACTGCCTATAAGTGTTGTAGCAAGGTTTAAGTATATCCATTCTATAAATAAATAAATATCTTGTGTAAAATTGTATCGTATTTAATAGTATTTCCTGCTAAAATTAATAACTATTTTATATACACCTCGCATAACATCAGGTATTAAAGAAATCTTCCGCTGTGCATTAGCTCATTTTAAGGATATTACCTGGAGTCATTCATGACATACTTTGAAAGACGTTGCATTCGAGTCGTTGAGTTCATCAAGATTAATATTAAGTCAATTATAGTTGGATGTAATATGAAATGGTATGCATGCCGTCAATTTTTGATGTAAAGAAAGTTTGTCTTTTAAAAACGAATGCAATGTTTGTAAAACGTATCATATAGAGGTCAAATACCTCGCGATGTAATCAACTATTGTGAATCGTTTATAATGTATATGAACGGGTCCTTTCAGTTGGTATCAGAGCGGTGGTCTTAGAAAACCAGGTCTGCATTAGTGTGTCTAACTGATAGTCGTTAGGATGCATTAATGAGCCTGGACTTCGACCGTGTCTGCATGTCAAAAGTTTTGCTTATCATTTTTGTCAAAAATTTCCGGCTTATCATTATTAGTCTAGACACGTCTTACTGCATTGATTGCATGAATAGTGTATAGACAAAATTCATATCTTAGCGTATCTGCTAATCCATATCTTAGCGTATCTGTTACTGTAAACTTTGCCTGACATATCCCGTAATTTCCTCCATAATCTACGAAATCTTTTGCGCTATATATATAGATTTTCTATGTAATTAGAATACCACCCGATAGCCGAAAAATTATTTCATATCGAAAAATCCTTTATTCAATCGAACGAAATGGAATTCGTCATTAGTTCAAGTCCCTCGAATTTCGATATGGAATCCCACTCAAGCTCCGAAAGCAGTGTGACCGGAATGGATCAACCAATTAGTCATCATCTATTCTGGATCAATTGGGGATAGGTTCGTAGCCTCCTCAATAATTGGAGACAAGAAGAAGGTGATCCCTTCCATCCACCACATTGCCCTCTTGGCGATGAACCTGAAACACTTACCGGCGACCCTGTTCGAAACACCATTTTCTCTCATTTCCAGAGTATCTCGTCATGATTATATACTACACCAAATTCTAGATCTTATTTATCCGCTCGTCTGAACCGACAATCACCCAGGTGTAATAGAAGAAGTCAACGAGCTTCGCGCTCGGGTAGTGGCTTTGGAGAATATGGTGCAAAGGTTACAAACACCAGCAGCAGCACCAGCAATATAACAAGTACCACCATCAACAACATCAACAGTACCATTACCACCACCAACAATAACCACATCGTAAACCTCAACTTCACAATCTGTCCCATGAGCATCGACGTCATACACCCTGTAAATACTAAGGAATACCACAATGATGAAGTATTGATTCATAACTTCATTGGGAAAACATTCTACGATGATTATGTAATTTCTAAAGTTTATAAATTATCTATCCTAGCCTTAACCATAAATCAAGTGAGTTTAATTTAATATTAACTCATTAAATCTATATTACATCTGAAGAAATATACACATATATTTCCATAAAGACTGTAATAAAATTCTTTTGTACAAAATATTAATTGTGACATTTTTTTTAACGGGTAGGTAATACCCGAGAGATATATAAATTCACAATTAATATGTTACATTCTTCGAATCTGATTCAGCAAATCATCCATTATACTCCCTACTTTCACAACAATATACATTTTTTTATAGAAATCAAAACAACCATACTCATTCAAAAATCTAATTACATATTCTGATTTTGAAATCGCCGAATTCAATTCAAGTTATAACTGGTATCATCACTCTTAGATTCTTACATCTTTCAAAGCTATACTTTAACTTCAAAACTGTGTTAGAACATCGTATGTATATTAACGATTATAATCTGTGTTCAAGCCCTTCGAAATACCTGAAGACACTTCAAATAATCATCAATCGAGATGATGATCCAACCACATGTTATCCACAGTTACGTACCTGAAAAACTCTTGAAACCAAAGTCATAATTTAACATGTATCCATGTCAGACCTTTTGGCATTTACTAGCTAAAATAACTTTTCAATCACTTCTAAAAATAGACGGTTTTGTCACAGCTCCAGCAAACCAACTTCAATTGTTCATTCGAATAAGCCTTATTATAATGATTACCCCTTCATCATTATTACCGGGGAACTTTTCATATCTCGCCACATTAGCAGTAAACTTATTAACAACTTCATTGATCTTTGAATTTCTGAAAAATCTTTATATTTATCAAAACCCCATCATTTACTCATCTGCATCTTGTAACGAGAATTGCCATACGAATCATCGGAAATTAGCAATCAGTATTTTGAAATCTCGCAGCATGTCTACGCCAACAATTATATGTGTCTATCTTCTGGACTTATATACTTTGAATGTGAAGTTTCTGAAAAACACCCTAAACTGCGAACTAGTTCTCGAAATACTGATGAAGCAGCAAAAACTATAAACTGCGAACTAGTTCTCGAAATACTGATGAAGCAGCAAAAACTATAAACGACCTTAACAGTAAAAAGTTTGATGATAAAGAGTAGTGTGTTGGCAAAGCTCAGAAAAGAGAAGATTTGGTACTGAAAAATACGGATTGAGCAAACCATGAAGAAGGCTGTGGATAAATCACAAGGACGAAATCTACCTTCAAAGAATCCAAATGATTCCGTGTCTGCTGAAGTCATTATCGAATACCTTGCTCCTGACTCTAAACCCTTACGGACAATATTCTTCATCATCCTCTGATATTAGAAATTTTAAGATATCATCGTATCTTTCATTATAAATATCCTCCATATTTCTGAAGATATTTCCATAATTATTCTTATCTGAAATCATTTACCTCTTTGTGCTGTCTGTGTTACATCATAAAAGAAACTATTTTAGTTTCTAAATTCTAAAACTTTCGAATTTAAAATACGAATATTTTTGAAGTAGTGTTGGGAACTGAAGCATGAACTAGTATAATATAATGACACTTGATCAACGTGATTATATTACAGTTCTAAATGGAACGTGATGATTCACAGATCATAACGTCATCATGTGCTATGTTACACGACTCTTGTATTCTATTTAATCTCTAAAAATATCAAGAATATATTTTCTAGATGATTCGGTCTTTTCAGGGTATTCTGGTAAATTAACAAATCAAGATCGTGCCATTACCATTTCCTTCTTAGAACATTAACTATGTTCATTCTGAAATTCATATCTGCGAATACTGGACCATTACAAACGTTGCTTAATTGCAAGAAGAAGAAACGAAAGGACAAAACTCCGAAATAGAAATTGGAGTATAAATCGCAGCAAATAGAAGGGAGCATTAACTGTGGATGTCAATGATTATAGAAGACAAAAGTAGGGGCTTTGAAATATAAGGGAAGATATAAAACCCAACAACCACCCAAAAATTATAAACCGTATATATCGATGCATATAGCAGTATAAAGACACGGAAGAACTAAAAACACTATAAAATCGAGAGTATAGTAGAAGTAAATAGATTCTTCTGGAGGCAGATGAAAAAGAAGAACGACAGATATGAAAATGAGGAGTATATCGAGAATCAGTACTGGATGAAGCATATTGACAAATACTTTAAAATATGAGTTGAGGGAGAAAGAATAGAAGGTGTGAGTTGTAAGGAAATGAAGGAGGTGGATTTATAGTGAAATACCCGACAGAGAAATCAAGATGGATTATCGTATTAATTCGAAGAGAATCATAATCTCCTTAATCACCGAAGCATCAAAACCAACATAGATTACAAAGATTTTCTTTAAATTCGGATATCAATTGTGATGACGTCAAACGATATGACAAATCACTATAATCTTATTTCCTTCATTTACGATAACTTCCCTCATACGCTTCGAGTAATCGAATTATTTTATCCATACTTCTTAGACATGATAAAACTTCATAATTGTCATAATAACATTCTCATTGTTAGCCATAACGACCTCTATCAAATTTCGGGGACGAAATTTCTTTAACGGGTAGGTACTGTGACGACCCGGAAATTTCCGAGTAAATTTAAACTTTATCTTTATATTATTCTGACACGATAAGCAATGTTTGTTAAGTTAAATCTCAAGGATTTTAAACTATGTTTATACATTCATTTAAACCTCAACCAAATTCCAATGATTCACGAACCATTAAATGAACATATATGAATATGTATGTATATGTTTATATGTTATAAATTGAAAATGTCAACAAAATATTTAAACGAATAATGCTTTATATGAACGTATTTGTTTCAATATGATTATCGACGAAATTAAAAAAATTTATTAAATGATTGAATTATCAGAAACATTGAATTATGATTACAAGTCTCTGTTGAGAGGTCCACTATGATTTGAGAAAATCTATTCCTCTTAACGATATTCGAAATAATTTGTAAAGCTATTTATAAATAAAAATAAAAAGTGTCATTTACGAAAGTTAGACAAAAGCTAGTGGAGAATTAGTTTCCATAATATTCTATTAATCTATTTTCAAACGTACAAAAACGTTTTCAGTTTAAAAAGAACTTTATTATTAAAACGTATATAACTTTTATAAATATCTAGAATCACTTTTGACAACTCATTACTTAACCAGTATAATAAATATAACGATATTTATATTTTATTTCATTAAATATATATAACGATTTAAATTAATAATATATATATTTATACGCGTATTATACATACATAGTTTTTATACTTTTACTATATTTTAACTTTACCTTTACTTTACTTTTACTTTACTTTAACTTTAATAATTCACTTTAATAATTCATACTTTAATAATTTACTTTAATAATTCATACTTTAATAATTCACTTTAATAATTCATACTTTAATAATTTACTTTAATAATTCATACTTTAATAATTTACGTTAATAATTCATACTTTAATAATTCACTTTAATAATTCACTTTAATAATTCATACTTTAATAATTCACTTTAATAATTCATACTTTAATAATTCACTTTAATAATTCATACTTTAATAATTCACTTTAATAATTCATACTTTAATAATTCACTTTAATAATTCATACATTAATAATTCACTTTAATAATTCAAAAATCTATTATAAATAGAATACAATATGTTTCATTATTTCATAGAAACTTGAAAATATATTTCTCTAAACTCTCTCAATCGATTTATATATATATATATATTTGCTCTGTATTATTTCAAGATATTATTAGTATACATAAAATATTACGACGGAGTGATGTCCGAGTGATTTCAAAATAGTTTTTTGAATGAGTCGAAGCTAAGGAAATTATGGGTTATAGCTATGGAGGTGATGGGTATGGTTCATGGGTATGCTCGTGAGGTCAATCTAGTATTTATCATCTCCGTTGCATCTATGTACTTTCCTGCAATATTGAATCTCAATATTGATACGTGAGCACTCATAACTTAACTTTTATATATCAATAGTGTATCCCTGACTAGTGCTCGAGTATATAGGATTATGCATGCTTGTACATTCGATATTGTCCTTAGATAGGTTTGTTGAATCCTGAATTAGATACATATGCTACTGAGATAGGGTATATGATATGCATGTCATTGGAAAGCTAGCGAAAAATTAAGAACTTTTCATTTAGATATCGAATGGTTTCGATAAACGGATTAGAAGTTATAGTCAACTGAATTTTAGTATTATTGTTAAAATGATTATTATTACTATCGTCGTTATTATTTTAATAGAAATATCATTGTTATTATAAAATATCATTATTACTATTATGTTAGTATTATCATTTTATCATAATAACATTTTTAGTAAATATAAATATTGTTATTTTTTTATAGAATAATAATAATTATTATTACAAAATAATACAAAATTTACTTATTATTATTATGATCAATATTATTTTATCAAATAAATAGGGGATACAAAGATATTTTTCACCACGCGTAATATAATTACATTAATAATACTTACCACTATAGTTTTACGATATTAAGTGAACTTTATAAATTTTACTACTTAAGATATATAAAAGTATATTTTATCATATATAAACGTTAATATAAATTTTTATTAATAAATGACTTTTATTATTATAAAATCTAATAAATATATTTAAATATATAAAATGACTATAGTTAAGTTATATAATAAACACGTATAAATTTTAGAAGTCATTTTGGGTCAAGTTGACTTTTGTTGACTTTTGCATATTAGTCTCGAGCATTAGGATTGTGGTACACTATGACTTGACCAAAAATTGTTAGACAAATATTGACCAACATATAAATATATATAATTAATATAGGTTTGTGAATCCAAGGCCAACCTTGCACTTGTTAAATGACGTTATATGTATTTTTACTACGAAATACAGTATGGTGAGTTTCATTGCTCCCTTTTTAAATGCTTTTGCATTATATATTTTTGGGTTGAGAATACATGCATATTTTATAACTGTTTTACGAAATAGGCACAAGTACTAAAACTAATTCTACGTGGGTTTAAACCAGAAATATCCCCTTAGCTTGGTAACTATAACTACTGGTGTATGACTGGTAGGCGCGAATCCTAAAGATAGATCTATTGAGCCTGACAAACCCCATCCTGACTATGGGATGCTTTAGTACTTCGAGGTTATTTTAAACACACCTGATTTGGTGTACTTCAGAGGGTAAAACATGAACGTTAAGGCTTGTTACCGGGTGCCTACAACTTATAGAATACTTTTATACACTTGCGAGTGTACATATATTTATAAACGGAAATCTTGTGGTCTATTAATATATTGAAATGATTGTTTTGATAAAGCTATGAACTCACCAACCTTTTGGTTGACACTTTAAAGCATGTTTATTCTCAGGTATTAAAGAAATCTTCCGCTGTGCATTAGCTCATTTTAAGGATATTACCTGGAGTCATTCATGACATACTTTGAAAGACGTTGCATTCGAGTCGTTGAGTTCATCAAGATTAATATTAAGTCAATTATAGTTGGATGTAATATGAAATGGTATGCATGCCGTCAATTTTTGATGTAAAGAAAGTTTGTCTTTTAAAAACGAATGCAATGTTTGTAAAACGTATCATATAGAGGTCAAATACCTCGCGATATAATCAACTATTGTGAATTGTTTATAATTTATATGAACGGGTCCTTTCAGTGCATTAGCTCATTTTAAGGATATTACTTGGAGTCATTCATGACATACTTTGAAAGACGTTGCATTCGAGTCGTTGAGTTCATCAAGATTAATATTAAGTCAATTATAGTTGGATGTAATATGAAATGATATGCATGCCATCCATTTTTTATGTAAAGAAAGTTTGTCTTTTAAAAACGAATGCAATGTTTGTAAAACGTATCATATAGAGGTCAAATACCTCGCGATGTAATCAACTATTGTGAATCGTTTATAATGTATATGAACGGGTCCTTTCAGTTGGTATCAGAGCAGTGGTCTTAGTAAACCAGGTCTTGCATTAGTGTGTCTAACTGATAGTTGTTAAGATGCATTAGTGAGTCTGGACTTCGACCGTGTCTGCATGTCAAAAAGTTTGCTTATCAATTCTAGTCGGAAATCATCTACTTATCATCCTTAGGAAATTACCTGTTTATCATCTTAAGTCTAGATGCGTTTTCCTGCATTTATTGCATAATAGTGTATAGATGAATTCTTATCTTAGCACATCTATTACCGTGAACTTTTACTGACATCTTTTCAAAGATTCTCCGTAATTTACGGGATTTTGGTATTATATATACATATGCAAATTATGTAATTGAAGAATACCAAATCTAAATTCTACAATCTATTTCATACCAAAAAAAAATTCTTTCCATGATCCTACGAGATGGATCCCTCAACCAGTTCGAATTCCTCAGATTCCGACAGCTATTCCGATATGGATATCTACCTGAACTCCGAAAGTAGCGTCACCGGAATGGATCAACCAATTTCCCATCATCTATTTTGGATGAATTGGGGATGGGTCCGTAGTCTACTCAACCATTGGAGACAAGAAGAAGGTGATCCCTTCCATCCACTACATTGCCGTCTTGGCGATGAACCTGAAGCACTTACCGGCGAACCTGTTTAAGACACCATTTTCTCACTCATTGCTAGAGTATCTCGTCATGATTATATACTATCCCATATTGCGAATCTTATTCATTCGTTCATTTCAACCGCCATTCATCCCGGTGTACTAGCAGAAATTAACGAACTTCGCACCCCAGTAGTGGCTTTGGAACACATGGTGCAAGGATTACAAACACCATCAGCAGCACCAGCGACATAACCAATACCGTCAGTAACATCCACATCGCAAACCTCAATACCACAAGCTTCAGCAGCATTACCGGCATCAACAGCACCACCACCATCAACATCAACAGGACCACCACCAACAATCACATCCGCATCACATGCCTCAACATCACAATCTGTACCTCGGATATCAACATCACACGCACCATAGATACCAAGAAATACCAACAACAACAAACAATGAGGTATTGATTCATAACTTCATCATAGAAACATCCTGCGGTGATAATGTAATCTCTAAAGTCTTAGGGATTATCTATTTCAGCCTTATCCATAAATCAGATGAGTAGAATAGATAGAGATGATAGGGAGAAGAATCGAAACCCTAACAAGAATGGTGAGCGATTTACAAGCTAGACTTGCTATACAAGCATCACAAGCAGTTACCGGCAGTATCATCAGCATCACCAATATCGTCAGCACCACCATCACCGTCAGTGCTGTCAGCATCATCAGCACTAGCAGCACCTATAACATCACAAGTTCCGTCAGTTCAAGAATCGCCATGGACGTCATCATTGATCAACAACAAGTATTTTGTATCAACGATTTATGAAATATTAACTCATTCTTCTGAAGAAATTATATATATATATATATATATATATATATATATATATTTTATATATATGAATGCTGAAACTATAAAAATCTTTCGTACTAAGCTATTGAATATGAATTGAAAAAGGGTAGATACTACTCAGTTAAATTCATATTACTAATATGCTATGATGTACATCTTTCGTTAACAACCTAACCATCGTAACTACAATCTTTGATTCAATTAAATGAATTCGGTTTCATAATAAACCAAGTGTATCAGTCAATAACATGTTTGATTTTACACTTTCATCTTCAATGTACTCGAAACTTACTGGAAAACAACATTCGTATCTTGTGAAGTTAGCAAGAGTTCTATGAGCATCAGCATAATTCACTAAGGAAATATCTATAAGAATAAATATTGAAATATTGATTACATTAGCGAAATACTCCGCGAAGATTATGTAATCTCTAATGTTTTAGAGATTATTCTTTACTAATCCAAGCCGAAAATCAAATGAGCTTAATATGATATTAACTCATTAAATCTGTATTACATTTGTAGAAAATATACATACATATATTTTTATAAAGACTGTAATGAAAAATTCTTGTTCAAAATATTATTTGTGATATTTTTTTAACGGGTAGGTAATACCCGAGAGATATATAAATGCACAATTAATATATTACATTCTTCGATTCTAATTCAGTAAATCATCAACTATACTCCCTATTTTCACAACAGTATACCTTCTTTTATAAGAAATCAAAACAACCTTACGATTCTTTTCAAAGTAGCCAGTTTTGTCACAGCTCCAACAAGTCAACTTCGACTTTTCAGTAAAACTAATTTTATTATAACTTCGATAGATACGCTGCCCTTTCACCATCATTACTGGGGAACCTTTCATATCTCACCACATTAGCAGTAAACTTATCAACAACTTCATTAACCTTCGACTTAGTCACTATACTTATTCATTGAAACTCCATCTTTTACTCATCCGCATCTTGTAACAAGAATTGCCATACCAATTACTGAAAATCAGCAATCAGTATTTTGAAATCTCGCAGCGTTTCTACTTCAATAGTTATATATACATATAACGTCTATCTCCTAAACTTACACACTTCGAATGTGAAGTTTCTGAAAAACATCTCAAACTGTGAATTAGTTCTCGAAATGCTAATGAAGCAGCAGAAACTGTAAACGAATTTAACAGTCAAAAGTTTGATGACAAAGAATAATATGTTGGTAAAGCCCAGAAAAAGAGAAGAGTTGGTACTGAACAATGGATTGAGCAGACCGTGAAGGAGACCAAGGACCAAAGTCTGTATTTAAAGAATCTTGATGATTCTATTTTTGACAAAGTCATTAACGAATACCTTGCTCCTGACTCTAAACCTTTGCGGACCTTATTCTTCATCATCATCTTATCTTAAATATTATAAGATATCTTCGTATCTCTCATTATACATATTCTCCATATTTCTGGAGATATTTTCACAACTATTCTTATCTGAGATCATTTATATCTCCGTAATATCTGCAACATAAAAGAAACTGTGTTAGTTTCTAAATTCTGAAAAATTCAAATATGAATGTTTTGAAGTAGTGTTGGGAACTGAAGCATGAGTTAGTATAATATAATGACACTTGATCAACATGATTATATTACAGTAATTCATGCTGAGTTTCTAATGGAACGTGATGATTTACAGACATACCGTCATCATGTGCCATTTACACGACTCTTACATTCTACCAAATCTCCAAACATATTAAGAACATATCTTCTTGATAGTTCTATCTTTCCGGATATTCTGGTAATTTGCCAAATCAAGATCGTACCATTACGATTTCCTTCTTAGAACATTAACTATGTTCATCCAAAACTTCATACCTACTAATTCTGGACCATTATTCGCTTGACTTAAAGCCGGGAAGAGACAACAAAAGTATGAAACTCCGAAATGTAAGGGAGAATATAAAGTCCAATAACAACACATAAATTACAAACCGTGTATATCAATGTTTATCGCAATATAAAGACACGGGAGAATTAAAAACACTATAACCCCAAGGGCGAAGTGGAAGAAAACAGATTCCTCCGGTGGAAGTTCGAAAAGGAGAATGATTGTTGCGATAGTAAGGATAAGGACAAGGATTAGAACTGGATTAAGCATTTTCGTAATCTTTTAAAATTGGAATTCAGTATAGAAGTGGTAAAAACTAATGGAATGGAAAAGGTAAATATATAAGGGAAATATCAGACGTAGTAATCGGGACAGATCATCGCATTTAATTAAAGAGATCCTAATTTCCTTAAATCTCGAAGAAACAGATCTTATAGATTTCTAAGATTTTTTTTTTAATCCCTTGAATTCCGGAATTCAACCATGACTAAGTCAAAAATTATGACGAAACTTATTTTCCTCATTCCACTATTTTGTGATAGTTTCACTCATACGCTTCGAGTAATCGGATCATTTTATCCATATTACTCTATGGTAATAAAATCCTATCTATCAACACATATCCGTCATGAAAACATTTTTATGGTTAGCCATGACGACCTCGATCAAATTTCGGGACGAAATTTCTTTAACGGGTAGGTACTGTGACGACCCGAAAATTTCCGACCAAATTTAAACTTAACCTTTATATGTTTCTGACACGATAAGTAGAATTTGTAATGTTGAATCTCAAAAAGTTTGGAACTACATTCATGTAATCAATTACCCTTTGACCGCGTTCGACGATTCACGAACAATTATGTGTATATAGATATGTATTTATAATATATAATATTAACTGAAAACATTAACAAAGTATTAGATATATGATACTTTACATGAACGTATTTGTTTCGATATATTTATCGACAGAATTAAGAGATAATATCAAATGATTGAATTATCAGATACATTATGATATGATTACGGGCCTATGTTATGAGGTCCACTGTGATTTAAGAAATCTATTCTTTTTGACAATATTCGGAAAATGGTAAAGTGATTTATAAGTAAGAACAAATGTGTCAATTAACGGGAACTAGACAAGGGTTAGTGGAAATTCCTGTTTAATTTTCAAGGCATATTTTATAATATTTTCCTCGTGACCTTGATAAGATAACTATGTTAACTTTCATTTTATTTAATATGAAAGTAAAAACGTGGAGTGTAAATAATTTAGATGTTGGATATCGACAAGTTAAGTAACTCGACATTTTTCATTAAGATGATTTCATACGTTTATTTAACCTTTGGACTTTATCCCATGCTTCACCAATAGATTGTAATTTAAAAACTTGAAACCTATTATGAATATATATAATTCTACTTTTCTAAAATATTTTATGATATAACGATTTAAATCAATATTAAATATATTTATACGCGTATTATACGTACATAGTTTTATATTTTTACTATACTTTAACTTTACCTTTACTTTACTTTTACTTTACTTTAACTTTAATAATTAATACTTTAATAATTCACTTTAATAATTCATACTTTAATAATTCACTTTAATAATTCATACTTTAAATAATTCACTTTAATAATTCACTTTAATAATTCATACTTTAATAATTCACTTTAATAATTTACTTTAATAATTCATACTTTAATAATTCATACTTTAATAATTCACTTTAATAATTCAAAAATCTATTATAAATAGAATTCAATAGGTTTCATTATTTCATAGAAACTTGAAAATATATTTCTCTAAACTCTCTCAATCGAATTAAATATATATATTCACTTAGTATTATTTCAAGATATTATTAGTATACATAAAATACTACGATGGAGTTATATTCAGACGATTTCAAAATAAGTTTTCAAACGGGATAGAGCTAAGGAAATTATGGGTTATAGCTATGGAGGTTATGGGTATTGTTCGAGGGTATTGCTCGTGAGGTCAACCTAACGTTTATCGTTTTCGTTGCGTCTACGTACTTTCCTGCAATATTGAATCACAATATTGATACGTGAGCATTCATATCTTCTCTTTTATATATTAATAGTGTATCTCTGACTAGTGCTCGAGTATATATGATTATGCATGTTTGTATGCTTAGTTTCGTCATTAAATAGTTTATGATAAATCACGAATTTGATACATATGCAACTGAGATAAGGTATATGATATGCATGTCGTTGAAAAGCTGAAGAAAAATTAATAACTTTTCATTTAGAACTCGTGTGGTTTCGATGAACGGATTAAAAGATATGGTCAACCGAATTATCATTAATTTTAATATTATTATTAAAACGATTATTATAATTGTTATCAGTTGATGTTATTACTAAAATTATCTTTATTACTTAAAATTAATATTTTTATTGAAACTATCATTTTATTATTTTTATCATTATTATTATCAATATTATTTTATCAAATAAATATGCGTACAAGGATATTTTTACCACACGTAATATAATTACATTAATAATACATACCACTATATTTTTATGATATTAAGTGAATTTTATAAATTTTATTACTTGAGATATATAAAAGTATATTTTTATCATATATGAATTTTAATATAAATTTTTTATTTATTAATAAATGACTTGTATTATTTAGTATAATAAGATCTGATAAATATATTTAAATATATAAAACGACTATATATAAGTTATATAATAAACATGTATAGATTTTGGATGTCATTTTGAGTCAAGTTGACTTTTGTGGACTTTTGCATGTCCGTCTCGAGCATTAGGATTGTGATACACTACGACTTGACCTAAATTATTAGACAGATATTGACCAACATATAAATATATATACTTAATATTGGTTCGTGAATCCGAGACAAACCCTGCACTTGTTCAGTGCCGTCATATACATAATTGCTACCAAATACAGCATTGTGAGTTTCATTACTCCCTTTTTATATATATTTTTGGGCTGAGAATACATGCACTGTTTTATAACTGTTTTACGAAATGGACACAAGTACTAAAAACATATTCTACGTTGAGTTGTACCACTTTGCATATTTTTCCCTAATAGCTTGGTAACTACCATTTACATGCGGTATTGTAAACGTGAATCCTGTTGATAGATCTATCGGGCCTGACAACCCCAACCGGACTGGACGACCAGTATTCAACGGTTGCACAGTACTTCATTTTAGTGACTACACTTGGTACAGTGTAGTGAGATTTCATAATAAAGGGAATATGCGACGTTGATTAAATGTTAAGTATGATTACCAAGTGCTCAACCACTTAGAATATTTTTATTAAAACGTTTATGTATATGAAATCTTGTGGTCTATTACTATTACGGAAATGATTGATTATGATAAACTAATGAACTCACCAACCTTTTGGTTGACACTTTAAAGCATGTTTATTCTCAGGTATTAAAGAAATCTTTCGCTGTGCATTAGCTCATTTTAAGGATATTACTTGGAGTCATTCATGACATACTTTGAAAGACGTTGCATTCGAGTCGTTGAGTTCATCAAGATTAATATTAAGTCAATTATAGTTGGATGTAATATGAAATGATATGCATGCCGTCAATTTTTGATGTAAAGAAAGTTTGTCTTTTAAAAACGAATGCAATGTTTGTAAAACGTATCATATAGCGGTCAAATACCTTGCGATGTAATCAACTATTATGAATCGTTTATAATGTATATGAACGGGTCCTTTCAACTACGCAACCGTTTACGATACTAGAGTGACTAGCCCGGTTGGGGTTGTCAAACCCGATAGATCTATCAATAGGATTCGCGCTTACATGTACTTACAACATGTAAATATTAGTTACCAAGCTATTAGGGAAGATATGCAATGTGGTACAACTCAACGTAGAATATATTTTAAGTACTTGTGTCCATGGCGTAAAACATAAAATGCATGTATTCTCATTCCAAAATATTTTTAGAGTTTAAAAATGGGACTATATACTCACAGTAGTAAAAGTATATTAATAATAAGTTTTCAACTTATTAAAAATATGACCGTCGTCCTTGGATTCACGAACCTATAACAATAATAACGATTCAGATAATAATACGACATATGAATAAAATAAAGCAAGTTCATAGAATACTTATATAATAATTTTTAACATTTTATGTTAGTAGTCCATTGTTAGTAGTCCTTTGTTAGTAGTCCTTTGTTAGTAGTCCAAAATAGTCCGAAAAGTCCAACAGTCCAATAATCGGTATATATATATATATAATCTTAGAATTACCCCACGACGTATTGTATACGTATTGTATTTGCATCAACCCAGAGACGTATTGTATACGTATTGTCTTAGAATTAACTAAGACATATTGTGTACTTATTGTCTTAGGATTTATCAAAACGTATCGTATACTTATTGTGTTAGGACGTACCAAGAATATTATTATACATATATACAATCACATAATTAACCAAGATTATAATATTTTATTATACTACTGATAACATGTCCAAATATATATAGGATATAGGAAAAGTTAACAAGGATATGGTTAATATAGTTTTTATAATATAAATTTCGTCCATACAACGTTAATTTTAGCAGATTTTGTTTTGCTCGCTAAATATTCATTACAACTCCGTTTAAAGTGAATCAAATTGATATGGATTCATTAAGAAGTAAATTTTACAAAACCAATTCTAAAAGTTCATCCCAAGTAGTAATTTTTAGAGCTTTACCCTCTTTTTGTGTCGGTGGACAGATTTGAAAAAATTCCAGCATCCACCCATTATATGATTTTTGATAAACTACTTCCACTTTGTCTAAAATCATGGAAAAAAATACTGGAAGTCTTATTTACATATATTAACATATTTCCAAAGTCTTAGCCTCGAACTCAAAGTATAAGATAGGTTTTTAATTTCCAACCCAAAACAGCCCGCTTTTTAACGAATGGAGATTAAAGGATATATGTTAAGTTTCAAGGTGTTCTTCATATGTACAAGTTATAAGTTCTTATATTAACTTAATATAACATCATAATACATATAAATAAGTGTTATTAAAGTTAAGTTAGAAAGATTAGATTAGTTTTTCAAACAAGCTTGGTGTTCACCAAAACAAGTTCTAGTTTTTACAAGTTTTATAAGCATAATAAGATAGCAACTATACAAGGAATTGAATAAGGATTTTGAGAAGTATTTTACCTTGATTATGAAGAGGAAAGTTGCTGAGATTATAGTATGATATGAGAGCATTCAAGTGTGTATTTTTAATTTAAGAAAATGTGGAGTAAAAATGAGTTAAAATGGTCCTTATTTATAAGCTTATAATTTTGGCTTTTAGTGAAAATATCTAAGATAAGTTAAATTGTATTAAGTCATGCATGACATATTAAATTGATTAGGTCATGGATGACATATTACACAAATAATTGCAGATTTCTATTGGTATATACCAATAGTAAATACTTCTAGAAGCTGTGTATAATATTGGTAAAAATACCGTATGAATGCGAGTAGAATTCTTTGAGGAAATTGAACGAAAATACGAGTATAGCTATCCTTTATATGCATTGGTATATTATAAAGTGTATTCAACACTTGTAAGGATGTATTTACACTCGTAATACATTATATGTAAATACATTTTAACATAAGTTAATTACGTCGTTTAAATAGTAATATATATATTGTTTGAAAACTCTTTAAATTAGTAGTATAAAAATATATATATAATACTCTGTTAATATACTTAATGAGATATTTAATTATCATATTTTCAAGTTAAATATATATAAATCCATATATATACACAATAATTAAACAATTAAATAATTAAATTAAGTTATGACGTTCGTGAATCGTCGGAATAAAAGGGTGACCAAAATCTTGTGTAAAACTCTTTCCAGAGGTTCAAGATTTATTAAAATTCATTGCTTATCAAGTCAGAATTATATAAAGATTAAGTTTAAATTTGGTCAGAAATTTTCGGGTCGTCACACAATGGGACCAGATGTTGGTGACTTCGTCCAGATGGATTAGGACGGGGTATGATAGTTGGTATCCGAGCGGTGGTCTTAGCGAATCAGGTCTTGCATTAGTGTGTCTAACTGATAGTTGTTTAGATGCATTAGTGAGTCTGGACTTCGACCGTGTCTGCATGTCAAAAGATTTGCTTATCATTTCGTGTCGAAAATACCTGCTTATCATTCTTAGGGAATCACTTGCTTATCATTCTTAGTCTAGATACATCTTACTGCATTGATTGCATTAATAGTGTATAGACAAAATTCATATCTTAGCGTATCTGCTAATTCATATCTTAGCGTATCTGTTACTGTAAACTTTGCCTGACATATTCCGTAAATTCCTCCGTAATCTACGAAATCTTTTGCTCTATATATATAGATATTTTATGTAATTAGAATACCACCCGATAGCCGAAAAATCATTTCATATCGAAAAATCCTTTATTCAATCGTACGAAATGGAATCCCACTCGAGCTCCGAAAGCAGTGTGACGGGAATGGATCAACCAGTTAGCCATCATCAATTCTGGATGAATTAGAGATGAGTTCGTAGTTGACTTAACCAATGGAAATGAGAAAAAGGCGATCCTTTCCAACAACCAAATTTCCTTCTTGGCGATGAACCTGAAGCACTTACCGAAAAACCTATTTGTAATACCATTTTCTTTCTCATTTCCAGAGTGTCTCGTCATGATTATATATTATCTCAAATTCTAGATCTTATTTATCCGCTCGTCCGAACCAACAATCATCACGATGTAATAGAAGAAGTCAACGAACTTCGCGCTCGAGTAATTAATTTGGGGAATATGGTGCAAAATTTACCAGCTTCAGCAACATCACCGACACCAACAGTACCATCAGTAACAGCATCAGTACCATCAACAATCCATACCTCAACATCTCATTCCGTACCTCGAGTATAATCATCGTTCTATGTATCGTTCTACATCTATTATCTTCGTTCTTCATGGCGATTATATAATCTCTAATGTTTTAGAGATTATATATTCTAGTTCTAACGTTAAATCAAATGAGTTTAATATCATAATTGACTCATTAAATCCATGATTACATCTGAAGATAATATATATGTAAGTATGTTCTCATAAAGATTGTAATTAAAAATTCTTTTGTACAAAAGATTAATGGTGAAAATATTTTAACGGATAGGTAATACCCGAGAAATATTTAGATTTCACATTAATAAGTTACACTGTACATTCTTCGAATTCGATTCAAAAGTCATTTACTATCCTACTTACATCCACAGATATACGAATCTGTTCACCAAGGAATAACCATTTTCATTCAATTTCATATTTGGATTTTGACTTATCAGAATCCAACAAGTGGCATAATGAAGAAAACATTGGACAAAATAAAATTTGTTAGAAACAAACAAATTAACTATGAGAAATTTTGTTAAGAATCCACGCTAACTGTTCCTAGCTAACTGATTACATTTTATTTATCGCAATTTAATTATCGCAATTTATATTCTCGCAATTTTATTTATCGTCATTTAATTTCTGTTATTTACTTTACGCACTTTATTTATCGTCATTTAATTTATGTTATTTATTTTACGCACTTTAAATATCGGGACACGTATACAACGTTTTGACATATCATATCGACGCATCTATATATATTATTTGGAATAACCATAGACACTCTATATGCAGTAATGATAGAGTTAGCTATACAGGGTTGAGGTTGATTCTACAATAATATATATACTTTGAGTTGTGATTGAGTCTGAGACATGTAACGGGTCACGACACGTATTAATTAATTCGAATATTATATATTAAACTATATATGAATTATTGGACTGTTAACTGTGGACTATCGACTGTGAACTAATAATATTGGACAATTAAAATAAATTAAAATATGGATTATAACATATGAAACTAAATAATTCTTCAAGTTGCCACTTGATTTCATCTTAAACCTCATTTTACTTGACAATTACAGTCTGCATTCAAACCTTTCATGATTCTTGAAAACACCTCAATCGAGAGTATGAACCAACCGCACTTCATCTACAGAAAGAAAGATTGATGCGTATAGTTATGCATCTGAAAAACTCTCGGAACATGAGTAAACGTTTAGCACGTAGCAATGCTAATTCCTTTAGTGTTATTATTACCCAAAATAACTTAGTAATCCCTTTCAAAATAGCAAATTTTGTCACAACTCCAGCAAATCAACTTCGACTTTTCGTTCGAAACAACCTTATTATCACTTTGATATATATGCGTGCTCTTTATCGTTTCCGGCGAACCTTTTATATTTCACCATATTACCATCGGCTTTAATCATCTAAAAACACAATTCTCTTGAAACCACTTCGGATTGATAACCGATGATTCAGATATGGTAGCATTAAATACAGAGGAAACATAAAAATTGTAGATGGTCTAAATGGTCAAAAGTTTGATGATAAAGAATAGTATATTGAAAAAGCTTAGAAAAGTTGGAACGGAAAACGGATTGAGCTAACCACGAAGGAGACCAAGGACAAATACAATGACCATACCATATATTCAAAGAATCCAGGTAATTCTGGATCTGATGAAACCTTCAACGAAGATCTTGCTCCGTACTCACGTTAAAATCTTGCGGGAAATCTTTCTTCATCAACCATCGAACTTATAAATTCCAAAATATCATCATAAATATCTTCGATATTTCTGAAGATATTTTCATAAATATTCTCGTCCGAAATTATTTATCTCTTCGTGCTATCTATATTACATCATAAAGGAAACTACTTTAGTTTCAAAATTTCTTTAAAAATTTGAGTTTGAATTATGAATGATTTTGAAGTAGTGTTAGAAATTGATGCATGAGTTAGTATAATATAATGATACTTGATCAACGTGATTTTATTACAATAAGTCATGATGAGTTTCTAAATGGAACATGATGATTCACAGATTATAATGTCATCATGTGTCATGTTACATAACTCTTTCATTCTGATTAACTTCTGAACATATCAAGAAAGTATATTCTTGATAGTTCTATTCTCAATGATTCTGATAATTTGACAAATCAAATCGTACGATTACGTTCTTTCTTGGTTAGAACATTAAGTTCATTCGAAAACTCCGTACTTACGAATTCTGGACCGTTGCTTGCTTTACTAGAGGTTGAGAGGATAATAAAAAGGCAAAGAGATCCAAAATATAAGAGAAAATATAAAGCCCAATAACAACACAGAGGTTACAAACCATGGATATTAATATGAATAGCAATATAAGGACACGGTAGAATTAAGAATAGTATCACTCTAAGGTAATAATAGAAGTAAATAGATTTTTCTGGTGAAAAGATTGAAAAGAGGGATGACAGAAATGATAATTAGAAAAATATCAAGAATCAGAACTGGATGGAGCATTTTCCACAATATTTTGAAAGTATGAATGGAGGAAGAAAGTATAGGAATGGTGAAAATAATAGAACGGAAGAGTTTAATTTATAATGGAAATATCAGACATAGCAATCGAAACAGATTGACCGCATTTAATCAAAGAGGAGCCTAATTTTCTTAATTTCTGAAGAATCGAATCTCATAAAGATTTTGAAGATCTTCTCTAAATCTCTTGAATTCTGGAATTCAACCATTACTACGTCAAAAGTCAAGATGAATATCTATTACCTTATCTCAATCTGTTGTGATAGCTTCACTCGTACGCTTCAAGTAATCGAATTGTTTTATCTAAATTATTCAATGGTGATAAAACTCTATTTATCAACTCATATTCGTCATGAAAACATTTTTATTGATAGCCATGACCACCTCACTCAAATTTCAGGACGAAATTTCTTTAACGGGTAGGTACTGTGACGACCCAAAAATTT
The DNA here is from genome assembly GCF_046630445.1 of Rutidosis leptorrhynchoides. NCBI lineage: Eukaryota > Viridiplantae > Streptophyta > Magnoliopsida > Asterales > Asteraceae > Rutidosis > Rutidosis leptorrhynchoides. The sequence continues at coordinate 681,416,513 of NC_092335.1, read as the reverse complement.
CTGACCAAATTTAAACTTAATCTTTATAGGGTTTCAATAAGATAAGCAAAGTCTATTAAACTGAGTCTCAAAATTTTGAACTGTTTCATATATGCACTTAACCTTCGACCATTTTCGACGATTCACGAACAATTATTTATAGATAAAAATGTATATATATATATATATATATATATATATATATATATATATATATATATATATATATATATATATATATATATATATATATATATATATATATATAATGTAAGTATATATAATAAGTGGGAATGATAAAATATGACTGAAACATTAGAATCAAGTATGTAAAATAATATTCATGATAATGATGTTGTTATTAAAGTAAATCTATATATAAGCATATATGATTTCTATACATGTTTAATATTTTATGTATAGTGTAATATATATTAAAATATATAAGAATTTAATACCCAATATAGATTATTATATAATATACATGTTATAATTTCTAAATATTACATAATCAATAATATGTAACATTAATATATTAAATTACGAGATAAAAAAATAATTGTTATATCAATATTAATACTTCCATTATTATTGTTAATATTAAAAGTAATGTTAATATTAATATCAGTATTAGTAATATTATCGTTTTCAATATAAGATACGTAGATGTAAAATTTGATACATGTAACATGTTATATCTCAATTATTACTAATATTATTATTAAGTATTATTACTACTATCAAATCTAGCATTAATATTATTAATATTACCATTAGCATTAAAAATTATTATGATTATAGTTATTATTATTATAAAAATTTATTAATAATATTATTACTATTATCATTTTTTTTATCATTATTATAATTCATATATTTTTATTATTATTATTAATATTAATAGATTTAGTATTAAAATTTATTAAATATAAATTAAACAAGGATAAATAAAAAATCTGTTTAAAATCGCTTTCCATTCCTATTGAATCTGTCTGCTTGATTGAAATCTTCAAACAAATTAGTCAGTGTATCAGACAAAATTAGTTAGCGATACCTATCGATTTTTTATTTTTTACTTTTTTTTTATTTTTCTGTAATTACAAACAAGACCCACAACCCTTCTATATAACAATATAATTGTCCAGTGATATGGTAAACTACTCAACATCACACTATCAATAACAATTATCAATTACAACTACTTCAAATTGACAAAGTTGATTTAAAGAACACGATGAACACATGTAATACTCTGTAGAGTTTTATTTTTTTGAAAACATTGAATTCGAGTTAAATTTCAAAATCTTTGATTGCAGTTAGGATAGAAATCTTCCAAGTAAACTAACTGGAAAGTTTTAAGTTCCAATTTTAGATATCAAGTTCCAATTTCGAAGTCAAAGTAAATTTTGAAAAAGTCAAACGTTGTGTTCTTAGCAAAATTCGAGTTCAATTGGACGTTTTAAGTTAAATTGATAACTCAGATAGTTTATAGGAAAGGTTTTGAACTTATTTCATTCAGTAAGCGTGGTCTAAAACTTTCTAAAAATTCGAGATTGAATGGGTGTTCATACGCGTTATATTTTTTCTATTTCAGCAGCTTTTATTTAAATCTGTTTCTGTTTTAAACAAGTTAATCAGCTAATAAATGTTTCTGTATTGTTGAAGAACCTTAAAAACCATGAATTAATTTTGTTTGCAATGATTTGATCCTGGTTCATTTTCTTTTTTGAATTAAGGAAGAAGAAGAAAAAGATGAAACAGATATAGTGTTAAATAAAAATGGGATGGATTTTAATCAGATAGAAATGTATGGATGAATGGTTAAAGGACATGAGGGGTGAGCTAATGGTCGTGGGTTCGAGCCTGTACTTGGGCTGTAATTTTTTTTTTTTTTTTTAAAACTCTATGAGGTAGTTCTAAATATAACTATTTGTTATTATATTATTATTATTATTATTATTATTATTATTATTATTATTATTATTATTATTATTATCATTATCATTATTATTATTATCATTATTTTTATTACTAGTATTATCATTATTATTATTTTTACAACAAATAAATATTATGCATATAAAATTATACTTATAATAATATTACATATAATAAACATATTTTTTTTATATAAACATTCATATATAACAAATGATGTATTTTTAATATAATATTAATCATATATAAACATTAATATAACTATATTTATATTAGTCATTTTTAAAGATACATACAAATTAAATATATATAATATATAATTTAAGATATAATAAATTTGTTCGATTACAAATATATGTGTTAATATATATAAATGATATAGGTTCGTGAATCCGAGATCAACCCTACAATTGTTCAAATGTTGTCATATGTATTTTTACTACAAAATACAGTATAGTGAGTTCATTTGATTCCCTTTTACTCTTTACATTTTTGGGACTGAGAATACATGCGCTACCTTTACAACTGCTTTATTAAATGCTTTTGAAATACATTTTGAACTGCGAATACATGAAATACTTTTATAAATATTTGACGAGATAGACACAAGCAAAACATTCCTCGAATGAATTATGTGGACGTGATAATTGCCACCATTGAATTATGTGGACGTGATAATTGCCACAATTGATATGAATATTTTTCCCCTGATTATTATTGCTTGGTAACCTAAGAATTAGGGAATATCACTAATTTTGAGAATTAGTGCACGCCTAATTGACGCGAATCCTAAAAGTAGCTACCGGGTTTAACACCCCCACCTAGAATGTTCACTAGACGGAAGGGCTAGTGGGCGTGGTGTTTAGTACTTCGAAGTTTATATGATTATTATACAGACGAGATGTTCTATTTTTGAGATATTATTATGCGCATTATATGTTAAGGTCGGTTACCAAGCCAAGCTATGAAACAATGAAAAGTGAATGTTATGTATCGAGAGAATGATTTTATACACAGGTTATGTGTATGTTATTTTTGTGCACAAAATATGTGTACGGTTACTAAGATTTATGAAAGATGATTTCGTACACGAGAAAAGTGTACTGTATTTAAAAGATATCGCATGTACATTACAGGTGGGTATAGGATTCGGGCCCATTTGTACCATGCAGGATTTAAATCTTGTGGTCTATCAAAATGATAAATTTTATTGTTTTATAATAAACTTATGAACTCACCAACCTTTTGGTTGACACTTTAAAGCATGTTTATTCTCAGGTATGAAAGAAATCTTTCGCTGTGCATTTACTCATTTTAAAGACATTATTTGGAGTCGATCATCGCAATGGGACCAGATGTTGGTGACTTCGTCCAGATGGATTAGGACGGGGTATGACACTATCCAACTGTATTTGAATTTTGTTCTTGTCCAAAATCTGTTACATATCCAATTCAATCGTACGAACCTGTGGAAAATCACAACCTGCTTTTGTTTTCTTTTATTCAATTTCTTATCTAACCGAATATTCCTGTCGACTTTTAATTTTCATAAAGCAATCGAATTAGTCAGTTTAGTGAAGAAGTCATTTATTTATCCATCATCTTTATCAATAAAATCAATTACAGTCAATATCAGATTGAATTTAAATGAGAAAAAGTGAGGAAACTGTCGTCATTCTCTGTTCTTGATCAATTAATACATTAGCTCAATTTCGTATTTGATTTCAAAATCTATAAACGCAGAAGTGTTAGGAACTCTCAAATACTATCTGCAAAGTTACATATCCTAATTTCCAATATCAAATAAGAATTTTCGAGTCAAAGTTTATTTGTAAAAAGTCAAACGAATTGATTTTCATGAAATTCGAATCTGTTTTAGAGTTTTTGGATCAGTTGTTGATTTGGAAAGTTTCTAATGGTGTTTTGAAACCTATTTCATGTTATAAATATAATGTAAAACTCCCTTGAAATCAAAATCATTTATTTTTTTCTCCTGAAGCACGAACAGCAGTTAAGCTGTTTTAATTTTATTTTTTTGTTTTCCAATTAATCCCAAAGTTTTTATGGTTCGTTTATACGTTAGTTAAGAATCCTAAAAACATTTAGATGATGGATTATCGTGTTAGTTTGATCCAGGGTCGATTTGGTTTTGAAGATGATGAAGAAGAACTATGTAATTATACGGTCATATATATTTCATCTTGGTTAGAATCAGAAAAACAATACAGATGGGTTGGTTAGGGCATTGAAGGGTTAGCTATGGGTCGAGGGTTCGAGTCTGCTCTGTGCCATATTATTTTTTTGAAGGCTTTTAGAGGTAGTATTATTATTCCACTTATTATTATTAATATTATATTATTATATATTTATTGTTGTTGTTATTATTATTATTAATTATGATTGTTGTTATTACAAGTATTATAATTATTATTATTATTACTAATATATGTATTGTTATTAAAAATAGGAGTAGAATTATTATTATTATTATTATTATTATTATTATTATTATTATTATTATTATTATTATTATTATTATTATTATTATTATCATTATTATTATTATTATAAAAATAATCAACGTATTATTATTTTCATCAAATATTAGTATTAGTATCATTTATAAGCGGTAGTATAATTATTAATACAGTTATAATTATTATTACCGTTATTATCATTATTAATAGTATTATAAGTATTATTAATACCACTATTATTATTATTAGTAAAAGTATTATTACTATATATCTTATGGTTATTATTATTATTATTATTATTATTATTATTATTATTATTATTATTATTACTAGCATTATAATTATTATTAGCATTATAATTATCATTATAAGTACCATAGTCATTATTATGATTATTATCATTATAAGTATTATTATTTATGTTATCATAAGTATTATTATGTAGTTACTAAGAATCATTATCATAATTAACATTAACAATAAAATTAATATATTCACATTTACTATCATTAATATCATTATTATACTATATACTAAATATGGACATCGGTGACCAATCATGCCCCGCCACCTCAGCACAATCACTGTTATACTGTAGCACTGTAGCAAAATCACTGTAGTTTTTTTTTTTTTTTTTCAAACCTTCTGGGACGTTCTTTAAACACACAACCCTAAATCACCATCGCCATTTTCATCCTTTCCTCATTGATAAACACAAACAAAGCCATATACAGCCATCGCCAAATATCTGCCTCCTATCTGTTTTACCTGCAACAAAAATAGGGTTTCCTCTCATCAAACTTGAACGACCCAAAAAAAAAATTGGTAAGTACCGATCGTCAAGTCTCCCAAACGCCAAATTCATTACTCTATCATCATCCATTCCGGTTTTCAACCTCCAAATAAACTCCTCCAGGTACGATTTTGTGTATCAAAATCGATAGATCCTAAAAGAATTCCTCTTTACCCGTTTCTTCCTTTGTTGCTACTAACATAAATTGTTAGGGTTCGAATCATTTCGTTTCTATTGGCAGGCGTGATGAACGACAATGATTTTTTACCGGTTTACTGAAATTGATCAGGTCAGATGATTGGGATGTTTCCTTCATTTTGATTCAGGGATATGATTGTGCTATAGATGTTATGTTTCCTTAAAGTATTTCATATCTTTATTTTTTGCTTTGTAAGTTTGTTACTAAAAAAGTAATACTCACAATCATAAGCTTCTTGATATTGTCTTAATTGTTAATCAGTTTCATCATTTGTGTTTCTAAAAAGTATTGATCCTAAAAAGTATTGATCTTTTTGTGTACTTCTATTTCTATATTTATAGCCAAAAGTACTATATTTGGAGTAAAATATATGGTTTTTATTGCTTTGTTGTTTTATATATTTGAGGGTATAGTTTACAAGTGATAAATCAGTTATATCTAAATGGGAAACCATATATACACATACAACTGGTAATTGTGTATGTAAAGTATCATTGTGTTTTTACTAAAATCAATATGTTATGAACATATATGTACAGACACTTAGGCATGGAACTATGCTTACTGTTTGCTGGTATTACATCTACTTTTGCGTGCTATTGTTGGTTTTTGGACTGCAGAGATTGTCCCAGTTCAGAGCCAAAGTTCAGGATGTTAGACTCCGCACTTCTCCAACTTCTCTGTTGCGCTTCAACCTGAAGGTAAGTTGGTGCATATTTCATAATTTAATAGATTGATATTTGGTCTCATCAGCATAGCCAATAGTACCCGATTTCTCAAAATCATCACCATTCATAACCTAATGGTGATGACGATGATGATAATTTGAAAAGTTAGTGATGGTTTTTATGCAGGCCATTCACGAAAGCTTGTAAAAGTGCTTCTTTGGTAATATATTTTTATCTATATATGTGTATATGTATACGTGTGTATTACTTAGATTATGGAACATATGTTTTCAAATATAAGTTTTTTAACCAATAACACATCATAGGAAAAATGTTTAGTAAGGGTTTAATGTAAATGAACTAGCTCAATTTGTACAGTGGTTGCATAGTTTAGCTGTGTTATCATTAACATCAGCATCTCAAACAACCTGATTTATAATCGAATAAATTTATGATTAAAACCTTTTCACTTATCATGTTGGTTTTCAGGGGATCAGACCCAGTGGGCAACAAACAACGGTAAACGATAGTAAAAACACCGGGCCAGTGTTTTATGATGAAACAATATTTTCTAAAAGGGACCACAAAGAAGCAGAAGTATGACAAAATATCTGAAAAATAAGGTATCTACTCCTATTGAGGTATGTTGCTCTATTTTTTGTGTGTTAATTATGTTGTTTAGTGGGCTAGAATGTATTTTTTTAAGCTTATTTCAAAATTCAAACTGTTCGACATGTCAGTATTGCCGATCTTTGATGTTTGAACAACGACTTGATTGTGGATTTTTGAAGCACCTCTTATGTAATTTGTTAACTCGGGAAGGTATTTTAGATGTTACTAATGCTCGAGTAGTCGAATCAAAAGTTGTGTGATTAGTGTCGTGGTAAAAACGTGATAACTTTTTGTAACTCCGGAGCGATATCCTTAAATGTTGACACACTCACATTATTTTGTACATTGCACAATATTTATTCCAAAGTAGTTTAGCGCAATCTGTAAGTCTTCCTTTATGTGAGAGTATTTTGATGCTCTACCTATTTAAGTTATGACTTTGAATATGTGTTTGATTGGACTGTCTTAAAGCATTAGTTTTTATTTTCATTGTATTTATCGTTCTTTACATTTAAAGAAAGAAATAGGTTTGTATCGATTAAACCTCAAGTTTTATAAAAAAAGAAAAGTCGTATTTCAAATGTTCTTTGGTCGTTCAAAATCCACGTCGGTGCGCGGACCACCCACCTACTTTGTTTCTAAAAATGGAGTATTTTGAGATCAGCATAGCTATACTTATACCCATAAAATTTTCAGATTGAATACAAAATGGGTTCAAATGATTTTGGTTAATTTTTCGATTTAGAAACCTTAATATGAGGAATGTCAATTTAGACACGTTAAAGAATATTCATTTTAGTTCAGGTACATGTATATATTTCTAGGTCTTAAATTCTGGATTGTTTTTCACATGTATATTTTTTACATTATATCTCTGGCTGAAGTAGATGGGTAGAACCCAATTAGAGGGCGATTTGATAGTTGACCGAGTAGATAACACAAGTGAACATGGTGGTTCCAACAACAGTAGACACCATTTCCCATCCAACTGAAGATTATGTTCCATTCGAAGAATAGGTTTCTTGGACCTTTCTGATATAATGCTGGAAACTGCAGTAACGATAATTCACAGAATCAATAGTAAGTTTCATATTTTATTCTTTCAAAATAGAACGTGACTAGAGTGTAAAAATTAGCGCCAGATGGGTTGGGTGATAAGTTTAAAATAAGTCAAAAAAGAACACGATTCATCCAATGTTATTATTTTTTAGTAATAATACCATTACATTAACAAGTTAAACTCTTTAACTATTAGATCTAATAATAACATTTTAGAATTATCCTGTCAGAAGAAATTTTTCTATCAGGGTTGGAATACATATGTTTTGCATTTGTGTTTGTGAATTTGGAATGCGTTTGGTGTTAATGGTGTTTAAATCTTAGATTAGCATTATAACATTAAGTATTACAATAATTAATATGTTATTTTTGTTGAATATGGTAAATGGTAATGGGTACATTGAGATGAAGCTCATGGTATATAAATATTATGATACTATTGCAGATTACAATAGGATAATGAGAAGGCTTTGAAGACTTATGATCCTCGAATCAATTTGCTACATTGATGGTGATGAAGACACTTTAGGGTACAGAGGTTACCCAATTGTGGGCCACACTTTCTGGTGTTTGTATAAGCTCTTTCATACTCTGTTATACACAGAATCTTAGATTAAGACAATAGTATCATCGATTTATGGTTGTTCAAACCCGCCGCGCAGCGCGGGCCACCAACGTAGTTATTATTAATATAGAATTATTAACATTATTATATCATTAATAATATTAAGTATTATAAACATTTTTACCACTATTAATATTATTTTGATATTATTATAACTACTATTATTAACATACAAATGATATATTTAAAAACATAATAAAAATTAATATTTTTATATACAAAATGAATATATGAAATATATATATACTTTTAATATAAAAAGGGATATAAATAATATATATATATATATATATATATATATATATATATATATATATATATATATATATATATATTTGTCTGATTTCCATTATGTATATTAATAAATATACAAATGATATAGGTTCGTTAATCTGAGGCCAACATTGCACTTGTTCAATGCCATCATATGCTTAATTACTACGAAATACAATATAGTGAGTTTCATTTGCTCCATTTTTAAATGCTTTTGCAATATATATTTTTGGGACTGAGAATACATGCGCTGCTTTTATAACTGTTTTACGAAATAGACACAAGTAATCGAAACTACATTTTATGGTTGAATTATCGAAATCGAATATGCCCCCTTTTAGTCTGGTAATCTAAGAATTAGGGAACAGACACCCTAATTGACGCGAATCCTAAAGATAGATCTATTGGGCCCAACAAGCCCCATCCAAAGTATAGGATGCTTTAGTACTTCGAATTTATCATGTCCGAAGTTGTCCCGGAATGATGGCAAATTTATCATGTCCGAAGTTGTCCCGGAATGATGGCGAATTTATCATGTCAGAAGTTGTCCCGGAATGATGGGGATATTCTATATGCATCTTGTTAAGGTTAGTTACCAGGTGTTCAATCCATATGAATGATTTTTGTCTCTATGTATGAGACGTATATTTATGAGAAATGAAAATAGAAATCTTGTGGTCTATTAAAATAATGGAAATGATTGTTATGATAAACTAATGAACTCACCAACCTTTTGGTTGACACTTGAAAGCATGTTTATTCTCAGGTATTAAAGAAAACTTCCGCTTTTCATTTGCTCATTTTAGAGATATTACTTGGAGTCACTCATGGCATATTTCAAAAGACGTTGCATTCAAGTCGTTGGGTTCAATAATGATTATTATTAAGTAAATGACTGATTATGTCATTTATAGTTTGGATATTACGAAATGGTATGCATGCCTGTCAACTTTCAATGTAATGAAAGTCTGTCTTTTAAAAATGAATGCAATGTTTGTAAAATGTATCATATAGATGTCAAATATCTCGCAATGTAACCATATGTTATTGTATTCGTCCTTATAGATTTAGACGGGTCGCTTCAAAACTTTGTTCAAAAATTAAAATCGGCCCCCAAACAGGAGGTAAAGTGTCAAATAACTATTTTCATAAAAAATCTTAACTAAACTCCACCCAAATATTCAACGGGCCATATCTTCTCGCTTGCAACGAGTTAAATTTTTCCGACACCATTGTTAAACTCGAAATAATTTTATGAACACAATGTCACTAACTATACGCAAAATGGACTTTTTTTAAAAAAGGTTAAATATTTGAGGTACTTTTCATACACGTTGATTTTCCGTTAAATTCTTAAAAGTCGACAATTCCATAGCGAAACGCGGAGATGCACATATGTTGTTAATTTAAAATAACATTTAAATCTTTCACGGATTATACCTTTTAGTTCGACTCGAGTTGCTCTTCAACGACATCATCGTTAGCCACGAAATAATTTTACAAACTAAACGCACTAAAATACATTGAAAATCGAACCCCCGGCGCGAAACGAGGGTTCGTAAACTAGTTTAAGCTACAAATTTAAACAACATTTGAATATGCAATATAATTAATTGGAAGCTCCAAGTATGTTCGATAAAATCATTTTATAGTTGATGATACATTCAGTTTCGCGTAATTATGTGTATACGTTGATTAGTTGTAACTCTATATGACCATAAACGTCGTGAAAGATTATTCGAGTTTCCGGCATATTCTCCGTTGTTTTTGTAAAAATAACTAAGAATGTGTAACTAAAGCAATTTCATCGAAAGATGTCAAACAAGAATACAATCGAATGAAAAACGTCTAACGGTCTAGGAAAACTAGAAAACGAACTACTCTCACACAACGATCAATTCTTTCTACATCCTCGCCTAAACAGACATGAGCTAACTACAAGACCCCAACTAAAAGAGGAACAAAAGATACACAAAACATATAACTCTAAACAAACCGATCATAACCAACGACACAATCAAACAAGAGCACCAAAAATGTCAACATTAACAAACGCATTAAGATAATGAGTCGTCGCAAAGCTACAGAGACTTTCGTTTATTAGACCCCGATTTAACCACCTTTTCAGTTACTTTTTCACGCAGAATTGAACCTCCTTCCTCGAACGATTGCCTCGTAACTCTAAACAAACTGAGATAGTCTCCTAAGATCCCATATAACCGTGATATTATTTTACTTATTGCTAAAATAAAGTGTGCATTGAAGTTGGGGTTTTGTGTATACAGAGTATTTAAATTGAAAATGGTGTTTTAAAATATTTTTTTAAATATATTTACTAGAGGTGGTATTTATAGTTAACAATAATGTAATATCAAAGGTGAGATTACATTTACTAAATATTATTAAAATGTAAATATGATCCAGCCCGAATATATGTATGAGCTCTGATTTTATATTAGGGTATCTAGTATTTGTAATCTATAAATAGTGATCAATACTGTGACGACCCGAAAATTTTCGACCAAATTTAAACTTGATATTTATATGTTTCCAACACGATAAGCAAAGTTTGTAATGATGAAGTCTCATAAACATTGAACTGTGTTCATGCATACATTCGACCTTTGATCTACTTATATGGATTCAGTGAACCTTTGACTACTCCCGACGATTCACGAACAATAGATTATAAATAAAAATACATATATGTATATATATATACGTATATGTAAGTGTATGTATAATAATTTGAAATCATAAAAATAGGATTCATGTATGTATGACTAATTATCCACTACTCTATCTATCCCACTTCACTACCACCACTGTGCGTTATGTATGAAGTCAAGGAAGGCCAATTTAATTGTTGATTCATAATCTCTATTCATAAAGGACGTGAATTGTGATTAAAATGGATTCAGTTTGTCTACTTCAATAAGAGCTTGTCAATTTTTATGACTCATAATGTGTAGTTAAAGATTATAAGTGGGTCGTGATATGCAATCTTTACTTTATATCTTTATCAATCAAAATTATGTACTGTATAATCAATACATGATGAATTCATAATGGTAGACAGTTATCTATTTGAATATTAATCGTTTATATTATGTTCATGATACTATATACATACTTGTAGAATATGAAAATCATCCTACAACCCACACCCTCAATTATCCACTTGCACTTAATATTTCCTTTCTTTCCTTGTTTACTCAACACAACAACCCACTAAACATCACTATTCTTGTTGCTTTATTTTAGATTAGTACATAATATATATGCATATGCTTACATACAACGAATGTTACCTAAACTATCCTTTTCTCTATATGATACATGATAGACCCACTAATTTGATACATGTTACTAAGTTGTTACCTATCTCTATCTATCCTTTCCCATCTTAAACTTTTCTTTATATATTACAAACAAATAAAATAGTTAATAATTGATACGGTGGAATAGAATTTCAAAAAGGAAAAAAAAAAAGTGTCGGCCATGATAAAGAATTATCAAAGATAATTCTTCCTTCCTCTCTCCCTTCTTGTGTCGACACAAACCCTCTCCAAACTACAGATCACCATAACCGAAAAACTGCTACTCGTTTGTCTTAACTGCTGCTACAACCCTTTGATGTCAAGTTATTGTTGCTGTTGTTCTTCTTCCCATTTTTTTTTGTGAAGCCACGAACACCAACCATATAACCATCGCCCAAAAATCACAACATTGGCACCGTAATTAAAAACCCACCCAATTTACTAAGTACTTCTGTTCTATTCGATACAAACCAAACCCAACATCATCAACTATCATTCGTTGCTGCTACTCCCTGTCCTAGTTCGAATCAAAACACAAACCAGGCACATCACCTATGTTTACTTGATTCTGTTTCATTTCAGGGATACACCAAAACAACCATTATCACAATACACCATCATCCATCACCTCCTAACACCACCAAAACCCATTTAAAATCGACACCATCATCATCAGGTTAATTACTGCTGCAGTTTATATTCTTTATACTATTCGATCAAGACCATTAAGGTATTTTTTACTACTCCTATCTCCTGACTATTTGTTCCTGTCGTCACTCGAGAATATTATAACTACCTGTGTTTACCCTTCTGTTTCTTGTTTCCCATTATTCGGACCCCATCCATGTTTCTGTTATACTACTACTATGACTGAAAACCCACTTGGGTTCTACTATTGATCGAGCAAAGCTTGTTGTCTCATGTTGTGTTCAAATTAAACATCACAAGACCACCCTACAACTATCATTAACGACCACCGTAGCACCACCATAAAACAAGGCTGCTGCTACTGCATCTGTACTACAAACCAACTACAAAAGCTGCTGTTACACTTATCCTTTCTGTTTTTGTTTTAAACTGTCGAAAACAACCACACAGCCACAACCTTAATACCTATTATTGAAAACAACTAAATTCATTATCTCCTAACTTATTCAATCAACCAGAACCACCAAGAAAATCTGCAATTACTACTATTGATCGATTAAATAAGAATATAGAAACTTAGAGGGATTAAAGAAATTCAAGGAATTTCAATGAATTGATTTCTTACCTGATCAATTGACTAATCGATTACTTAATCGATTAAAGAAGAATGACGATTAACGATGAGGAAGAAGGCCGATGATGAAGTTGAACGGGGATGATGACAATCGATTGACCGCTATTCATCGATGATCGTCATTTGATTAATCAGTGGATGATGATGATGATGATTGTTGATTAATGATTAGGGATGACATTTTTTTCTCCTCTGCATCTTTTTTTTTTTTTTGTTACCCCGATCTGTTTTTGGGAGCCGCCATTCGTGTGGTATATACACGAGGTATACAGATAACTATAATTTTTTATTATAATTATTATTATTATTATTATTATTATTATTATTATCTTTATTATTAACTATTATTATTATTATTATCATATTAATTATTTATAACCTTAATATTATGATTATTATTATCATTAACATTATTAATATTAGTATTAGTATCAAATTACAAATATTATTATTATTATTATTAATAACATTGGAAATTATCATTTTTATTAAAAAGGTCATTTTTTACTAAAACTAACATTATTATTAAGATTATTATGAAAAGTGTCTTTTACTATAAAAATTAGTATTATTATTAATATTATCAATTTTTTAAAAAAAATTATTATTATTATTATTATTATTATCAATATTATTATTACTATTATTATTATTATTATTATTAATACTTTCATATTAACAATATTATTATAATAAATCAATATTTTCTATAGAAGAATATATTTATAATTATATATTAACTAACTACATATAAGCTATTATTGATTTTTAATATAATACTAATCACATAGATATATTAAATAATATAAATATTTATTATTTTAAATATTTACACAAATCAGATATATAAGACATATAATTTAAGATATAATACAAATAAATTTATTCGATTACGATTACATGTATTAATAAATATACAATTGATATAGGTTCGTGAATCCGAGGCCAACCCTGCATTGTTCAATATAGTCATATGTATTTTTACTACAAAATACATTAAGTGAGTTTCATTTACCTTTTTTACCCTTTATGTTTTTGGGCTGAGAATACATGCGCAAGTTTTATAAATGTTTTTACGAAATAGACACAAGTAATCAAAACTACATTATATGGTTGAATGATCGAAATCGAATATGCCCCTTTTTATTAAGTCTGGTAATCTAAGAATTAGGGAACAGACACCCTAATTGACGCGAACTCTAAAGATAGATCTATCGGGCCCAACAAGCCCCTTCCAAAGTACCGGATGCTTTAGTACTTCGAAATTTATATCATGTCCGAAGGAGGATCCCGGAATGATGGGGATATTCTTATATGTATATTGTGAATGTCGGTTACCAGGTGTTCAATTCATATGAATGATATTTTTGTCTCTATGCATGGGACGTATGTTTATGAGAAATGGAAATATGAAATCTTGTGGTCTATTAAATTATGAAATGATTATTTATGATAAACCAATGAACTCACCAACCTTTTGGTTGACACTTGAAAGCATGTTTATTCTCAGGTACGAAAGAAATCTTCCGCTGTGCATTTGCTCATTTTATAGATATTACCTGGAGTCATTCATGGCATATTTCAAAATATGTTGCATTCGAGTCGTCGAGTTCATCAAGATTATTATTAAGTCAATTATAGTTGGATATATTATGAAATGGTATGCATGCCTGTCAACTTTCGGTGTAATGAAAGATTGTCTTTTCAAAAACGAATGCAATGTTTGTAAAATGTATCATATAGAGGTCAAGTACCTCACGATGTAATCAACTGTTGTGAATCGTTTATAATCGATATCGACTTCATCCGGATGGATTAGGACGGGTCCTTTCAGTTGGTATCAGAGCGGTGGTCTTAGTGAACCGGGTCTGCATTAGTGTGTCTAATTGATAAGTCGTTAGGATGCATTAGTGAGTCTGGACTTCGACCGTGTCTGCATGTCAAAAGTTTTGTTTATCATTTTTGTCGAAAATCATTTGCTTATCATCCTTAGTAAATCACCTGCTTATCATTCTTAGTCTAGACACATCTTACTGCAATGATTGCATGAAAGGATCCGAAACTAATCATCCGGACATCGTCCATATAGATTAAAAACGAATTACAATAGTTGATAACATCGCGAGGTACTTGACCTCTATATGATACATTTTACAAACGTTGCATTTATTTCTTAAAGGCAATCTATTATTACATCGAGAGTTGACATATTAGCCTAACATTTTATAACAACCAAATGATCTAATCTGCCATTTTCATAACAATAGTCTTTAATGAACTTCAATGACTCGAATGCAACGTCCTTGTATCATAGCTTAAATGGTCCCAAGTAGTATCCTTAACATGAGCTAATGCACAGCGGAAGACTTAATTCGTACCTGAGAATAACATGCTTTAAAACGTCAACATAAAGTTGGTGAGATATATAGGTTTGATGCTAGCAGCGTTATAACAATGGACCACAAGATTTCGTATATAATCATTTCAATAAAAATATTCTAAGTGGTTGAGCACTTGGTAACCATACTTAACATTTAATCACGTCGCATATTCCCTTTAATATGAAATCTTACTACACCGTACCAAGGTGTAGTCGCAAAACGAAGTACTGTGCAACCGTTTAATACTGGTCGTCCAGTCCGGTTGGGGTTGTCAGGCCCGATAGATCTATCAACAGGATTCGCGTTTACAATACCGCTGTAAATAATAGTTACCAAGCTACAGGGAAGTATGCCAGTGGTACAACTCAACGTAGAATATATTTTTCAGTTACTTGTGTCCATAACGTAAAACATAAAATACATGTATTCTCATCCCGAAATATTTAGAGTTTAAAAGTGGGACTATATACTCACTGTTGTCTCGAAGATATATATATTTTTGACTTGGTCTTCCGGTTGATATCACGAACCTATCCATATATAATATATCAATATATTTTCATTTTAAACAAACATCTCGTATATATATTTATAATACTTTTAATACTTTGAATAATTCCTTAGTCCGTAGTTAGCGTTTCGATGTTAGTAATTCAATTTTAATGGTTCATTTTTAGATGTTTAATATACCCGCAATAAATAAACCCCCAACGAAATAAATAAAACTCCCATAAAACCCCATCGTATATGTGTTGGTCGAGATTAATCTTGACCCATGGTACCGGTGTTGTCAAATGACGTGTTGCGTACATAAAGTACCGGTGTTGTCAAATGACGTGTTGCGTACAATCATGGGATCTTATGATTAATCTTCTCGTGTTGTTTACGGGTGATCCTGAACCATATGAAATTGAATTATGAGTACATATATATAAAATATCATGTTATCTTAGAAATATGTGATTTATATCTTTTTTTCCAATTGATCCCGTAGTTGAAATGATCTAGGATAACCAATTTTGTTTCGGTCATAGTTTCTTCGTTACAAGTCCGTTTTCGTTGATTCAAATTGCCATCTTCTTGGATCGAGTTCTTCTTTAAGACTATGAACTGTAAATACCTTGGTTTGTATTCAAAATCATACGGCATAAGTGAAACATTAGTGAAACATATGAAGTTAAACATTTTGTTACAAAAAAAAAAATCATTTAATGACCATTTTTCTAAAAATACTTATACTTTGAAAAACCAAGTTTTACCTTATTAAATTAGCATATATTTAAGTTATATTACAGGTCTTGAAGTATTTTAAAAGTTAAGTTAGAAGGATCTATTTAGTTTGCAAACAAGTTTGAAAACATTCAAACTATGTTCTTGTTGTTAAACTTTTGTACCACAAAATAAGATAGCTATATATATATGAATCGAACAAGGTTATGAACATAGATTCTACCTCAAGTTCCTTGGATAAGTTTGCTGTAAAAGAGGAGTAAGAAGCTAGAATCAAAAGGGTGATAGAAGTGGATGAAAGATTGGAAGTAAGTTGGTGTTCTTGGAAGGTTTTCTTGAAGTGTTTTTGTATGGTTTTCTTATGGTGTTTATGTAAGGTTTTTGAAGCTAGATCTTCTTAGAACTTTACTGAATTGTTGAAGGTGTTTAAGGGTTATAAGTGTGTGTGTTTTAGCTAGGAGATTGAAGTAGTAAATGAATCAAAATGATGATACATATATACTCCTAAAAATGTGATCTTTAAGGATAACATGACAAAATTTTAGTTTGTAATCTTATGTATTTGTCAAACAATAATACAAAAGCAATTACCTTATACCTAGGGTAGTAACAAGGGCTGGTTAGGTGGTGATTTGATGTGTATATACCAATAGTAAATACGTATAGAAGCTAGGTATGATACGAGTACAAATACTCTAGATATACGTATAGAAATTTTGTGAAAAATGGAATGAGGATTCAAATATAGCTATCTTTTGTGAATACACTTATATGATTTTATGTATTTAAGTCTTAAAAGTGAGTAAATACATTACTTATACGATATATGTATAAACATTATAAGTCTTAAGTATTTATGTCAAATAACGTTACGTATAGTTATCGTTTTGAAAACTTAAGTTAGTAGTTTCAAAATATACTTATAACTTATAGTTTTTGATACAAAATAAGATATTAAAACATTCATTAATCATGTTAAATATGTATATATACATATATATACGCAAACGTATAATTATCATATATTGTATAGTTCGTGATATCGTCGGTCAAACTAGACGGTCAAACGTTGTGTAAAACTCTTTTCGGAAATATAAATCTCGACAATTTGGATTACTTATCATGTTGGTAAGTTTTAATTTATGTAAATATTAATCTTATAAGTATAGAACGATCGAAAAAAAAATGCGGGTCAACTTTAGGGTTTTTGCTTATCGTGTCGGAACCATATAGAGATTAGAGTTTAAATTTGGTCGGAAATTTCCGGGTCGTTACAGTACCCATCCGTTAAAGAAATTTCGTCCTCGAAATTTGGTAGAGGTTGTCATAAATAACCATAGGAATGTTTTCATGACGAATATGAGGTAATAATGAAATTTTATCATTATTGAAAGATTTAGATAAAACGATTTGGTTATGTGAGACGCACGAGCGAAGCTATCACAAAAAAAAAAAATGAAATGAGTAAATATGGAATCGTTTTTAATCGATGACGTGGTTTAGAATTGATTTCCGGGATTTAAGGGATTTAGGAAAAATCTTACGTAATAAGATTTGGTTATTCGGCGATCAGAATCTTCTTTGATTTAATGCGGTAATCTGTTTCGATTTCTTTGTCGGATATTTCACTATAAATCCACCCCTTCGTTTCCTTATTTTTCACAACTCGCATCTTCTACTCTTTCTCCTTAATTCCTACTTTAAGGTATCCTTTGAAATGCTTCATCCCGTTCTGATTTTTGTTATACTTCTAACTTTTATATCTTTCATTCTTCTCTTCCATCTACCGCCAGAAGAATCTATTCACTTTTATGATTTTCTTGGAATTATAATGTTTCTAATTCTCCCGTGTCTTTACGTCGCCATACGTATTGATATACATGGTTTGTAGTTTCTGGGTGGTTGTTGGGTTTGATATCTTTCCTTATACTTCGATGCTCCTGCTTCTGTTTTCCATAATCATTGTCATCCATAGTTAATATTCTCTCCTATTTGCTGTGATCTATACCTCAATTTCTATTTTGGGACTTTGTCCCTTCGTTTCTTCTTCCCGTCCTTGAGTCAAGCGATCAATAGTTCGGAATTCGTAGGTATAAAATTTGGAATGAACCTAGCTATTGGTTTTAGAATAAAATTGTAATGGCACGATCTTGATTCGTTAAATTACTCGAATATTCCGGAAAAATAGAACTATCAAGGTGATACGTTCTAATATGTTTGGAGACTTGATAGAATGTAAGAGCCGTGTAACATGGCACATGATGACGGTACTGTGAATCATCACATTCCATTAGAAACTTAACATGACTTACTGTAATATAATGAAGTTGATCAAGTTTCATTATATTATACTAATTCATGTATCAGTTCCCAACACTACTTCAAAACATTCCTATTTTAAACTTGAAGGTTTTAGAACTTAGAAACTAACACAGTTTCTTTTATATTGTAACGCAGATATTACGGAGAAATACATGATTTTGGATAAGAACAGTTGTGAGAATATCTCCAGAAATATGGAGGATATGTATAACAAAAGATATGAAGATATCTTATAATATCTAAGATAAGATGATGATGAAGAATATCATCGGGAAAGATTTAGGATAAGGGGTAGGTTTTTTTTTTTTTACTAATGGTTTCAGCAAGCACTGAATCGTTTGAATCCTTTGAAAGCAGATTCAGTTCTTGTGATTTATCTACATCCTCCTTCATACTTTGCTCAATCCGTTTTCCAGTTCCAACTCTCCTCTTTTTCTAAGCTTTACCAATACAATGTACTTCATCATTAAACTTTTGACTGTTAAAGTCGTTTACAGTTTTTTTTTTTTTTTTTTTTTTTTTTTTTTTCTGCTTCTTCAGCATTTCAAGAATTACTTCATAGTCCAGGATGTTTTTCAGAACTTCACATTCGAAAAATGTAATTCTTAGGGATAGTCGTTCTCGGTATAACTGGGAGAATTTCTACGAGATTTTCAAAATACTGATTGCGGGTTTCGCCAAAGAGATAACGAGTTGCTGGTACGTCTGCTGATGATGTTGTGAAAAAGGTTCTCCGGTAACAACGTCGAAAGGACAAAGTATAAATATCAAGATTATAATAGGAGTAGTCTCACTGAGAAGTCGAAGTGGAGCTGTGACAAAATTAGCTTCTTGAAAAGGAATCGTATGATTGTTTTTGATAATGAATGATAAGGAATTCGACGCGGATACGTTTTAACTATAACTTCGGTTTCGAAAATTTTTCAGGTGCATCACTGTATGCATAAATCTTTCTTCCGTAAACGAGGTGCGGCTGGTTCAACTTCTCGATCGAGGTGTTTTCAAGAATCATGAAAAGATTTGAATGAGGATTATAATTGTCGAAGTACAAATGAGGTTTAGGATGAAATCAAGTGGCAAAATTGAAGAATTGTTTAGTTTCATATGTTATAATCAACATTTTATTTCATTTTAATTGTCCAATGTTTCTTCTTTATGCCACTTGTTGGATTTGGATAGGTAAAAAAAAATTCAAATATGAAATTTAAATGGAAATGGTTATTCTGGGGTGAACGGATACGTATATCGATGGTTGTAAGTAAAATAACAAATGACCGTTGAATCAGATTCAAGAATGTACAATATAACTTATTAATGTGAATTCTAAATATTCCTCGGGTACTACCCACCCGTTAAAATATTTTCATCATTATTAGTTTGTACGAAGGAATTTTTAATTACTATCTTTATGAAAATATACTTGCATATATATTTTCTTCAGAGATAATCATAGATTTAATGAGTCAATAAGATAATAAACTCATTTGATTTATCGTTAATTCTAGATTACATAATCTCTAAGACTTTAGAAATTACATAATCGTCATACGATACGTAAAGCGAAGATAATCGATGTAGAACGATATATAGAACGAAGATCATACTCGAAGTACAGATATTGAGTCGTGTGATGTTGATATTCGAGATACAGATTGTGATGTTGAGATTTTGGGGGTGACAAGAGTACTGTCGGCGTTGATGATGGTGGTATAGATTATGCTGCTGGTGCTGCTGCTGGTGTTTGTAACCTTCGCACCGTATTTTCTAAAGCCACTACCCGAGCGCGAAGCTCGTTGACTTCTTCTATTATACCGGGATGATTGACGGTTGGAACGAGCGAATGAACAAGATTCGAAATATGGGATAGTATGTAATCATGACGAGATACTCTAGAAATGAGCGAGAAAATGGTGTTTCGAATAGGTTCACCGGTAAGTGCTTCAGGTTCATCGTTAAGAGGACAATTTGGTGGATGGAATGGATCACCTTCTTCTTGCCTCCAGAGATTTAGTATATTACGAACCCATTCCCAATTCATCCAAAATAGATGATGGGAAATTGGTTGATCCATTCCGGTGACGCTGTTCTCGGAGCTCGAATGGAAATCCATATCGGCGTAGCTATCGAAGTCGGAGGAATTCGAACTGGATGAAGAATCCATCTTGTATAGTCGGAGAAGTGAATTTTTGGTTTGGAATAGATTATAGGAGTTGGGTTTGGTACTCTTCAATACATAATTTACATATGTATATATAATATCAAAATCCCATGAATTACGGAGAATCTTTGAAATACGTCAGGCAATGTCTATAGTAACAGATACGCTAAGATATGAATTTTGTCTATACACTATCGATGCACTAAATGCAGTAAGACGTGTCTAGACTTAAGAATGATAAGCAGGCAGTTCCCTAAGGATGATAAGCAGATGATTTCCGACTAGGATTGATAAGCAAAACTTTTGACAGGCAGACACGGTCAAAGTCCAGACTCACTTAATGTATCCTAACAACTACTAGTTAGACACACTAATGCAAGGCCTGGTTCGCTAAGACCAACGCTCTGATACCAACTGAAAGGATCCGAAACTAATCATCCGGACATCGTCCATATAGATTAAAAACGAATTACAATAGTTGATAACATCGCGAGGTACTTGACCTCTATATGATACATTTTACAAACGTTGCATTTATTTCTTAAAGGCAATCTATTATTACATCGAGAGTTGACATATTAGCCTAACATTTTATAACAACCAAATGATCTAATCTGCCATTTTCATAACAATAGTCTTTAATGAACTTCAATGACTCGAATGCAACGTCCTTGTATCATAGCTTAAATGGTCCCAAGTAGTATCCTTAACATGAGCTAATGCACAGCGGAAGACTTAATTCGTACCTGAGAATAACATGCTTTAAAACGTCAACATAAAGTTGGTGAGATATATAGGTTTGATGCTAGCAGCGTTATAACAATGGACCACAAGATTTCGTATATAATCATTTCAATAAAAATATTCTAAGTGGTTGAGCACTTGGTAACCATACTTAACATTTAATCACGTCGCATATTCCCTTTAATATGAAATCTTACTACACCGTACCAAGGTGTAGTCGCAAAACGAAGTACTGTGCAACCGTTGAATACTGGTCGTCCAGTCCGGTTGGGGTTGTCAGGCCCGATAGATCTATCAACAGGATTCGCGTTTACAATACCGCTGTAAATAATAGTTACCAAGCTACAGGGAAGTATGCCAGTGGTACAACTCAACGTAGAATATATTTTTCAGTTACTTGTGTCCATAACGTAAAACATAAAATACATGTATTCTCATCCCGAAATATTTAGAGTTTAAAAGTGGGACTATATACTCACTGTTGTCTCGAAGATATATATATTTTTGACTTGGTCTTCCGGTTGATATCACGAACCTATCCATATATAATATATCAATATATTTTCATTTTAAACAAACATCTCGTATATATATTTATAATACTTTTAATACTTTGAATAATTCCTTAGTCCGTAGTTAGCGTTTCGATGTTAGTAATTCAATTTTAATGGTTCATTTTTAGATGTTTAATATACCCGCAATAAATAAACCCCCAACGAAATAAATAAAACTCCCATAAAACCCCATCGTATATGTGTTGGTCGAGATTAATCTTGACCCATGGTACCGGTGTTGTCAAATGACGTGTTGCGTACATAAAGTACCGGTGTTGTCAAATGACGTGTTGCGTACAATCATGGGATCTTATGATTAATCTTCTCGTGTTGTTTACGGGTGATCCTGAACCATATGAAATTGAATTATGAGTACATATATATAAAATATCATGTTATCTTAGAAATATGTGATTTATATCTTTTTTTCCAATTGATCCCGTAGTTGAAATGATCTAGGATAACCAATTTTGTTTCGGTCATAGTTTCTTCGTTACAAGTCCGTTTTCGTTGATTCAAATTGCCATCTTCTTGGATCGAGTTCTTCTTTAAGACTATGAACTGTAAATACCTTGGTTTGTATTCAAAATCATACGGCATAAGTGAAACATTAGTGAAACATATGAAGTTAAACATTTTGTTACAAAAAAAAATCATTTAATGACCATTTTTCTAAAAATACTTATACTTTGAAAAACCAAGTTTTACCTTATTAAATTAGCATATATTTAAGTTATATTACAGGTCTTGAAGTATTTTAAAAGTTAAGTTAGAAGGATCTATTTAGTTTGCAAACAAGTTTGAAAACATTCAAACTATGTTCTTGTTGTTAAACTTTTGTACCACAAAATAAGATAGCTATATATATATGAATCGAACAAGGTTATGAACATAGATTCTACCTCAAGTTCCTTGGATAAGTTTGCTGTAAAAGAGGAGTAAGAAGCTAGAATCAAAAGGGTGATAGAAGTGGATGAAAGATTGGAAGTAAGTTGGTGTTCTTGGAAGGTTTTCTTGAAGTGTTTTTGTATGGTTTTCTTATGGTGTTTATGTAAGGTTTTTGAAGCTAGATCTTCTTAGAACTTTACTGAATTGTTGAAGGTGTTTAAGGGTTATAAGTGTGTGTGTTTTAGCTAGGAGATTGAAGTAGTAAATGAATCAAAATGATGATACATATATACTCCTAAAAATGTGATCTTTAAGGATAACATGACAAAATTTTAGTTTGTAATCTTATGTATTTGTCAAACAATAATACAAAAGCAATTACCTTATACCTAGGGTAGTAACAAGGGCTGGTTAGGTGGTGATTTGATGTGTATATACCAATAGTAAATACGTATAGAAGCTAGGTATGATACGAGTACAAATACTCTAGATATACGTATAGAAATTTTGTGAAAAATGGAATGAGGATTCAAATATAGCTATCTTTTGTGAATACACTTATATGATTTTATGTATTTAAGTCTTAAAAGTGAGTAAATACATTACTTATACGATATATGTATAAACATTATAAGTCTTAAGTATTTATGTCAAATAACGTTACGTATAGTTATCGTTTTGAAAACTTAAGTTAGTAGTTTCAAAATATACTTATAACTTATAGTTTTTGATACAAAATAAGATATTAAAACATTCATTAATCATGTTAAATATGTATATATACATATATATACGCAAACGTATAATTATCATATATTGTATAGTTCGTGATATCGTCGGTCAAACTAGACGGTCAAACGTTGTGTAAAACTCTTTTCGGAAATATAAATCTCGACAATTTGGATTACTTATCATGTTGGTAAGTTTTAATTTATGTAAATATTAATCTTATAAGTATAGAACGATCGAAAAAAAAATGCGGGTCAACTTTAGGGTTTTTGCTTATCGTGTCGGAACCATATAGAGATTAGAGTTTAAATTTGGTCGGAAATTTCCGGGTCGTTACATTGCATGAACAGTGTATAGACAAAATTCGTATCTTAGCGTATCTGCTAATTCATATCTTAGCATATCTTGTACTGTAGACTTTGTCTGACAACTTCCGTAGATTCCTCCGTAACATATGGGATTTTAGTATTGTATATGCATATGTGAATTATGTATTGCAGGGTACTAATCTACATCCTATAATCTGTTTCTTATCGAAAATACTTCATCTGATCGTACGAGATGAATCCCTCAACCAGTTCGAGTCCCTCAGACTTCGATAGCTAATCCGATAGTTATTCCGACAGCTATTTCGACATGGATGTTCACCTAAGTTCCGAAAGCAGTGTCACCAAAATGGATCAACCAATCATCCATCCCCAATTCATCTGATGAGTTTGCAGTCGACTTAATCAATGGAGACGTGAAGAAGGCGATCCTTTCCACCAACCAAATTACCCTCTTGACGATGAACCTGAAACACTTACTGGCGAATCAGCACGAAACACCATTTTCACCCTTATTCCCAGGATATCTCGTCACGATTATATTTTATCTAAAATTCTAAACCTTATTCATTCGCTCGTTCCAACCGACAATCACCCCGGAATAATAGAAGAAGTCAACAAACTTAGCGCTCGAAAAATAAATTTGGAGAATATGGTGCAAAATGTACCAGCTTCAGCACCATCACCGGCACCAACAATACCATCAATAACAGCACCAGTACCATCAACAATCTATGCCTCAACATCTCATTCGGTACCTCGATTATAATCATCATACTATATATCATTCTACATCAATTATCTTCGTTTGACATGGCGATTATGTAATCTCTAATGTTTTAGAGATTTTATATTCTTGTTCAAACGGTAAATCAAATGAGATTAATATCATATTAACTCATTAAATCCATGATTACATCTGAAGAGAATATATATGTATATATATTTTCATAAAGATTGTAATTAAAAATTCTTTCGTACAAACTGTTAATGGTGAATATTATTTAACGGGTAGGTAATACCCGAGGAATATTTAGATTTCACATTAATAAGTTAAACTGTACATTCTTCGAATCTGATTCAACAGTCATTTACTATCCTACTTACAACCACCGTTATACGTATCCGTTCACCGCAGAATAACCCTTTTCATTCAATTTTAAATTTGGATTTTGACCTATCAGAATCCAACAAGTGGCATAATGAAGAAAACATTTGATAAAATAAAATTTGTTAGAAACAGACTAATTAACTATGCGAAATTTTGTTAAGAATCCACGCTAACAAAATCCTAGCTAACTGTTCCTAGCTAACTGTTAATTTCGTATTACATTTTATTTTATCGCAATTTATTTATCGCAATTTTATTATCGCAATTTATTTATCGCAGTTTATTTATCGCAATTTATATTCTCGCAATTTTATTTATCTTCATTTAATTGCTGTTATTTATTTTATGCACTTTAAATATCGGGACACGTATACAACGTTTTGACATATCATATCGACCCATCTATATATATTATTTGGAATAACCATAAACACTCTATATGCAGTAATGCGGGAGTTAGCTATACAGGGTTGAGGTTGATTCTATAATAATATATATACTTTGAGTTGTGATCGAGTCTGAGACGTATACGGGTCACGATACGTATTAATTAATTCGAATATTATATATTAAACTATATATGAATTATTGGACTGTTACTGTGGACTATCAACTGTGGACTACCAACACTGGACAATTAAAATGAATTAAAATTATTGATTATAACATATGAAACTAAACAATTCTTCAAGTTTGCCACTTGATTTCATCTTAAACCTCATTTGTATCTTGACGATTCCAATCTGCGTTCAAACTTTCATGATTCTTGAAAACACCTCAATTGAAAGGATGAACCAACCGCACTTCATCTATGGAAGAAAAGATTGACGCATATAGTTATGCACCTGAAAACTCCCGGACCCTAAGTAAAAGTTTAACACGTGTCTGTGTTAGCTCCTTTGGCATTGTTATTACCGAAAATAACATTGCAACTCTTTTTCAAATTACCCAATTTTATCACAGCTTCAGCAAATCAACTTCAACTTCCATTCGAATTAGCCTTATTATAACCTCGATATATAAGTTTGCCTGTCGTCATCATTACCGGAGAACCGTTTATATTTCACCACATTAGCAGTAAAATTACCAGCAACTTCAATGAATTTGGACTTTCCGAAAAATCATTATATTCATTGAAACCCCATCTTGTATTCATCTATACCCTGTAACAATAATTGCCATACCAATTACCGGGAATTCAGTATTTCGAATCTCGTAGCATTTCTACATCAATAGTTATATGTATACCTATAACAATTATCTCCTAGAATTACGATCTTCAATTCTGAAATTTTGAAAAGGTACCCAGTTTACGAATCGATACTCTGAATGTTGAAAAACCTGAATGAAGCAGCAGAAACTGTAGGCAACCGTAAACGACCTTAGTCGTCGAAAGTTTGATGATAAAGAATAATATGTTGGAAAAGCTCAGAAACGTTGGAACTGAAAAACGGATAGAGTTAACCATGAAGGAGACCAAGGACAAATACAAGGACCATACCCTATATTCAAAGAATCCAGATAATTCTGGATCCGTTGAAATCTTTAGAGAATATCTTGCTCCGAAGTCATGTTAAAATCTTGCGGAAAACCTTTCTCCATCAACCATCGAACTTAGAAATTCTAAAATATCCTCATCAATATCTTCGATATTTCTGAGGATATTTTCATAAATATTTGCGTTTGAAATTATATACCTCTTCGTGCTTCCTGTGTATCATTATATTGGAAACATTCAATAGAAAATTTAGTATTGAAAAGCAGATTATGCGAAACTATGAAGAAAGCCGTGGACAAATCACAAAGAATAAGTTTGACTTCAAAGAATCCAAATGATTCAATGCCTGCTAAAGTCTTTAGCGAATATCTTGCTCTTTACTCTAAACCCTTGCGGACAATAATTTCTATTATCCTCTGATCTTAGATATTCCGAGATATTATCGTATCTTTCATTATAAATATCCTCGATATTTATGAATATATTTTCATAACTAATCTTATCTGAAATTATTAATCTCTTCTTGCTATCAGTATTACATCATATAGAAACTGTTAGTTTCTATATTCTGTAAACTTTCGAGCTTAAAATATGAATGTTATTGAAGTAATGTTGGGAATTGATGCATGAGTTAGTATAATATAATGACACTTGATCAACGTGATTATATTACAGTAAGTCATGCTTAGTTCTAATGGAACATGATAATTCACAGATCATAACGTCATCATGTGTCATGTTACACGACTCGTTCATTCTACTTCACTTCCGAACATATCAAGAAAATATATTCTTGATAGTTCTATTCTCAGTGATTCTGATAATTTGACAAATCAAATCGTGCCATTACGATTTCATTCTTAGAACATTAACAATGTTCATTCCAAAGTTTATATCTGCAAATTCTGAACCATTACAAGCGGTGTTTAATCGCAAGAAGAAGAAACGAAGGGACAAAGCTCCAAAATATAAGAGAAAATATAAAACCCAATAACAACACGGAGGTTACAAACCGTGGATATTAATACGAATAACAATATAAAGACATGGTATAATTAAGAATAGTATTACCCCAAGGTAATAGTAGGAGTAAACAGATTCTTCTAGCGGAAGATTGAAAAGAAGGATGACAGAAATGATAATTAAGAAAACATCAAGGATTAGAACGAAATTAAGCATTTTCACAATCTTTTGGATGTATGAATTAAAAAAGAAAGTATAGGAATGGTGAGAATAATAGAACGAAAGAGCTTAATTTATAATGGAAATATCAGACAGAGTAATCGAGGCAGATCACCGTATTTAATTATAGAGGTCTCAATTTCCTTACTCGCCGAAGAATCAAATATGTTAGATTTCGAAGATTTTCTTTAAATCTCTTGAATTTCGGAATTCAATCAAGACGACGTCAAAAGTTAAGACGAGTCTTATTTTCTAAATTCAACCCTGACTCTGTCAAAAGTTAAGATGAATCTTTACTTTCCTATTTCACTCTTTAGTGATAGCTTCATTCATACTCTTCGCATAATCGAATTATTTTTATCCATATTACTCAATGATGATAAAACTCAATTTATCAACTCATATTCGTCATGAAATCATTTTTATTGTTAGTCATGATCACCTCACTCAAATTTTGGGACGAAATTTCTTTAACGGGTAGGTACTGTGACGACCCGGAAATTTTCGACCAAATTTAAACTTGATATTTATATGTTTCCAACACGATAAGCAAAGTTTGTAATGATGAAGTCTCATAAACATTGAACTGTGTTCATGCATACATTCGACCTTTGATCTACTTATATGGATTCAGTGAACCTTTGACTACTCCCGACGAATCACGAACAATAGATTATAAATAAAAATACATATATGTATATATATATATACGTATATGTAAGTGTATGTATAATAATTTGAAATCATAAAAATAGGATTCATGTATGTATGACTAATTATCCACTACTCTATCTATCCCACTTCACTACCACCACTGTGCGTTATGTATGAAGTCAAGGAAGGCCAATTTAATTGTTGATTCATAATCTCTATTCATAAAGGACGTGAATTGTGATTAAAATGGATTCAGTTTGTCTACTTCAATAAGAGCTGGTCAATTTTTATGACTCATAATGTGTAGTTAAAGATTATAAGTGGGTCGTGATATGCAATCTTTACTTTATATCTTTATCAATCAAAATTATGTACTGTATAATCAATACATGATGAATTCATAATGGTAGACAGTTATCTATTTGAATATTAATCGTTTATATTATGTTCATGATACTATATACATACTTGTAGAATATGAAAATCATCCTACAACCCACACCCTCAATTATCCACTTGCACTTAATATTTCCTTTCTTTCCTTGTTTACTCAACACAACAACCCACTAAACATCACTATTCTTGTTGCTTTATTTTAGATTAGTACATAATATTTATGCATATGCTTACATACAACGAATGTTACCTAAACTATCCTTTTCTCTATATGATACATGATAGACCCACTAATTTGATACATGTTACTAAGTTGTTACCTATCTCTATCTATCCTTTCCCATCTTAAACTTTTCTTTATATATTACAAACAAATAAAATAGTTAATAATTGATACGGTGGAATAGAATTTCAAAAAGGAAAAAAAAAAGTGTCGGCCATGATAAAGAATTATCACAAGATAATTCTTCCTTCCTCTCTCCCTTCTTGTGTCGACACAAACCCTCTCCAAACTACAGATCACCATAACCGAAAAACTGCTACTCATTTGTCTTAACTGCTGCTACAACCCTTTGATGTCAAGTTATTGTTGCTGTTGTTCTTCTTCCCATTTTTTTTTGTGAAGCTATGAACACCAACCATATAACCATCGCCCAAAAATCACAACATTGGCACCGTAATTAAAAACCCACCCAATTTACTAAGTACTTATGTTCTATTCGATACAAACCAAACCCAACATCATCAACTATCATTCGTTACTGCTACTCCCTGTCCTAGTTCGAATCAAAACACAAACCAGGCACATCACCTATGTTTACTTGATTCTGTTTCATTTCAGGGATACACC
The DNA here is from genome assembly GCF_046630445.1 of Rutidosis leptorrhynchoides. Lineage (NCBI taxonomy): Eukaryota > Viridiplantae > Streptophyta > Magnoliopsida > Asterales > Asteraceae > Rutidosis > Rutidosis leptorrhynchoides. Next base: position 681,386,265 of record NC_092335.1, on the reverse strand, counting down.
AAAACAACCATTATCACAATACACCATCATCCATCACCTCCTAACACCACCAAAACCCATTTAAAATCGACACCATCATCATCAGGTTACTTACTGCTGCAGTTTATATTCTGTATACTATTCGATCAAGACCATTAAGGTATTTGTTACTACTACTATCTCCTGACTATTTGTTCCTGTCGTCACTCGAGAATATTATAACTACCTGTGTTTACCCTTCTGTTTCTTTTTTCCCATTATTCGGACCCCATCCATGTTTCTGTTATACTACTACTATGACTGAAAACCCACTTGGGTTCTACTATTGATCGAGCAAAGCTTGTTGTCTCATGTTGTGTTCAAATTAAACATCACAAGACCACCCTACAACTATCATTAACGACCACCGTAGCACCACCATAAAACAAGGCTGCTGCTACTGCATCTGTACTACAAACCAACTACAAAACCTGCTGTTACACTTATCCTTTCTGTTTCTGTTTTAAACTGTCGAAAACAACCACACAGCCACAACCTTAATACCTATTATTGAAAACAACTAAATTCATTATCTCCTAACTTATTCAATCAACCAGAACCACCAAGAAAATCTGCAATTACTACTATTGATCGATTAAATAAGAATATAGAAACTTAGAGGGATTAAAGAAATTCAGAGAATTTCAATGAATTGATTTCTTACCTGATCAATTGACTAATCGATTACTTAATCGATTAAAGAAGAATGACGATTAACGATGAGGAAGAAGGCCGATGATGAAGTTAAACGGGGATGATGACAATCGATTGACCGCTATTCATCGATGATCGTCATTTGATTAATCTGTGGATGATGATGATGATGATTGTTGATTAATGTTTAGGGATGACATTTTTTTCTCCTCTGCATCTTTGTTTTTTTTTTTTGTTACCCCGATCTGTTTTTGGGAGCCGCCATTCGTGTGGTATATACACGAGGTATACAGATAACTATAATTTATTATTATTATTATTATTATTATTATTATTATTATTATTATTATTATTAACTATTATTATTATTATCATATTAATTATTTATAACCTTAATATTATGATTATTATTATTATTATCATTAACATTATTAATATTAGTATTAGTATCAAATTACAAATATTATTATTATTATTATTATTAATAACATTGGAAATTATCGTTTTTATTAAAAAGGTCATTTTTTACTAAAACTAACATTATTATTAAGATTATTATGAAAAGTGTCTTTTACTATAAAAATTAGTATTATTATTAATATTATCAATTTTTAAAAAAAAATTTATTATTATTATTATTATTATTATCAATATTATTATTACTATTATTATTATTATTATTATTATTATTATTATTATTATTATTATTATTATTATTATTAATACTTTCATATTAACAATATTATTATAATAAATCAATATTTTCTATAGAAGAATATATTTATAATTATATATTAACTAACTACATATAAGCTATTATTGATTTTTAATATAATACTAATCACATAGATATATTAAATAATATAAATATTTATTATTTTAAATATTTACACAAATCAGATATATAAGACATATAATTTAAGATATAATACAAATAAATTTATTTGATTACGATTACATGTATTAATAAATATACAATTGATATAGGTTCGTGAATCCGAGGCCAATCCTGCATTGTTCAATATAGTCATATGTATTTTTACTACAAAATACATTAGGTGAGTTTCATTTACCTTTTTTACCCTTTATATTTTTGGGCTGAGAATACATGCGCAAGTTTTATAAATGTTTTTACGAAATAGACACAAGTAATCAAAACTACATTATATGGTTGAATGATCGAAATCGAATATGCCCCTTTTTATTAAGTCTGGTAATCTAAGAATTAGGGAACAGACACCCTAATTGACGCGAACTCTAAAGATAGATCTATCGGGCCCAACAAGCCCCATCCAAAGTACCGGATGCTTTAGTACTTCGAAATTTATATCATGTCCGAAGGAGGATCCCGGAATGATGGGGATATTCTTATATGTATATTGTGAATGTCAGTTACCAGGTGTTCAATCCATATGAATGATATTTTTGTCTCTATGCATGGGACGTATATTTATGAGAAATGGAAATATGAAATCTTGTGGTCTATTAAATTATGAAATGATTATTTATGATAAACCAATGAACTCACCAACCTTTTGGTTGACACTTGAAAGCATGTTTATTCTCAGGTACGAAAGAAATCTTCCGCTGTGCATTTGCTCATTTTATAGATATTACCTGGAGTCATTCATGGCATATTTCAAAAGAAGTTGCATTCGAGTCGTTGAGTTCATCAAGATTATTATTAAGTCAATTATAGTTGGATATATTATGAAATGGTATGCATGCCTGTCAACTTTCGGTGTAATGAAAGATTGTCTTTTCAAAAACGAATGCAATGTTTGTAAAATGTATCATATAGAGGTCAAGTACCTCGCTATGTAATCAACTGTTGTGAATCGTTTATAATCGATATGGACTTCGTCCGGATGGATTAGGACGGGTCCTTTCAAATACTATGATACACCTCGGGGAATTCTATTATTTTACATGGTATCAGATGCTAAGGTTTTCTACCGCTCTCTTCTTTTCTTTCTTTGTCGCCGCCACCGAAAACCGGTCTGCCGCCGCCGCCACCGAATACCGTCTCTTCGCTTTCCCCACCGCGAATCTAGAAATCTTTTCCTCATTCTTGAGACTTTCCTTAACTTATTCTTTCTTCCTTACGGTGCAACCCTTATGCCGTGATTCTCCCTAATTTCTTTTTGCATATTTCGTTCGCAATTTAGTTCTGAATTTCTTGGGTCGCATAAAGAGTCGCAATCTTTTTGTTTACAAAACTTCTTTTCTTTTGGTGACTAGTGCTCACGTGACCTTGTCAAAATTGTATTACTGATGAGTTCTCAGAAAAGGCCATAAAAGACGCCGTTTGGTCTTGCGGTAGTGATAAATCTCCTGGCCCGGATGGCTTTACGTTCAAGTTTATGAAACACTTCTGGGATCTAGTCAAACTGGACACCATTGATATGGTTCGTGATTTCACAACCAATGCTTTCATTCCGAGAGGTTGCAATAGTTCGTTTTCTCACTTATTCCGAAGAAAGACAACCCGATTTATGTTCAAGATTTTAGACAGATCAGTCTTATCGGTATCCAATACAAAATTATCGCGAAGTTCTTAGCCGCCCGTCTCGCCTCTGTAATCAATAAAGTTATCGGCACAAATCAAACTGCCTTCGTCAAAGGCAGGCAAATTCTGGATGGCCCCCTCATGGTAAATGAAGCTATTAGTTGGTGCAAAAAACGAAAAAAGAAAGCATTTCTCTTTAAAATCGACTTCGAGAAAGCCTTTGACTCAATACACTGGGATTATATCTTTCGCATGATGCAATTTATGGGTTTCAATGAGACTTGGATTTCCTGGATCAGAGCTTGCCTAGTCTCGTCCAAAGCTTCGCTTCTTCTTAACGGTAGCCCGTCGACTGAATTCTCGATAGAAAGGGGCTTTCGCCAAGGCGACCCTTTATCGCCTTTTCTTTTCATTATTGGTATGGAAGGCTTAAATGCAGCAATTAGAGACGTTACAGATGCCGCTTTATATCAGCCACTTTCCATTGGTAATCCGATTCATGCTCACGATCTCTCCATTTGTATTTACGCTGATGATGTTATCTTTTTGGGTGAATGGAGCATGGAAAATTTACTTTGTATTTTTGAGGTTTTAGCCTGCTTTTTTGCAGTTTCGGGGTTGAAACTAAACATGCACAAATCATCTCTTTTTGGTGTTGGGGTGGTTCCAGCTATTGTAAACGCAGCAGCTAACACCCTCGGCTGCTTGTCATCGAATACTCCTTTTGTTCATCTAGGCTTACCGGTCGGATGTAATATGAGAAAAATGTCTAGTTGGGAACCAATAATTGAAAAGACCAAAAAACGATTAGCTGCATGGAAATCAAATTTAATTTCTATGGGAGGTCGTTTGACTTTAATCAAATCAGTGTTAGGTTCGGTGGGAACATACTATATGTCTCTATTTCGCGCTCCAAAATTGGTCATTAAAAAATTAGAAGCTATGAGAGCATCGTTTTTATGGGGCAAAAAAGAAAACACTCGCAAAGTTCATTGGGTCAATTGGCGCCTCATTCTAAACCCGTTAGAACATGGCGGGTTAGGAGTCCCGAGCCTTAATTCTCTTAACCTCGCTCTGTTATACAAGTGGAGATGGAGATTCGTGACTAATAAGCACTCCAGTTGGGCAACTCTTATCTCGACTATTCACGGCAACAGCTTTGGTTCAACTATTCCATGTTCACCGAACTTCTCAGGTATTTGGCACTCTATCTCTCGCGCTATTGATTGTATTCATCAGGACTACCACTTGGACGCTTCTCTGTTGCGTTTAAATGTTGTTAACGGGAACAATGCAAAATTCTGGTTTGATTTGTGGTTTAATGGAACCGCGCTGGCATCTATTTTCCCGCGATTGCTGGCATTAGACATAAACAATACCTCAAATTTAGCTGCGCGATGGGCTGGTCAGTCTTGGCAATTTTTTTGGAGAAGACCACCTAGATTCCGGGTCGAAATCGATAATTTGCGCGAGCTGTAATCTTTGATCAGTGGCATATCTCTTTCTGACTCGCCGGATTATTGGTCTTGGGACGGTGATGGATATTCTGTTTCAAAGGCCTGCAAGTTAATTGATAACCGAGACTTGGCCCATTTCTCGATAGCAACGACTTGGTGCACTCAAGTTCCAATCAAGATAAACGTGTTCGTGTGGCGTCTAAAGATCTCAAGGTTAGCGACAAAATCAAATTTACTGGATCGCGGGATTCTTATTGATAACCCGAGATGTTGCCTCTGTGATGTTCATAATGAAGATGACCTCCACCTCTTCCTTCATTGTGAGACTAGTAAGCAAGTTTGGTCAAAAGTTTCTCGGTGGTTAAATCTTACTATCCCGAATTGGCATTCTATAGACAACATTTGGGCGTGGATCGACGGGTACCCATAAATGGTAATAAAAGGCTCATCGTAAAAACTGTAATTTTTTCAACTTTGTGGACTATTTGGAGGCTACGAAACAACATTATCTTCAAAGATCGAGGCTTCCGGAAATCTCACGTATTCGACTCTATCGTGACGACGGCTTTTAATTGGTTATATGCTAGATATCGCAAAAATAGATGTAATTGAAACACTTACATGATGTCTCCTTTGTCCTCTTTGTAATTTTTGTATTTTTTTTCTTGTATATTTTCTAGCTTTTAGCTTTCTAATTAAAATTCCGCCGTTCGAAAAAAAAAAAAAAAGTGCTCACGTGACCCGCTAGCATTAGTTTATTTTTATTTTTATCGTCATCTCATAGTCACTATCTTATTTGGCTAATATAAGATCCAATTGATTTCTACTTTCTAATTTGTTCTGTTTTTCTACCAAAAAAAAAAAAAAACAAAAAAGGAAAACTTGGTAAATCTATGTTCACTCCTTTTGCTATTCTTAATTTTTTTTCAGAAAAAAGGAGAGAAGAGATCTACCATATCTCTATCCTACATATCCTTATTTTATCTTATTGTCTTCTCCCCATAATTTAAAAAAAAAATAAAAAAAAAATAAAAAAATCACGTATCTCTATCTTTTATTCACATTTCCTTTTTCATTCACAAATTTCTTGTTTTTTCTTACGGATTATTTTTTATTTTCATTTAAGATCCTCTCTTTATTTATCATTGATTGTGGTGTTAATTTCCTTTCTTAAACATTCCATTCCCATTTATATTTATATTTATATTTATATTTATACCATCTTTAAAACAAAACAAAACAAAAAAACTTGTTCTTTCTTTTCCGTCTCTTTCATGTCTTTATTTAGCCACTTCTTATTTATACTATAATTACATAAATTCCACTAAAAAAAGAGTTTTGGAGTGAAGAGCCAAGGCGAGAAGTACAGAATATCCAAGCTCCATTACGAAGACTTTGTTCATATATACATTATGTTATTATGTATCATTAGAACTTGTATTTTTATATTTAAGTTCGAGTTTGAACGTTGTATTTCATTTCCTACGGCTCAAACTCAGGGGAGTATTAGAATGTAAATATAATCCATCCCAAATGTATGTATGGGCTTGATCTATCAGGGTTTTATATTAGGGTATCTAGTATTTGTAATCTGTAAATAATAATCAATAGTATGATAAACCTCACAGAAAATTCTATTATTCTACAAATATCAAAGGTGACATTACATTTACCTTGTGGTAGTATATTTCTTGAAATCGAGGAAAAGTTATGTAAGTTTTTTCCCACATGGTAACATGATTATTATTCATGATTATGATTATTATTTAACTAATCAAATCATTTCATCTTCCTGTGATTTGTTCTGATCAAATTGGGGATGGCAAAAGACTTGTACCTGATGATTAACCGAAACTTTATATTTTAAGTCGGGTTTGGGTCTAAGGTTGAATAGTAGGATGGTTTTAATTTTTTTGCGAGTTCGAGCCTGAAAATGGATTTAGATATAATTATAAACCCTCATACTCGACTCGATGGAGATTTATTTCAATAATAACAATAATACAAAGTGTATCCAATGTGGTGATGGAGATTTATTTCAATTTCAATAATAACAATAATACAAAGTGTAACAATAATAACAATAATGTATTTGATAAATCCACTCACTTTATGTATTAACAAATTGTACTGTAAAATATGTTAATGGATAAAGTGAGTGAATTTATCAAATACATTGTTGAAAACATCACTACTCATATCCATATCCATTTAATTTTAGTTCATCCATCCATATCCATATCCGCTGGATTAAATGGTTAATGGATATCCACCGGGTATTAATAAATGTTACAATATTTCGTAATATGTAATGAAAACGAAATGTGCTATAACAATAATACATATAACATGACATAATAAAAATATGTCCACAAGAATATGTAATCTCTATCGAAGATAGTACACAATTTGCTAAATTTACTATTAAACATATATTATGAAAAATTGAATATGTAATTTGTATATTTATTTTGTTGGATATACATGTTTCAATTATTTCATAATAATGTTGAAAGCAAAATGCAAATTTAACGATAAATGCATATGTTATAATAATTATGTAAGCATATATCTATATTAATGTATTTATATATGTATTTCAGGTGTTAAATGGATATATCCATGGATAAAACTTTTCATCCATATTCATATCTATTTTGGTTCATCAATATCCATATCCATATCCATTTAGGTTCATCTATATCCATCACGAAGTGGGTGGATCGGATGGATATCTAATAGATCGGGTAGACAATGTCATCTCTAGGTATGAGTCCAGGTTTGAGATAGAGTTTTTTAATCCGTTTCGGGTCCGGGATTATTTAGACCTGACCCAAATTACCCGATTTGATATCATCACTATACCAAACGTAATCAAACGGGTCGATAGTTGTTGGTCGCTTATGATCCATGAATACTTAAAAATCTATTGGTGTAAAAAAAATTAAAACAATCAACTCTAACTAACGCTAAAGTAACCATCCAAACCATTGTAGTAATAGCTCTGTGATACATGATACATTTGAAGTTAGGACCCGTCATGTGAAAGCATGAATATAAAATATGAACATGTTCAATCTCCACTCGCGAAAAAATTCTTGTGGCATTGGGATGATGGTTTCTCATGTCGCATGTGTAGGGATCCGGTGAAGGTACTTTTCCGGCATTTGACTGATTCGAGGTGAATATGGTGGATTTCTAAAAAAAAATCCTGGACCAGGCTTGTTAAACTTATACCTTTTGAACATAAAGTGACCATCCAAAGTAAAAAAGATGACCCTTTTTTGTTGTATTTAAAATATGAATGTGTGTATTTATGGGTCCAAACAAGTAACAAAATAATAGAGAAAATATATTTTGGTTAGAAGAATTGATATGGTTCTTTGTCCCACATTGGTGGATGGAAAAAATGAGGGGTAAACTCTTTGAGTATAAAATGAGTTTTGTCCAACATTGGTAGATAGAAAAAATGTGGGTGACTTACTTGGATATAAAAGGAGGTCATGTGCATACTTTCAACTTGCACCAATCAATACACTTTAAGTATCTGATTATTTCTTTCTTTCTTACCCTTGTTTGAGAGTTGTATTAGTTAAATACTTTGGAGAGTGTAGTTGGCTTAAGAGAATCGTCAATGTCATTGTAACAATATGTGATATAGTGTATTTCTCTCTTTGGAGGCCCGTGATTTTTCTCATGTTTTAGAGTTTCCACGTTAAATTCTCGTGTTGTGAATTGTTCTTATGTCTTTACTGTTATTATTGGGCTTGGTGGTTACAATTAGTGAGACCGTAATTTCTCAACAATATATACATATACATATAACCAAGGTTGTAAAAGTTGCGAGTCGGAGATGCATCGGTCGAGACCTAAAAAGGACGCGCCGGCCGAGTCGGGGATGCGTCGGGGACGCATGGTCGTTGACCAACGTTGACTTTATTAATAATTTCTTAAATATATATTTATATATGTATAAAATAGTTGATTTTGTACCATAAATTTCTTAAATAAGAACTTGAATTTAAATGCAATCAAACTTCAAACTCAATTAATGTTACAGAGTACATAACCAGTAAGGACACAAAGAAAAGAGCGGCCCAAAAAATGAAAACAAACCCTAATTTTAAAACATATCATATCTTGACAAAAATTTGAGTGATTTTGACCGTTTTTGACCAACTTTGACCATCTTTGACAGATTTTGACCGAACTTTTTGTTTTGACCGTCTTTTGAGTCGTTTTTGAAAAAAAGGGACGGAGAACTAAAAAAAACGACGCATCGACCGACTCGTCGGCCAAATCGGCCGACTTTTACAACACTGCATATAACATATGTAACAGATTATATGTTTAATTTTTACTACCAACATATCTCGTAATGACCGGTAAATAAAATAATTACGACGTAATTAAATAGACTATATATATAAGTGAAAATATTCTTAGAGTGCATTTGTTTACCTTTTAATTGAATGGTTCGGAGCTGAATTCTGAACTATTCAGCATTCAACACGTCTAACTGTGACTTCTGAATGGCAGATGATACCATTCAGTTATAAACCATTTAGAGCTGGAGTTCCTTTTAACCATTAAACACCTAATTATAAATTTTATGTAATAGTTTCTTTAAATTATATTAAGAACATTTATTAAGCAACTATATTATCGTTTGTATTAATGTCAAAGGTTAATAAGATAATTTTATGTAATTCATATTATTCGTTTAAAATTATTATCAAACAAGTTATTATCATCCATAACATTTGAATCATTTAGATTATGAACTATTCAATGTTTAATCAATCGATTTTATAAAACGCATTCAGTCTTACTCATTGTAAAGTTTGAACTCTCTCGTATAATAAATAAATAAATAAATAAATAAAAAACTTACTTAAAGATTGAAAAAAAAAAGTGGATAAGGCTGAAAAGAGGAAATCATTCATTCGTACCCACAATAAGACACACACCTCAAACCAAAAGCTTCTGTGTTTCTTTCTGCTATCAGCCTGCCCCATCCACTTCCTTCACACACTTTGTGATTGCATTCAATTCATTTCAACCTCCCTTTCACATTACTCATCTCAATCACCAACTCCTCATTTATATTAATTTTTTAATTCCAAGTATTAGAATTAGATCTTGTATGCAAATTCTATGTACATTTTTATATGATAATGTTTCTATAAGATATGTGACCACTAATTTGATCCGAAAAAAACATTAGACTATGTACCTTATTTTTGTTACTACTTATTAGACCACTCACAAGTCACACCCCTACATATTTGAGCTCTTGTCTTCCACATTGCCATCCATGACATGGATGACACTGAGTCGTCTTTCATTGCCTTCCATGACCACGCCCACCTCATCGTAACTTTAAAGCATATTGTACGACGAAGTATTTGTAATATGTTGTACCATTTGCATTAATATTTATACATTACTTAATTAATATAGTGAATACAATTAGTTTGAGAAAGTGTGTGCTCTTTGAGAGTAAATATGTTACTCCTACTCATTATGATGGGGTGGAAATGTTGACATGAAGGTGATATAAGAGCCCGTGATGAAAGAAAATTGCGCAATAATTGACGTGGTCTTAAAGTCCCTGCAAATCTTTTTTATTTGAGAAATGATATGTTCACATGAGAATTACAAATAATATTACAAAATGACATGATATCAATACTTGATCTTAGGGTGTTCGTTCGGTCGGTTCGTGGTTTATGTAGTTCATTCGGTTTAGTTTATTCTGTTTTTAAGAATATTTATGAAAATCAATAACCGAATCAAATTTAATAAAACTAAACCAATCAAAGCATATTAAAAATCGGTTGTAGATAGCGTGTACTCGTAATTGCCAGAGTTTTTAGTTTACAGTCTAGCTGTGTCATTTCGCCTCGGTTGTATTCTTATTCGGTTCTTTCTTTTTCCTTCTGGTTATAGTTTCGTTAGTTTTGCCAAAATTAGAAAACTACATATTTACCTGTACACGAAAAAGTCACATATTGACCCTCATATTTGCCAAAAGAATCTGTTAAATCACAAATTGCGTGGCTATCACTTTTTACGTGTATTTAATTTTTTAGCATCTGATTTAATGGATTCTTTTAACAAACGTCAGCGTCAAGAACCGTACACGCAATAAGTGAAAACCACGAGGATGGACCAAGTAATAAAAAGTTTAGGTACTCAACACGTAATTTGTGAAAATCACAGGGACTGTCGACCTAATTACCTTTCAATATAAAACGTGAGTATTTTTTTTTTTTTTTTTTTGGCAAAAAAGAATATATTAAATAAATAGAATCCAAAGACGAAGGAAACGAGAATTACAGAGCCAAAAGGCCCAATACAAAAACAAACTTGTACAAGATAAATGTGACCTTGCCTGTCTAACTGAACCAAAAACAAACAAGCAAACATCATGCTAACTGCTCCAAAACTAACAAAATAACCAAAAATGATCATATGCTTGCCAAATCAACGTCCATGGGTTGCGCTCCCAAATAAAACGTGAGTTTGCACCGTATATACTTATCCATCATAACTTTATATAATGAGTTAAATGGATGGATATACACATAAATTATCTAATGGCTTATATAAAATGAATTCACATAAAAGTTGAATCTTTTCTGTTTTTTCATATAGTAACAATTTTGACCGCATAGTACATATCACAATCAGTTCAATATATTCATAAAAATAAAGAATCAAACAGAAAACTTTTAGGAGGGGAAAAAGTTATCAATAATTGTGAATCTGTTTCCATAAAATTGATTGATATAGGTTTTACTGTGAATAATGATGAATAGTAGTAATAGTAGTAAACTTCTGCTACTGAAATAATCCGTATATGATATTGTACATGTACAAAAAAAAAAAAAAAAAAAAAAAAAAAAAAAAAAAAAGTGAAAATGAACAACATACAACAACAGGCAACTGTTTACCAAAATTTCCCCCATTTGTACATAACCATTTTTTTCATCTTTAATTAATGATTAACTACTAATCATCATATAATTATTGATAATCTAGCAACTTAAACCTTCATATTTAACTGGAATCGGGCGATTAAACCCGGTTTGTGACAACAAATTCCCAACAACAGCAAGATCTCTACAAAACACTCCTTGAAATGCATTCTTGTTCTCGACTCGATTACACCCCTTCTTTATTGTTACTAGTTTAACCGATTTACATGACTGTTGTTGTTCATCGCGTTTTATCGCTTGTTGTATCGCAATAGACGCATTCTTCCTTTGTTTCTCAGCCGCTTCTTCATCCAACACTATTCGCATTAGATTTGTATACGCTCGTTGGATCAATCTATACAATAATAAACTCGACATCTTAGCTCGATCCTTAACCGATTCTATATCACGCTCATCCGAAAACTCACACCTATCGATAAAACTATTCGATTTATCTGGTTTATGTCGTAATGTAAGTAACAAATGTGATCTTTCTAATTCGGCTCGTGAACAACCACGCCTTAATCCCATTAAAGCATAGTGATCTACATTTCCTATTTCGCCCGATGCAACCCTAAGTTTGAGCTCTTGAATTTTGTTCGCGATCGAGCTAAGTTTCCTAGGGATTTCGCTATACGCAACGTGTTGACGTTTCCAAGCCGGTCCGGGAAGTTTTCGGTCACGTAAAATCGAGTTGTATAACAACTTTAAGTGTTCGAGATCGTGCAGCGAGTCAGGGAGACAATGTATGGTTTCGAATAACGAAGCTCGAATAGATAACGCTTCGATACAAGACGGATCTAACGCTAACGTTCGATTACAATCCGCAACGGCTTCAGCTATTCTACCGGATGATCGGTAAGCTGAAGCTCGATGCAAGTAACATTCGGCTAAAAAACCTTGCGGCGCACCGCGCCGGCTATCGACAATTTTCGAAAAATGTCTGATCGATTCGGCGTATAATCCGGCCTCGGCCGCCGCGATTGCTGCCGTTTTACGGCGGAGGAGGAGTTTGATGTGGCTGAGTAGATGACAGATGTTATCGGAATCTTGAGGTGTTTGTGGCTGGTTGCCGGAGATGAATATTTCGCCGGAGGATGTGAAACTATCGTCTCGCCAACAAACACTTTCACGGCGGAAAGCGGCGGAGGCGAGGCGTTTTCCGGTTTGCAGAAGCGCCATTGCGTCCTCCATTAATCCTAAATGACTACAAGCTTTACCTAGAATCAAATACCTGAAATAAATCATAAGTTTGATTAGTTTAATCAAAATTAATCAAAACGAATTAATATTTAATAATTAATAATAATTATTAATTAATAATTAATTAAATACCTCCAATTAGCTTCTTTATCACGATTTTTAGCGAGTCCAGCCATGACTTTTTTCTTCAAATCGGAAACAGAGAAACATTTGAACGGTTGTTCAGATCGAGACGGTGAGTTACATCCGCTCGATAAAAGCTTGACTCGTTCTCTAGCAAGCGGTTGTAAACTATTATCAGACGAGGAGGAAGAAGAAGATGATGACGTGTCATCAGATGACATTTTTAAACTAGGAATATAATCCTGTAACATATCAGCAACTTCCTTATATCTTCTTAAATAAAGAAGACAAGTAGCTTTTAATTCGATTGCGGTTTCAAATCGAGGTGATAATGCAAGTGCAGAATCAAGCAGATTGATTGCAGATGCAATGTTGTGTTGTTGTTGTGACGCAATTAACGATCTGGCGTCTTTAATGTATAAATCAATAATCTAAAATTAATATAAAACGTTACATTGTCAGTAAATTATAATTACAAATAACAAAAAATAAAATAAAAAATGGAGTGAATTGAATTAACAGATACCTTTTTGTTTGTAAGCCACCAATGTTTTTTTTGTTCAATACATCCATGAGAATGAAAAGGGGATGAGGCCATGGATTTTGGGCGTGAATTTGTTGACGATGAAAGAGTGAAAAAAGGGTTAAGAATTTTGAGTGAATTTCAATTTTTTTTTTTAAATAAAAAGAGAAATGGGAATAAAAGAAGTGGGAGTGAGAAAGAAGAAAGAATGGGGGGGTTTAAATGTGAGAACAAGTGCCAGCTTTGACCTACAAACAAAGCTTTCATCCTTGTATTTCATGGCTGGCATTTTTGGTCTTTTAATATTTTTTTTTGTAATAGATTAAACGGAATATTTATATTAAAATATTTAATTGTTTTATTAATTAAAGAAGTGCAATCTATGGATTTTTTTTATTTTTTGGTTGACTAATAACATTGACCGTGTACTAAATTGAAGAAGTGCGATCTATGGATTAAGTTATTTTTTGAGTGGTGTTTTAAACCGAGTGGTTGTTTTGATAAGGGATAATATAGAATTGTTCCTGATGATCATTTGATTCTTTTATGTATATATCTTTAGGTTTTTTAAAAAAATACAGATTTGAAGATATCTTATCTTACTACCATACATAAAGAAGTTTTTGACCGACCACTCCTATTCTCGCTCCACGTGTTAGCTTTCTGTTGGTCGATGCAATCATTTAAAAGGCACCCGTTTCTATCCTTGCCCGACCCATTACAAAATATGGAGTTAGAGAGGCCCATCAAGAAACAAGTTTTTGGCTCTAGCATCCCAACTGAGTGCTAGCTGTCAAAATCTTATTAGACCATGTATCATTCTCAGAAGACGCTACTTGCTCCCTCTTACTCACGATAAGCTTCATTTGACTTCTAATCCTTAAATGCCACGTTTTACCTCTCAATTGACACACAACCCCTGCCACATCGATGTGTTAATGAATGAAATTATATCTCCTAAAAAATTCAAGCATCCACATCTCCGAGACACCGGAGTTTTTCTGAAAGGTCAGCAATTAGTAATTCAAATAATAAATATTTTTGTTGTGTTGATCTGTGTCTAATATTGTATTTGAGTTTTGTAGCTCTATACATAAATCTATAACTCAGGTTGGTTTAAGATTTATACGGAGTATAAACTTTTACATGTCACCTGACGTTTATTACATGATTATTATTACAACTAGTGAAATGACCCGTGGTTCACCACGAGGTTGTTTAAACGAAACAGTTTAATGATATGTTTTAGATATTAAGTGAACGTAAATGAACGAAATCACCAGATTACAAGAACAATCACAATGAATCACCAAATCCAAATCACAACCATAAATTAATAAACCGATCCAAACTTAATTACACTTCAGTGAGAGCAGCACTACACACTTAAACACACTTGAATAGAAATTACAAAAAAAAGAACTCTTGAAGAAGTAAATAATTGAAATAACAGAGATGATGAACAATAACCCTAATTTTGGATTTAGGGAGTGCAGATCGTATTGCTGCTAAAAGGGCAGGAAAGAGGAGCCATTTATACGAATGGAAAGTGGAGCGTGTGAGCTGGAGAAGACAGCTGGACCCCTTGAACAAAGAAGAAATTGACAAAATGCACCCTCAAGAATTATATCAGCAGCCCAGCACCTTAGCCTTCAAAACTATAGCAAAATAAGTCCAGAAATATACCTGCAACCTGACAGAGAAACCAAAAAACTCAGACTGTAACAGAAGGAATAAGATTGTATAAATTTAACATCCTCCCTCAATCTTATTCTGGAAACAATCCAATAACCCCAATTCTTTACATAGAAGGTGATGTTGAGCTTTTGGAAGACCTTTAGTGAATACATCTGCCACTTGGTTTTTTGTGTCAATATATTCAAGTTTTAACATTCCAGACAAGTTTTTTTCCCTTACCACATGAACATCAATTTCAAAGTGTTTGGATCTTTCATGAAACACAGGGTTGGCAGCAAGTAAAATAGCTGACTTATTATCACAGTAAAGTTTAATGGGGAGCAAATTTTGTATGTCAAAATCTTTTAATAACTTTAGAACCCATATAATTTCACATGTAGTAGCAGCTAGGGATCTATATTCAGATTCAGTAGAGGATCTGGAGACAGTTTCTTGTTTTTTACTTTTCCAAGATATGAGAGATCCACATAAGAACAAACAGAACCCAGTCACAGATTTTCTAGACTCAAGGCATTTTCCCCAATCAGCATCAGAATAAGCAAATAGATTGAACATGTCATCAGATTTCTTTATGTGCACACCTTTACCTGGTGATCCCTTTAGGTATCTCAAAACCCTTAAGGCAGCTTTAACATGAGACTGAAGAGGGGCATGCATATGTTGACTTAGGGTTTGGACAGCATAGGATATATCAGGTCTAGTATGAGTTAGATAGATGAGTTTTCCAATGAGTTTTTGATATTCTGTAATGTTTTCAAGAAAATCATCTCCCTTAGTGGCTTCAGAAGCCAACACAGAGTTAGCCTCCAAGGGAGTTTCAATGGGTTTACAGCTAGACATGCCAAACTCACTCAATAGGTCTAAACAGTATTTTCTTTGAGACATACATAAACCATTATTGCCTTTTATAATTTCAATCCCCAAGAAATATTTTAATTTACCAAGATCTTTGATCATGAATCTAGAGTTTAGAAAACTTTTAACATTATTGACTTCAGCATTATTGTTACCAGTTATGATGATGTCATCCACATAGACAAGAAGGGCAACAAAGGTGCCATCTTTAGATAAAACATACAAGGAATAGTCATTATCACTTTGAACAAACCCATAATCAGTTAAGGCAGAGGTTAACTTAGCATTCCACATTCTAGGGGCTTGTTTCAAACCATATAAAGACTTTGTTAATTTGCAGACTTTAGATTCATTATTAGAATTAAGACCTTCAGGAAGTTCCATATAAACATCCTCACACAGGTCACCATATAGAAAAGCATTATTAATATCTAGTTGAAACAAGTCCCAATCATATTGCACAGCAAGATTAAGCATACATCTAATGGTGACCATCTTAACCACAGGAGAGAAGGTCTCATCATAGTCAAGACCTTCTTTTTGACTATACCCCTTGGCAACAAGTCTTGCCTTGTACCTTTCAATCTCACCACTGGACTTGTACTTGATTTTGAATATCCACTTGCACCCAATGGCTTTCCTACCAACTGGCAGGTCTGCAACAACCCAAGTGTTGTTTCTGTGCAAGGCTTCTATTTCATTGTTTATGGCTTCAACCCATTTGGGATTTTTACTAGCTTCCTCATAGGAAAGAGGTTCAACAACCTTATCAAGAGAGGCACTAAGATATCTAATGTCCTCTGGCACATTTGAGTAATTGCAGTAATTGCTCATGGGGTACCTTACATTGAAGTTGACATCATAATCATTGAATTTTGAGGGCATGGTTCTAGTCCTACTAGATCTTCTTAGAGTTTCAGGACTGCCACTAGGTTCACTTGTGCTACCATGATCTGTGTTAACTTGATTGTGGACATTTTCAGAAGAAGAGGTGCCCTCAGGGGTTGACTCAGAGTCACTTGAATCAGTGGTATCATTACTCTTAGTCTCCTCCTCTGGAGTATCAATGAGATCATGATCACTGCCACTGCCTTCATTATTGTTTCCCCCATCATCATTGGGTCTTTGAGAGGTGTTTGGTTCAAAAAAGACAGACTCAAAAAAGGTTATGTGATCATTATCACTAGTAGTAATATTTGTTTTGTTTTTAGGATTATAAGGAAAGATGGTTTCATAAAACTTTACATCTCTAGAGAATAAGATGTTGTTTGACTCAAGACTTAAGAGTTTGTACCCTTTTTTTACATTTGAATATCCCAAAAAAACACACTTTTCAGACTTGCTGCTAAACTTATCATTATTGTTTAAAACACTGGCAAAACACAGACAACCAAACACTCTCATGTGGGAGAGATTAGGAGAGTAACCATAAATCATTTCAAAAGGGGACTTTCCTTGTAACACAGATGATGGCAGCCTGTTGATGATATAAGTAGCAGTCAGGATACAGTCAGACCAATAACACAAAGGTAATTTGCTTTGAAATAACAAGGATCTTGCCACATTTAATAAATGTCTATGCTTTCTCTCAACAATCCCATTTTGTTGAGGTGTATAGGCACAACTAGTTTGATGAATAATCCCATTTTGAGCACAAAAATCTTCCATTCTTTTATTAATGAATTCAGACCCATTGTCACTTCTAAAAATTTTAACCTTGGCATTAAACTGAGTTTTGATGAGATTCACAAAACACATAATATTATCAAAGACATCAGATTTGGTTTTCAAAAGATAAACCCACACAGCCCTAGAGTAGTCATCAACAATAGTGAGGAAAGATTTGAACCCACCATGGCTATTGACCCTATAAGGGCCCCACACATCCAGATGAACAAGATCACCAACATTGGAGGATGTGTGGTCACTTAAGGGAAAAGGATCCCTTGATTGTTTTGCCCTATGACAAATGTCACACACCTCATTAGCAGATTCAGGATTGACCCCTATTCTATCCTTAAGGACCTTAAGGATTTGAATGGCAGGGTGTCCCAATCTGTTGTGCCATAGAGTAGCAGATCCATAACATTTGTCACTTAAATTTGGACAGATACTACTCTTATTAGAAACAATACCTCTACATTTATCAAACAAGTATAAACCATCAACAGCATTACCAATCCCTACAATCTTCTTTAGATCCAAGTCCTGAATAAAACAGTTGCCACTTGTAAAACCAATGAACATGTTATAATCTTTTGAAAGTTTATTAACAGACAGTAAGTTGACACAATATCCAGGTATGACAAGAACATCCTTTAGGACAAAATTTTTTGACAGCTGAAGGTTTCCAATATTGGTAATTTTAGCTAAAGTGCCGTTTGGATGTCCAACAGTCATATTGAGTTTTGACACATCAAACACATTAACAAGACCATCACATGATCCAGTCATGTGTCTGGTTGCTCCAGAATCAATTATCCATTTATCATTAAAACAATTATCAGTAGTGCCATTGGATTTAAAAAAAGTGTCAAACTTAGAATTAAAGACAACATTACAGTTTAAAAAACTACCTGCCATATTGGCCTGAGCATTCCCTTGTGTGGATTGGTTGTGTAGCAGACTCATAAGTTGAGAAATTTGTTCAGTGGTAAAAGGTTGAGACACATTTTGAGTAGTAGCAACATTGGAGACAGAATTATTACTCACAGCAGGTCTGTGATCACTCTTCTTAACCCACCCAGGTGGATAACCAACAATTTCATAACATCTATCAATTGTGTGACCAAGTCTTTTACATTTAGTGCACTTAAGATTAGGGTTAGGGCCATTACCAATTCTTCTTTTGTTATCAAAGGTTTTGGACACAAGAAAGGCAGAGTTTTGACTTTTGATAGGACCAGACCCACTGGATTGAGAGGAGATCCTAAGGGACTCCTCCCTTGACACAATGGCAAAAGCAGTTTTAACACTTGGCAAAGGGTCAATTAACAAAATATTGCTCCTTACAGAGGAATAGGATTCATCAAGACCCATAAGGAATTGCATAAGTTTGATTAGGTCATTGTGAGATTTGAATTCCTTATTAGCATCACAAACACAAGTAGGTAATTTAACAAGAGCATCAAATTGTTTCCATAAAGCATTTAATTTGTGATAATAATCAGACACAGTAGTGCTACCCTGAGTTAAAGAGTTTAGCTTTTGATGCAGACTAAAAGTGACAGATCCATCTATTTTATCATAGGTTTCCTTCAATTCTTCCCAAACAGTTTGAGCAGATTTGGCAAACACTTGCCCAGAAAACAATTCTTCAGAAATAGAGTTCAAAATCCAGGATAGTACAACAGAGTTGCATCTATCCCATTGAAGCATAAGAACATTATCAGTTTGACTTCTTTTACAAGTACCATCAACAAATCCATATTTATTTTTAGTTTGCAAGGCTAAGGTCATAGCTCTACTCCAGACATTGTAGTTTTCTGTCCCCTTGAGTTTTAAGGAGACAAGAGCAGTGGTGCTAGTATCACTGGCATGCAGATAGAGAGGGTCACCGAAATCAAGATTACTCACTTGAGTAATCTTTGATGATCCATCACCATCATCACCAGCCATAAAGGCAAAGTACACAGATTAAGCACGAAAAAATACACAAGCAGCAAAGATGCACAGAAACAAACACAGAGACAGATAACAGAAAAATATAAATAAATATATAAACGGGCCAAAAATCAACCAGTGCTTGATCAGGTATTCATACGATTCAGGAACGTAGATCAAGAGTTGGGCACTGGGATTAGGTCAGACAGGGTGTAAAGATCAGCAGAGACAGAAAATAAAAAGAGAGAGAACGGAACTCCCCTACAGAGCATAAACTCTGGTAAAGCAATAAGTGAACGGCGGAAGACAGAAGATGAAGCACAGATGAACTCGTTCAAGCCCTAATTATGGAATTAGGGTTTCAATTTCTTCACATGAGCAAACGGAACACCAATAATCGAGAGCCTATAGCTCTGATACCATGAACGAAATCACCAGATTACAAGAACAATCACAATGAATCACCAAATCCAAATCACAACCATAAATTAATAAACCGATCCAAACTTAATTACACTTCAGTGAGAGCAGCACTACACACTTAAACACACTTGAATAGAAATTACAAAAAAAAGAACTCTTGAAGAAGTAAATAATTGAAATAACAGAGATGATGAACAATAACCCTAATTTTGGATTTAGGGAGTGCAGATCGTATTGCTGCTAAAAGGGCAGGAAAGAGGAGCCATTTATACGAATGGAAAGTGGAGCGTATGAGCTGGAGAAGACAGCTGGACCCCTTGAACAAAGAAGAAATTGACAAAATGCACCCTCAAGAATTATATCAGCAGCCCAGCACCTTAGCCTTCAAAACTATAGCAAAATAAGTCCAGAAATATACCTGCAACCTGACAGAGAAACCAAAAAACTCAGACTGTAACAGAAGGAATAAGATTGTATAAATTTAACAGTAAATACTAAAGTTATTTAGTTTAATGACCTGTGGAACCACAAAGTCCGACTAAGAAACTCGACAGTTGAACATTTCATTAAAAACCTAAAATGCATATTAAACAATCCACATCCAATCATAAGAGATAATATTGGTTGTCATTTTATTTTAAAAATGTAAATTAAAATATAAATTCAAAATTGGTTTCCTTCGGCCTAGCTTTTATACCTTTTCGTACTCAATTAAAAATAATCTATAGTTAATATTATTAAATAATTCAAAATTATTTAATTTTAGTAATTAAAATAACTATTAATAAGATTTAATAATAATAATTAATTAGTAAGATTTAATTTTAATTCAAAATTATTTAGATTAATGACATCACCCATCATGCTTAGATTTTTTTCCTTTTCTTTTTGATTTTTTCTTAACAAAAGAATTAGCCTAATAATGACATCATCATTATAGCATTTTAATATTAACTATAGATTTGTGTGTTGAAGTAAAGCAAAAAGGAAAATGGAACAGTGTGAAGAGGGATATAATGATGATGATAATTTGGTCAGGTTTATTGATGAGTTTTTTTATCAACGGGAAGTTGCCTTCAAGGTGTTTGATGTAAGTCCCGAACCAATAATTTTTTAACAAATTAGTGGTTAATTACTGTGATTGAAGTTCGTTTTTTTTTCTTTTTATAAACTTTGGCAATTGGTTTTTGTTATGTATTTTGCAATATCCTCCATTTAGATAGAAAAAAACTAATACTCTGTAGCAATTAGCTTGATCAATTTTATGTGGACCAAAATACTGTTATCCACGTTTCAAAGTATATTTTTCGTTTGTTACTGAATGCTTTCGTTTTAGTAGAGAAATTACCTTTTAGACTTCCAGAGTTTCAACAAGGTTTATAAGTTGTGATGCAGGTGTTTATAAAAGGTTCTGTACAAGTGAAGCGCACGTTAAACGGCAAGACATAACAAAGGGTGTCCGACAATGGAGACATGGGTAATGGTTTACGAGTTTGCCCCTAGAGGCTTTGAACAATTTACTAGCAGGCTAAGATTTATTCCTTGCTACTACTAATTTTCGTGATGGATTTTCTTTGTTGTTTTTCTTGTTTACTTTCTAATTTTTTTTTCTCTTAATGAAATGAATGTGTCAAGGTTCTTGGTTTTTAATATCCATACGCCTTTCTAGGAAAACGGCGAAAAACCTGCAACTTAAAGCAAACACTCTCTTTCAGAATGCTAGGAACGAGTATATTTTTCTTTGTTTCCTTATTAATAGTGTAGCGATCCGACAAAATCGTCATTGACGGCGTCGTCTACTTAGGTCCCATTACGTAGTCGTAAGTCTTTAAAATAGCGTTTGACCAAAAATATGTCGCATTCATTTCAAATGTAAGGATTGTTTCAAAGTTTACAAGAATATTTCAACCACAAGTTACGTTATAACGTTATAAGTACAAATGAAACCTATGCGACACAATTTAAAAGTAGCCAAAAGACGCTCCATGTATACATATATACTCGACATCCAATGCAAGTATCAAAATAATGAGCGGAAGCATGTATCACAAAACGTTCAAGGACCTGAGAAAAACATAGAAATCTGTCAACGAAAACGTTGGTGAAATCATAGGTTTAAGTTAGTAAGTAAGTACAAATGAACCACAAGATTTATAACATTGAAATAATAGTAAACCATTCTAAAATTTGTTATCACGAGCACCCAATTATCAAGGCTTAACTTTCCATCCATAGAACTCCATCACAATAGTGTTAGAACATACACTGTTTTTCGAAAATATATTTCATTCAATAACGGTAGCGAACCGTCCGAATGAGGGTTTGTCAAACCCGTATGGCCATACAACATAAGTTCTCGCTTACACCCGGCAAGTGTAACTAATGATAATCGAATTGAAGATTTTGTTCTAACTCGTATGTAGAATGTTTGTTTTCGTACTTGTGTTCACTTTGTAAAATGAAACGTTTATGTTTTCTCATCCCAAATGTAAGTTTAAAAGAGTAAAAGTGGGACTATGATCTCACCTTGAGTGCACGAGTAATAAAGTACTTCACAAGTAAACGTGTGCAAGGACAATTACTAGTCTTGACCAAAACAAGTAGGTTGTATCAATAACGGTAAACACGATTGGTCAAAGTTGTTCAATTAGTCATATGGCTCGTTACGACTCGATTATATAGCATGTAAATCAAATTGCCAAGTTTCATACAAGATATAAGTATATAAGCATGTAAGAACGTTTGCATAAGTGTTTGGTTAAGTTTGAATAAAAGTCAACTTTGGTCAAGTCAAAGTCAACGAAAAAGTCAACACGTTCGGGTCGGGTCCCGAACTATTTTTCTGAGATTTTTAATCATATATAAGCATGTTAGAACAAGTTACATGTGAATCGGAGGTGCGTAGCATAGCAAACATTTTTCATAAAAGTGACAAGGTTGATCAGTCCCTAAACACGGCCATTGCCGCGTCGTGACACAGAAGGGCCATGCCGCGACAATGTGCGGGAGCTGGTACCTGGGCTGTTTCAATTGTTCAAGTCTCATCCAAACTTCAATTTATCATAACTAATGAACCGTAAATACCTAAAACGCATACCATACATCGTTGGAAAGGTAATTTAACGAGGAACATAACTAAATACCTTTCATCAATTAAAAACATTATTTACAAAAATCAAAATCCAAGTTGAATGCTCATTTAATGTTCATCATAAATACTTTCAAGTTCATAAATGCACATTTATGATTCGGGAATTAAATGCACACATATAATACGCCGTTTCATAGGTAATTATGCATACAGTACAACTAAACACTTACAAACCACATTGCAAAGCATTCAATGCATCAAAAGCTCATTTTACTTCTACCAAAACCCTAACTTAAAATCACAAATTTAACAATTTTGTTTATGAAGCTAATCCATGCCAACCTACATACCAAATTGAAGCTAGTGATGCTAGTAATACATTTAATACATGCACTTTTAACCTCTAACAACATTTAAGCAACCAAATCTCAAGATCAAACACACTCATTTCAAGTTTAAGCTAGTTACATCAAAATGACAAGAACAAGCATACAAATCATATATTCATGTTGGACTTGAGCCATAGACACTAATTAACACTTTTATAAGTTAAAAACATCAAGAACAAAGAATCTAGTGATTTTAGAAAGTTACCCAAACTTGATGAAATCGGTATGGAATTGAAGAAGAAGATGCAAGGATTCCAAATATGTAATTTGTTTTAATGTTTGACTGCTAGATTGGAAATGGATGATGAATCTTTGAATTGGTGTTTAAGAGAAAAATTTGAAGTATTGAAAGAGAGAAGGAGGTGAATGAATGGATGAGAGTTCATGGTTGACTAGTTGACCTAGTCAAGAGTTTGGTCTCTTGGCAAGTTTAGTCCCTCGACTTTAAAAGCGGGTGCGTGAATTACCTAAACGAGTTATTTTAAAACGCATTTTAACGGAAGATTTTATAATCATATAATGGACTTTAAATAAATAAACGGAAAGTAAACGGAAAAAGGCGGGATGTTACATTACCTACTCCTTAAAAGAAATTTTGTCCCGAAATTTAAGTAAGCGTAGTAGTCGTTGTTTCTTCCTCGAGATCTTGCGTTTCCGAATCCACGAATAAATGAGGGTACTTCCTTTGCATTTGATCTTGTCTTTCCCAAGTAAACTCGGGTCCCCTTTTGGCGTTCCAACAGACCTTGACAATTGGAATTCGGCTTTGTTTTAGCGTTTTGACGGAGAGGTCCACAATTTCAACCGGTTCCTCCACAAAATGAAGTTTGTCACAAATAGTAAGCTCCTTGAGAGGGATGATGAGTTCGGGTTCGGCAAAACACTTCTTCAAGTACGATACATGGAAAGTAGGATGGACGGAGCTCAGTTGAGGCGGAAGATCTAAACGATAAGCAACGGTTCCAACACGCTCCAAGATTTCGAAAGGACCAATATACCGCGGATTTAGTTTCCCGCGTTTCCCGAAATGGATTACACCTTTCCAAGGTGCGACTTTTAACATTACGCGGTCACCGACTTGAAATTCGAGGTCGTTGCGTCTTTTGTCCGTATAGCTCTTTTGACGACTACGGGCCGTCCGGAGTCTATCTCGGATTTGAACGATCTTCTCGGTTGTTTCATGAATGAGTTCAGGTTCGGTGATTTGTGTGTCGTCTACTTCGGCCCAACAAAGAGGAGAACGACATTTGAGGCCATATAACGCTTCAAAAGGTACGGCTTTAATACTCGCGTGATAACTATTGTTGTAAGAGAACTCGACTAGTGGCAAATGCTTGTCCCAAGCTTTTCCAAAATCGACAACGCAAGCTCGTAACATGTCTTCCAAAGTTTGGATTGTGCGTTCGCTTTGTCCGTCGGTTTGTGGATGATATGTGGTGCTCATGTCTAAACGCGTTCCCAATGCTTCTTGTAAGGTACGCCAAAATCTAGAAACAAAACGGCCATCTCGATCTAAAATAATCGATAAAGGTACACCGTGACGGGCTACGATCTCTTTAATGTAAAGTTGTGCAAGTTTCTCTATTTTGTCGGTTTCCTTCATGGCTAGGAAGTGGGCGGATTTAGTGCTCGTCGTTCTTGGTAGTTTGGTGATAAAGTCCATCGTTATTCTTTCCCACTTCCATTGCGAGATTTCGGGTTGTTGAAGTAACCCGGATGGCCTTTGGTGTTCGGCTTTGACTTTGGAACAAGTCAAACACTTTGCAACATAGGTAGCAACGTCCCTTTTAATATTCAGCCACCAATATTATTCTTTAAGGTCATGGTACATCTTATTGGCACCGAGATGAATCGAGTATCTTGACTTATGGGCTTCGTCTAGAATAAGGCTTCGTAACTCCCCATAACTAGGCACCCAAATTCTTCCAGCGAAATATCGGAGCCCGGTCTCCTTAACTTCGAATCGAGAGGCGAGGACGTTCAAATGTTCATGAGGAATATTTTCATCCTTGAGAGCCTCATCTTGGGCTACCCGAATTTGACTATTGAGGTTGGTGTGAATGGTGATGTTTAAAGCTCGAACACGAAGAGGCACCGCTCTCTCTTTTCGACTTAAGGCATCGGCTACTACATTTGCCTTTCCAAGATGGTAATGAAGCTCACAATCATAATCGTTCAAAGTTTCAATCCACCTTCGTTGTCTCATGTTTAGTTGCTTTTGATCGAAGATGTGTTGGAGGCTTTTGTGATCGGTGAAGATAATACTCTTGGTTCCATAAAGATAGTGTCTCCACATTTTAAGTGCAAAGACAACGGCTCCGAGTTCAAGATCATGTGTCGTGTAGTTTCGTTCATGAATTTTTAGTTGTCGAGAGACATAAGCAATGACCTTCTTTCGTTGCATTAATACACACCCAAAACCATGTTTCAAGGCATCGCAATATACAACAAAATCATCATTACCTTCAGAAAGTGACAAGATAGGAGCGGTGGTTAGCTTTGTCTTCAAGGTTTGAAATGTGGATTCTTGTTCGGTTGCCCAAATGAATTTCTTTCCCTTGTGAGTTAACACGGTTATAGGACGAGCAACCAAGGAGAAATCTTTGATGAATCTATGATAGTATCCGGCGAGACCCAAGAATTGACGAATGTGAGTAGGAGTTGTAGGAGTTTCCCATTTTCTAATGGCTTCGATTTTTGATGGATCGACCTTAATACCCTGATCACTCACAACATGACCAAGAAATTGAACTTCCTTCAACCAAAATTCACACTTGGAGAATTTGGCATAGAGTCGTTCTTGTCTCAAGAGTTCAAGCACAAGTCGGAGATGTTGTTCGTGCTCTTCTTCGCTTTTAGAATAGACCAAAATATCATCGATGAACACGATAATGAATTTGTCGAGGTATGGTTTGCACACATGGTTCATGGGGTCCATGAACACTGCCGGTGCGTTAGTGAGACCAAATGGCATTACAAGAAATTCATAACTACCATAACGAGTCCGGAAAGTAGTTTTGGAGACATCTTCCCCCTTAACCCTTAGTTGATGATAACCCGAGAGGAGATCGATTTTTGAATATACACAAGACCCTTGTAGTTGATCAAAGAGGTCATCGATGCGAGAAAGAGAATATTGGTTCTTAACCATCAATTTGTTTAGTTCATGATAATCAATGCACATTCGTAGGGATCCATCTTTCTTCTTAACGAACAAAATCGGAGCGCCCCATGGTGAATGGCTAGGTTGGATAAAACCACGGTCAAGTACTTCTTGGATTTGACTTTGTAATTCTTGCATCTCGGATGGAGCAAGTCTATACGGTGCACGTGCTACGGGTGTGGCTCCCGGAACAAGATCGATTTTAAATTCAATCGGTCGATGAGGTGGAAGACCTGGCAATTCGTCGGGAAATACATCGAAAAAGTCACTAACAATTAGCGCATCATCGATATACTTCTCATCGATCTCGACTTTCTTAACATGGGCTAGAATCGCGAAACAACCTTTACGAAGGTATTTTTCAACTTTAAGGCACGAGACGAGGTTGAGTCCGGTGCAACTCTTATCGCCATAGACAATCAAGGGTTAACCATTCTCGATAGGAATTTGAATCACTTTAAGATCGCAAAGAATGTGAGATTTCGTTTTGGCTAACCAATCCATACCAATGATTACATCGAAGCTCCCTAGTTCTATAGGTATCAAGTCAATTTCAAACTCTTTACCCATTAAGTTCAACGTACACCCCCGATAAAATTTGTCGGCACTCAATAGTTTCCTGTTGACCACTTCAATGGTATAAGTAGTATCTAGTGGGAGTGGTGGAGTGCTAAAAGAATGAGTCAAAGTCTTGGATACAAAACTCTTATCGGCACCCGAATCGAATAAGCAAGTGACATAAGAATTGTTGAGAAGAAACGTACCAGTGACTAGTTCATTGTCATCTCAGGCTTCCTCGGTGTTAATGTTGAAAGCTCGGCCAAGCATATTGGGGTTATCTTTCTTCTTTGGGCATGCATTTCTATAATGACCCGTTTGACCACATTCGTAACAAGTGACCGTCTTTGGTGTATTGGGCCCCTTTCGAGTAACGGGGGCGGCACTTTTACAATCGTTGGCCTTATGACCAATTCCTTAGCACCGATGGCAAATTAGCTTACCACATTCACCAGAGTGATGCTTGTTGCATTTGTTGCAAAGAGGTAGGTTTCCGGCATAACCCTTCTTGCCGTCGGAGGTGAAAGACTTCTTGGCGAAGTTGTTGTTGTTGTTGTTGCTTGATTGGGGGCTTCCCACTTTCTTTTGTTGCCACCCGCTTTATCCTCTACCTTAGGTGCCGGTACTACAATTTCGTCCACCGTTTCTATCAATTTGCGGGCCATCTTCAAAGCTTCTTGATGATTAGCGGGTTTGGATGACATTACCCCGTGTTTGATGCTCTTTGGAAGACCATCTATGTAAAGTTCAACCCTTAAAGACTCGGGGTTCACAAGGTTTGGGCACATCAAGGCTAGTTCGGAAAATCGTTGATTGTAGGCCTTGAGATCGTTTCCGACCGCTTTTAAAGTTCTTAGCTCTTGTTCGAGCCTTCAGGTTTCTTCACGAGGAAAATATTCGATGATTATCTTTTCCCTTAAATCGGCCCAAGAGAGGGCGTGGGCTTCATCGGTACCCACCAATTGTACATAGGTGTCCACCAAGTGAGCGCGACACCGGCGAAAGTGTGGGTGGAGTACTTGACCTTGTCTTGGTCCCGACAACTGCTTATGCTAAAGACGGCTTCCGTTTGCTCAAACCATCGGGTGAGCACAACCGGTCCCCCGGTTCCATCGAAGGTGTGAGGTTTGCACCCCATGAAAGCTTTATAGGAGCATCCCTCGTTTGAATTACCGGCTCCATTATTGTTGTTGTGGTTGTTATTGTTATTGTTGTTGGATGAGTGACTGGCCATGGCCGCATCCACAGCGGTGGCTATCATTCGCTATAGAGCTTGTTCGGGTGTTTCATGGCGTGGTATACGGCGAGGAGGCATTGTTCCTTCAAAACACAAGAATATCGTTGATTAGTATTCTCAATAATACTAACCGTGATATGGAATGAGGATAAAGAGAAAATTTTCCTTGACTCGCCTTAAATTCTTTATGTCATAATGTCGGAACATTCATATGAGTCACCGTAATATAATCCTGGCAATTATATTACCCTAATTCATATGTGCATTCGACATTATTTCACTAAGTCAAGGTGGCGTGTCAATCAAATTAAATAACGTGAGATAAAGATAGAATAAGAGTTAGGTATTAATAAAAGAGTTCGAGTATAAATGCACAAGTAGTCAAGTAATTCCTACTTCAAGTCTGTATGTCGGTTGTAGTCTAGACTCACTAATGTACCCTATGACTCGGGGTTGACACCAATGAACTTTAAATCCCTACAACCAACGCTCTGATACCATCTGTAGCGACCCGACAAAATCGTCATTGACGGCGCCGTCTACTTACGTCCCATTACGTGGTCGTAAGTCTTTAAAATAGCGTTTGACCAAAAATATGTCGCATTCATTTCAAATGTAAGGATTGTTTCAAAGTTTACAAGAATAGTTCAACCACAAGTTACGTTATAACGTTATAAGTACAAATGAAACCTATGCGACACAATTTAAAAGTAGCCAAAAGACGCTCCATGTATGCATATATACTTGACATCCAATGCAAGTATCAAAATAATGAGCGGAAGCATGTATCACAAAACGTTCAAGGACCTGAGAAAAATATAGAAATCTGTCAACGAAAACGTTGGTGAAATCATAGGTTTAAGTAAGTAAGTAAGTAAGTACAAATGAACCACAAGATTTATAACATTGAAATAATAGTAAACCATTCTAAAATTTGTTATCACGAGCACCTAATTATCAAGGCTTAACTTTCCATCCATAGAACCCCATCACAATAGTGTTAGAACATATACTGTTTCTCGAAAAGATATTTCATCCAATAACGATAGCGAACCGTCCAAATGAGGGTTTGTCAAACCCGTATGGCCATACAACATAAGTTCTCGCTTACACCCGGCAAGTGTAACTAATGATAATCGAATTGAGGATTTTGTTCTAACTCGTATGTAGAATGTTTGTTTTCGTACTTGTGTTCACTTTGTAAAATGAAACGTTTATGTTTTCTCATCCCAAATGTAAGTTTAAAAGAGTAAAAGTGGGACTATGATCTCACCTTGAGTGCACGAGTAATAAAGTACTTCACAAGTAAACGTGTGCAAGGACAATTTCTAGTCTTGACCTAAACAAGTAGGTTGTATCTATAACGGTAAACACGATTGGTCAAAGTTGTTCAATTAGTCCTATGGTTCGTTACGACTCGATTATATAGCATGTGAATCAAATTGCCAAGTTTCATGCAAGATATAAGTATATAAGCATGTTAGAACGATTGCGTAAGTGTTTGGTTAAGTTTGAATAAAAGTCAACTTTGGTCAAGTCAAAGTCAACACGTTCGGGTCGGGTCCCGAACTATTTTTCTGAGGTTTTTAATCATATATAAGCATGTTAGAACAAGTTACATGTGAATCGAAGGTGCGTAGCATAGCAAACATTTTTCGTAAAAGTGACAAGGTTGTCAGTCCCTGAACGCGGCTATTGCCGCGTCGCGACACAGAAGGGCCACGCCGCGACGCGACGATGTGCGGGAGCTGGTACCTGGGCTGTTTCAATTGTTCAAGTCTCATCCAAACTTCAATTTATCATAACTAATGAACCGTAAATACCTAAAATGCATACCATACATCGTTGTAAAGGTAATTTAACAAGGAACATAACTAAACACCTTTCATCAATTAAAAACATCATTTACAAAAATCAAAATCCAAGTTGAATGCTCATTTAATGTTCATCATAAATACTTTCAAGTTCATAAATGCACATTTATGATTCGGGAATTAAATGCACACATATAATACGCCATTTTGTAGGTAATTACGCATACAATACAACTAAACACTTACAAACCACATTGAAAAACATTCAATGCATCAAAAGCTCATTTTACTTCTACCAAAACCCTAACTCAAAATCACAAATTTAACAATTTTATTTATGAAGCTAATCCATGCCAACCTACATACCAAATTGAAGCTAGTGATGCTAGTAATACATTTAATACATGCACTTTTAACCTCTAACAACATTTAAGCAACCAAATCTCAAGATCAAACACACTCATTTCAAGTTTAAGCTAGTTACATCAAAATGACAAGAACAAGCATACAAATCATATATTCATGTTGGACTTGAGCCATAGACACTAATTAACACTTTTATAAGTTAAAAACATCAAGAACAAAGAATCTAGTGATTTTAGAAAGTTACCCAAACTTGATGAAATCGGTATGGAATTGAAGAAAAAGATGCAAGGATTCCAAATATGTAATTTGTTTTAATGTTTGATTGCTAGATTGGAAATGGATGATGAATCTTTTAATTGGTGTTTGAGAGAAAAATTTGAAGTATTGAAAGAGAGAAGGAGGTGAATGAATGGATGAGAGTTCATAGTTGACTAGTTGACCTAGTCAAGAGTTTGGTTTCTTGGCAAGTTTAGTCCCTCGACTTTAAAAGTGGGTGCGTGAATTACCTAAACGAGTTATTTTAAAACGCATTTTAATGGAAGATGTTATAATCATATAACGGACTTTAAATAAATAAGGGAATGGATTATATTAAATTACTAATGAAAACAATATAGAAGTTGTAACGACCCGACTTTTTCGACTTATATTTTTGTGGGCAATACTTTCACGAAACTGCATATTCGTGCGTACTGAGCTAGTTTATGCTCTGGGATCTTATTTCACGATAAACTTTCGTTAATACCTTGCAACGTGCTATTAAGTGTTTAATCACTTAACTTGATCCTCGAATGCTTTTACGACCGTTAGTGTCACTTGACGTTTAAAGCGAGCTACGTACTTGGTACACGTTTAACTTTTGTCATAATTGGAATATTATGACTACGTAATACTAATTGTTATTTTCTAATGACAATTACTTGGTTTATTGGTTGCTTAATTACGCTTAGTAATTTACTAATGCACACTAGTTAGTCTTGATGGACTCTTTACCTTAATGGACTTAAGCCCACCCTACTCTAGCTAATGGACTTTTAAATTAACCCAATTTTAATGGAATTATGACACATTAAAATGTAAGACAAAAACCCATTTAGGTGAGCTAACATACTAGCATTTTTGTTAACCATTACCACACATGTTGCATGGGATCCCAACAATAAGCACCACCTTTAGACCACCACCATGCAAAAAGAAAAAGTTGTCCCCCACTTGTCCCCCCATTACCCACGGCCACAAGCACCACCACCACACTATAAATACCAAGCTCATTTCATCCATTTTACACTTGATCTCATTCTCATTTTACACACACATGCTCTCTAATTCTCTCTCTAGTCTTTCTCACACTAAAAATTGTAAGTTTAAATTTTCTTCTTCTTCTTCTTCTTCTCTTCTTCTACACGACATCATCATCATCATTAAAGGATCAAACTTTTTAGCTTCTTGATCTTGTTATATCTTGAAGATTCAAACTTTGATTTGAATCCTTCAAGAACATGAAAGATTCAAGCTTTCTAGCTTTGAATCTTCATCACTTTGTTGGATCTAAATTTTCTAGCTTTTGATCTCTTTATTTTGTTAAAAAGATCAAAACTTGTGTTTATGATCTTCATGAAATTTGAAGATCCAGCCTTTTGCTTTAAGGATCTTCAAGAACATTAAAGATCCAAGCTTTCTAGCTTAGGATTTCATTATTTTATTGAAGATCTTAGCTTTTTAGCTTATGGTCTCATTACTTTTACTAGATCTTAGTATTCTAGCTTATGGTCTCATTAATCTTGTAAAGATCCAAGCTTTCTAGCTTAGGGTTTCTTAATACTTGAAGATCTAAGTTATTATTGTAGATCTCACTTACTTGGAACCTTTTATGATTTTTATGGTGATAAAAATCAAGTCTTCATCATCTCATATGATGAAGATGCATAAACTTGTGTCAAAAGGACAAAGGTTGAAGCTTTATTGTGTTTATGCAATAAAGAGACAACCTTGATGTTCAAAACTTGTAGAATGTTAGCTTTACTCTTAGTTGTATTTTGATGGTTGAAACTTGGTCATAATGATGCTAAAACGTCAAAGAGTTGTACGCTTGAAGATTATACGCATCAAGGATGAGAACCGTGATGAGCATCAAGCACCAAGAAACCCACTGGAGCACTTGCTTTCTATTTTTCGGGGTCTGATCAGACTCCTGGGACTTCTGAAAAACTGATTTTCAGATAGTTCGTTTCGAGCAGATGACTTTTCGTTTAGGACTCGCCTAAATCCGATATACGGTTTAGGATTTATAGCCTTCCAAAAATCACTACGCCTTTGTAACGACGTGCTGAAAATTCTGACCTACTCGTGCTTGAACAGTCGCCACAGTCAAATGACATCGAGTTAGGATCTGAAAATTGGACAGCGGTTAGAGGACTCACATACAGAGCCTTGGCCACTGACCACGCGTCTTTTAGGTTTGTATAGAGGTCGTAGAAGCTGTCCGAAGTCAGCCTTTTGTTTCGATCTCTATTCTTGTTGAAAACTTACTTTAGCTTTTACAAATGATGATGATGATGATGATGATGATGATACTTAAGACTTAATTTATTCACGTTTAAACTTTTTCTGACAATTTACTGACGTAGTAACCTTTGACTTAGGTTGAGGACCTTTTGGATCGACCAACTTACTTATTTGGACCGACTTACTACTTGCATACTTTTCATATCGACTTGTACCGCATTGTTCACTGTGAGTTATAGCTTCCCTTTTTACTTTACTATTTTTGGGACTGAGAATACATGCGCTTTTTATGTTTTACATACTAGACACGAGTACTTAAACTTTATATATGTGTGGGTGACATAACGACACAAAGATTCCCCTTAGCTCGGTAACGTTTAGTCATTGGTTTATGAACCGGTGAACGCGAATCTTAGATATGGAACCATAGGGTTTGATATCCCCACTCGGGCTAGTCGCGCTAGCATTCAACGGGTGTTTAATACTTCGTAAACAGACACACTCGCCAAGTGTACTTTTAAGGGATAATATTACGTTAAGTTAGTTACCGGGTGCCCACGGATAAGCATATACTTTATCATACTGATTTGAAACGCTGGTTGAAGCACTGAAATCTCGTGGTCTACATTACATTATTGATTACAAATAAACTATAGCTCACCAACATTCGTCTTGACTTTTTAAGCATGTATTTCTCAGGTGCTTAGACGTTGTTGCTTCTGCTGTTAGACTTGCTGTTATAGTCTTGGTGTTATAGACTTGCTGTGTTAGACTTCCGCTGCATTACTTAGAGATGACTCAATCATGGAACTTTTACTTTGCATTCACAACTTATGTTACATTTGAACAATGGCTTGTAATGACCTTTGTGTCACGTACTTATGTTAATGCTTTCTATTCGTAGAAGCACGATATCTTTGTAAAACATTTGACGTTGGTAAATACGTCACCTTTTCATGAATGCAAAACTTGTTTTAAAGCAACATGTAGTATTGTACCGTGTAATGGACCTGTTGTTGATGATCCGTACATGATGGTTTTGTACGGGGCGTCACAGAAGTTTTGGTTGTAAATATGGCTACAGACTAAGATGGGGGACTAAATGTGCATCTGTCAAGTGACAAAGCTAAAGGGGTTGAAGGTGTATGTTTAGATTACTTTAAGGTAGGTAATATAGAAAAATTAAATCTTTTATTCTTTAGTTTTCTTCATTTTAATCGATATCCATTTAATTTTATTCATTTTAATCAATATCAATATAGACCTGGTCTTGTAATCAAGGGCGAAACTACTAAGGGACGGGGGTGACACTTGCTCTCAGTGAATTTCTAATTTTGTGTAGAGATTCAACATATTGGGTGCGTGTCGTGTGGTTGTTTCGTCGAGACTATTAATCATGTATCGTTCGATCGTCATATAGATATAGATATTTAGAGTAAGGTTCGAAGATGGGTCGACATTGATTTTCTGAGGTTCAAAGATTGGCCCGAATGGATTGCTTTGTTCGATAGTTGGCAAGTTAGATCGGAGGTAAAGAACAAATTTTACACAATTGTTGCAGCCGTGGTTTGGTTTTTGTATAGATACATGAACAGAGTGATTTTTTAGCCGACTATGAAGAAAAACTCTCCGTTTGATACTATTTGTTTTACTGCTTTTTTATGGTTTAAAAGTAGAAGTAAATGTAACGTATCTTGGAACTATTGGCTCATTAAGTCGTTGTAAGTTTTGGTCTTTCGTAGCTTCTTGCTAGGGGGTGTTATTTATAAAATTCTCAATTGTTCAAAAAAAATATCAATATAGAAAGTGTATGTGTGTGTTTGACAATTTGAGAAGAAAGGAGGGGGAAGAAATTAATGGAATTGTAATTTGTTTAGATAGAATCAAGACAAGTGACTCCTACATAGCAATCTTTAAAGTATAAAGTATGTTTCTAACAACTTAATTTGACGTAGGGTTCTTATCAGTACAAACTTTAAGTTGTACGGGCAGTTTTTTCGACAAAAATGAATGATAATGAAGTGAGGATAATATTTAATCAAACAGGCTTGAGTGTAACTAATTAGGTTATATGGGTGATTGATTTTGAACATTACGATTAACATGCAAAGTCAGTTTGAGATTAGATCAACCAATGAGGTTAATAAAATCGATTGTTTTTGTTAAGAAGGCCAAGTATTCGGAGTATTCCATGGAACAAGGTTAAGTTATTTTATGTAGGTTAAATATTAAGTTTTCGTGTAGAGGACTTATGGTGTAAGCATTTCTGGAAAAAAGCTGTTAAACTGTAAAAATATCCGGACTTCACGGAATATGATCACTACGATGACTTAACCAATTTAGTAAAAACTAGTTTTTTAACCCTCGCTTTGCGCCGGGTTCGATTTACAATGTATTTTATTGCGTTTATTTTGCAAAATTATTTCGTGGCTAACGATGATGTCGTTGAAGCGCAAATCAAGTCGAACGAAAAGGTATAACCCGTCAAAGATTTAGATGTTATCTTAAATTAACAATATATGTGTATTTCCGCGTTTCGCTATGGAGTTGTTGACTTTTTAAAACTTAACGCAATTAACTCGTTATCTTATATTAACACTGCGTATGATTTAAGAATATAATATCTACTGAGTAATATCAAAAAAATTACTAAATAATTTTTTTTTAAAATAATAAGACCCATATGTATATGTTGTTAATAGATGAAAATAGCTACGGAGCCTGTGAGGAAAAAATCAACGTGTATTAAAGGTGGACTCAAATATTTAACGTTTTTTAAAAAGCGTCCGTTTTGCGTATAGTTAGTGACATTGTATTTGTAAAGTTATTTCGAGCTTAACGATAGTGTCGGAAAAAATTTAACTCGTTGCGGGCGAGAAGATATGACCAGTTGAATATTTAAGTGAGGTTTATTTAAGATTTTTTATGAAAATGTTGATTTGACTTTTTACCCCCCTGTTTGGGGGGTCGATTTTAATTTTTAAACAAAGTGTGGGGTTTTTTTGGAGAAGAAAAAAAATGAAAGGACGAAAATGCTCTCGGTACTATTCATAACCTTTGTCTAATAGGTAATATGGTAATGTTATTGGTGTTTCGCAATTTGAATTGAACCTTGTTGAACCCGATAATTATGATTTTATTTCAACTTGTATGTTATCGCATCACTGACATCTACTTTACTACTTATAAGTTATATAAATGTAAGAGTAATTTGACATACTTGAATAATAGAAGTAAATATACACGTGTTTGATGATTTTCTATGTGCGTACAAGTTTTTTGATGATGGTGATTTATGTTTGGTTCGAACAGAAAACACAAACACCCAATATTTTTATTTATTTTTATTTTTATCAATTATGAAAGGAAAGGATGAAATAGATGTATAGATATGGTAATTGTGTTGTAAAATATAACATCAAAAAATGAAATAGATGTATAGATATGGTAATTGTGTTGTAAAATATAACATCAAAATGAAATAGATGTCTAGTCGTCTAGATGTGGTAATAGGTGAGGAGCATAAACGCTTTATTAGTGATAGATATATCCTTGACAGTGTTTTAGTCGCACTTGAAACAATAGACGACCTAAAAGGAAAAAAACAAAAGAGTTTCATTTTTAAAGTTAATTTTGAAAAAACCTTTAATTGTCTTGATTAGAATTTTTTTTATTTTAAAAATCATGTGTTTTATGGATTTTGGAGAGAAATGGATCAAATGGATCAACGCTTGTCTTACATCCACCTCTATTTCCGTGCTCATCAATGGATCCCCAACCAAGCAATTTTTTTCGAAAAGAGGAGTAAGACAAGGAGACCCGCTTTCTCCCTTTCTTTTCATCATTACTAGCGAAGGACTAAACTATCTTCTTAATTTGACAATAAAGAAAAATATAATAAGTGGTGTTGAGGTTGGTCATGATAAAGTCGTCATATCTCATTTACAATATGTCGACGATACAATTATTTTTGGAAAATTAAACAAAATGAAAGTGAGAAACACCTTCAAAATTTTAAAATGTTTTGAAGACCTCTCGGGTCTAAAAATCAATCTAAACAAAAGTTGTGCTTACGAGATTTGTAACGACCCAAACCTCGTTATACCAAAATATGACCCCAAATTTTTTTTTCTGTTTCAACACATCTGGACGGCGTCCAGCAAAGAAGACTTGGACGGCGTCCAGAAGATCTGGACGGCGTCCAAATGAACTGTAAGTTTCTGACCTCGGTTCCAACTTACTCGAGAGGAAAACCCGCTTCCCGACACTTTTAAACGAAACCCTTTTCACAACATGTTAACATAATTAAAACTAAGAGGTTTCCACAATAAAACCAAGTTTTACAACATCTGGCTCATATCGGCCGTTTTACGAGTTTCGTTCAAAAATACAAGTTCGACCATAAGAGTTTAAATTCCAAACGACACCTAGAGCATGGTGTTTGGGGTTAAACTACCCACATCTCGGCCAAACTTCAAAAGCTAAACATTCCAAATGCGTCCCCTATCAAAACAAAGCGGGAGGCCACTAATCCAACCGAACACCCTTACCCTTGTCCACGCCGGAACCTAAAAAGAGTAAACAACGAGAGGGTAAGCTAATGCTTAGTGAGTGAGAATATATTACATACATATATATGCATAAAATGGACACGCCACACGAATAATCAATTAACACATACCGGAGCATCCACGTATAAGGCAAACTAAGCATACCGTTCAATCGCTATATAACAAGCTAATAATCAACAAGTAAGTTCACCAACGACGCTATGAACAACACCCACAAGCTACACCCGGAGGGCTAGCTACATCACAACAATACGAAGATATATATATATATATATATATATATATATATATATATATATATATATATATATATATATATATATAACAATAAAGCGTAAAACGCCCAAGGTTAACCCCTTAACCCAAATACCAAAAGAAGATTGGCCGAACTACACGAGCCTTAGTAAATCCGCATCCACACGAGGCTACTATCTTTAATACCACAACAACATCGAGGTTGGCCGAACTACACGAGCCTTAGTGAATCCGAACTACACGAGACCACTACCTCAATAAGATGACCGAACTACACGCGTCATCGTGAACCCGAAATACACGAGAATCATTTTCTCAATAAGATGACCGAAACTACACGCGTCATCGTGAATCCGCATCCACACGTGATCCACTTCTCCAATCACATACTCAATACCAACCCTTCGCCATTAGGGTTGTATAATCCACATCACAAGCACATGTGATAACGTACACACAAAGTGTGCACCTCGCCAAAGGTGGTCAACCAAAACGCACAACCGTGCCAATTGGAACTATACGCAAATCCATCAAATCCACCTATATGTGAAGTGAGCTCTATAACCGAGAACCACTTTACCCGACCCGCACCCATCCTACACATACATATGCACATATGATATTAACACTCACCTTGTCGCCTTGATGAATGCAACCGAATAATCCGCAACTCGCCGATGGAATGTACCTATTCCAATATCACAATACAACAACACAATTAAGGTGGATTTACAAACCAACCCAATTGACACTTAGTGTAATTTCGACCCAAATGCACTTCCAAACACAAACCGCGCCCAAACTAACCAGTAATCACCAGCACGAGTGAAAATGGTCCTAACACACTAATTAAACCCGAACACAAGTGGTAAACACTCGTCTTGCCCAAATTGACACCAAGCCCTAATTTTGACTCATTTTAAAATTAGTCAACCAAATGCTCCCAAAAGGGTTCCAACACTTCCATAATCACTAAACCTAGTGATTAAACGCAATATCAAGGCCTAGACATGGCCAAAACGTCAACCAACCCAAAACCCGCCAAGTAACAAAAATACCTAGTCACCATAAACCCACTTCATCATCTAAAAGGGTTTTACAACTAAACAAGCTCAAACCCTAACTTGAATATCAAATCTGGACGGGCCAGCTGTCTTACTTTGGATATATAAAAGGGGCTTTTTGGTAATTTTACTTATGGAACGAGTTTAAGGCCCCTAGATCAGTTTATTGAGTGTCATCACTCCATTTTAAACCACCACTTCTTATCCACTTAAATTCTTGAGAGAGAGAAGGGTTTTAGTGTGAGAAAGCTCAATCCAAAGAGGAAGAAGCTAGTTTCGGGTCAAAGTGCATGTAGTTTGGATTCACAATGACACGTGTGGATGCGATCATTCTTTTGGGATAGTGATTCTCGTGTAGTTTGAATTCACTGGGGCGCGTGTAGTTCGGCAAATCCCGATTGTTGTGCGGTGGAGGTAGTTGAGTCGCGTGTGGTGCGGATTCACTAGGGCGCGTGTAGTTTTCGGCCAGCCTTCATATTATGTGAACTATTGGTTGTTTTATACGCCGATGGTGGGGTCGTAAGGACCATGTTGTGTGAACTATTGGTTGTTTTATACACCGATGATGGGGTCATAAGGACCATGTTGTGTGAACTATTAGTTGTTTTATACGCCTATGGTGGGGTCGTGAGGACCATGTTGTGCGATTAGTGATGCGATAGTCGTGTTTCGCTCACATGTTGTTACGGGTGTGACAATAGTCAATTTTGTACACCTTGGGTTTAGCGTTGCCATAGTCATTTTTGGCGCTATCGGATTTAGTCGTTGCTTACGATTTTGTGATAGATGCGTATTGGTCGTATTGCGCACTACAAGGGATGTTTTGTGATAAGTGATATCCGTAAGGATTTGTTTTTGTTCGGTCTTCATCATTTCGGGTTGTTGACCTTAGGTTGAGACTTGGTTGCTTTTAGCATTGTACTTGGTAAGGGTACGCTAAGGGATTGATATCTCGGTAAGAGATTGGTTGAGTTTTTCCCGATGTGAGGGATTGGGCAAGTTTTAGTGCTCGAATTTGCGGACTTGATAAATCGCGGATGACGATTTAGTTGTTAAAGGTGATTTATAGAGAAGAATTGCCTAGGAAGGTCAGATTGGGACTTATGATTGAGGATCGTTGAGTGTGGTCCGTTCGGTTAAGTGACACATTTCGCGAGGACGCGATCATGTTTAAGTGGGGGAGAGTTGTAAGACCCTGTTTCTGTTTCTGTCCTTTTCAGTTGATTGGGACGCCGTCCAAATTGGAGGACGCCGTCCAGCAATGAAGGGTTGGACGCCGCCCAAGTTTTGGGACGCCGTCCAACAGAACTGACGGGCCAGCTGTGATAAATTGAGTTAATAAGGGGTATTTTGGTATTTTCACTTGAGGGTTGGTTTATGTGCCACAAAACTGATCCATGGGCTATCTTATCCTCATTTCACCTATTTTCACTCATACACTTATATCTAGAGAGAGGGAGGGTTTAGAGAAAGAGAGAGAGATAGCTTGATTTGGAGAAGAAGGAGTCGGATTCTCACCAAGGCTCGGGTTTTAAAGTTGTTCATCTCGCTCCTAGCTACGTTGTGGTAGTATTGGTAAGTTCAAACTCTGAATTTCAATTGTTAGATTTGATATTCAAGTTAGGGTTTGAGCTTACCAATACTACCACAACGTAGCTAGGAGCGAGATGAACAACTTTAAAACCCGAGCCTTGGTGAGAATCCGACTCCTTCTTCTCCAAATCAAGCTCTCTTTCTCTCTCTCTAAACCCTTCCTCTCTCTCTAGATACAAGTGTGTGAGTGAAAAGAGGTGAAATGAGGATAAGATAGCCCATGGATCAGTTTTGTGGCTCATAAACTGACCCTCAAGTGAAAATACTAAAATACCCCTTATTAACTCAATTTATCACAGCTGGCCCGTTAGTTCTGTTGGACGGCGTCCCAAAACTTGGACGGCGTCCAACCCTTCATTGCTGGACGGCGTCCTCCAATCTGGACGGCGTCCCAATCAACTGAAAAGGACTGAAACAGAAACAGGGTCTTACAAGATTGGAACCTCAAAAGACGAATTAAGTTTGTTAGCATTTTGGTTTGGATGCAAGGAGGGCTCCTTTTCCCTTTAATTACCTCGGGCTCCCGATAGGTGAAAATTTAAAAATACAAAAAAGTTGGAAACCCGTCTATGAAAAATTCAAGAATCGTCTATCGGATTGGAAAGCGAAATCCATTTCTTTTAGAGGAAGACTCACTTTAATTAACTCGGTCTTAAATAGTCTTCCTATTTATTATTTCTCGCTTTTCAAAGCCCCGCTTAGTTTCATTAAAATTAAAAATTAGAAGGTTTGCGTTGTGATTTTTTTTGGAGGTTCCTTTGATCAAAGGAAAATGGTGTGGGTTAATTGGAACCAAATCATGTTACCCTATGAATATGGTGGTTTAAATGTCGGCTAACTTCAAACAAAAAACCTTGATATATTAACA
Organism: Rutidosis leptorrhynchoides; assembly: GCF_046630445.1. NCBI lineage: Eukaryota > Viridiplantae > Streptophyta > Magnoliopsida > Asterales > Asteraceae > Rutidosis > Rutidosis leptorrhynchoides. Next base: position 681,344,742 of record NC_092335.1, on the reverse strand, counting down.
AAGTGGTGGTGGAGGTTTCTTAGCTTTAACAACTCTTTTTGGGAAAGAATTATCAAAAGCATTTATGGAAAAAATGGGGGTTTGGGTTGTATTTCACACTTATCATGTAATGGAAATAATAAACTCTTGGGAAGAACTTGGTACAATATTATAAATGTTGAACACACTCTAAACAAGTTAGGGTGTGATATTTCTAACGCTTTTGTTAAGGTTATAGGTCAGGGAATGGAGACAAGCATTTGAGACTAATCACGGTGTGGAGATGAAAGCTTTCGAACTGCTTTTCCAAGACTCTACAGATTGGAACTTAGGAGATGAAAGCTTTCGAACTGCTTTTCCAAGACTCTACAGATTGGAACTTAACAAGTATATTTCGGTTGCTGAAAAAATTAAATGGGTCGAGGGATGTAGTGACCCGAACTTTTCCATGTTTATATATATTAATTGAGATTGATATTTACATGATTAAATGTTTCCAACATGTTAAGCAATCAAACTTGTTAAGACTTGATTAATTGAAATAAGTTTCATATAGACAATTGACCACCCAAGTTGACCGGTGATTCACGAACGTTAAAACTTGTAAAAACTATATGATGACATATATATGGATATATATATATATATATAGTTAACATGATACTATGATAAGTAAACATATCATTAAGTATATTAACAATGAACTACATATGTAAAAACAAGACTACTAACTTAATGATTTTTAAACGAGACATATATGTAACGATTATCGTTGTAAAGACATTTAATGTATATATATCATATTAAGAGATATTCATACATGATAATATCATTATAATATAATAATTTAAAATCTCATTTGATATTATAAACATTGGGTTAACAACATTTAACAAGATCGTTAACCTAAAGGTTTCAAAACAACACTTACATGTAACGACTAACGATGACTTAACGACTTAGTTAAAATGTATATACATGTAGTGTTTTAATATGTATTTATAAACTTTTGAAAGACTTCAATACACTTATCAAAATACTTCTACTTAACAAAAATGCTTACAATTACATCCTCGTTCAGTTTCATCAACAATTCTACTCGTATGCACCCGTATTCGTACTCGTACAATACACAGCTTTTAGATGTATGTACTATTGGTATATACACTCCAATAATCAGCTCTTAGCAGCCCATGTGAGTCACCTAACATATGTGGGAACCATCATTTGGCAACTAGCATGAAATATCTCATAAAATTACAAAAATATGAGTAATCATTCATGACTTATTTACATGAAAACAAAATTACATATCCTTTATATCTAATCCATACACCAACGACCAAAAACACCTACAAACACTTTCATTCTTCAATTTTCTTCATCTAATTGATCTCTCTCAAGTTCTATCTTCAAGTTCTAAGTGTTCTTCATAAATTCTACAAGTTCTAGTTACATAAAATCAAGAATACTTTCAAGTTTGCTAGCTCACTTCCAATCTTGTAAGGTGATCATCCAACCTCAAGAAATCTTTGTTTCTTACAGTAGGTTATCATTCTAATATAAGGTAATAATCATATTCAAACTTTGGTTCAATTTCTATAACTATAACAATCTTATTTCAAGTGATGATCTTACTTGAACTTGTTTTCGTGTCATAATTCTGCTTCAAGAACTTCGAGCCATCCAAGGATCCGTTGAAGCTAGATCCATTTTTCTCTTTTCCAGTAGGTTTATCCAAGGAACTTAAGGTAGTAATGATGTTCATAACATCATTCGATTCATACATATAAAGCTATCTTATTCGAAGGTTTAAACTTGTAATCACTAGAACATAGTTTAGTTAATTCTAAACTTGTTCGCAAACAAAAGTTAATCCTTCTAACTTGACTTTTAAAATCAACTAAACACATGTTCTATATCTATATGATATGCTAACTTAATGATTTAAAACCCGGAAACACGAAAAACACCGTAAAACCGGATTTACGCCGTCGTAGTAACACCGCGGGCTGTTTTGGGTTAGTTAATTAAAAACTATGATAAACTTTGATTTAAAAGTTGTTATTCTGAGAAAATGATTTTTATTATGAACATGAAACTATATCCAAAAATTATGGTTAAACTCAAAGTGGAAGTATGTTTTCTAAAATGGTCATCTAGACGTCGTTCTTTCGACTGAAATGACTACCTTTACAAAAATGACTTGTAACTTATTTTTCCGACTATAAACCTATACTTTTTCTGTTTAGATTCATAAAATAGAGTTCAATATGAAACCATAGCAATTTGATTCACTCAAAACGGATTTAAAATGAAGAAGTTATGGGTAAAACAAGATTGGATAATTTTTCTCATTTTAGCTACGTGAAAATTGGTAACAAATCTATTCCAACCATAACTTAATCAACTTGTATTGTATATTATGTAATCTTGAGATACCATAGACACGTATACAATGTTTCGACCTATCATGTCGACACATCTATATATATTTCGGAACAACCATAGACACTCTATATGTGAATGTTGGAGTTAGCTATACAGGGTTGAGGTTGATTCCAAAATATATATATTTTGAGTTGTGATCAATACTGAGATACGTATACACTGGGTCGTGGATTGATTCAAGATAATATTTATCGATTTATTTCTGTACATCTAACTGTGGACAACTAGTTGTAGGTTACTAACGAGGACAGCTGACTTAATAAACTTAAAACATCAAAATTTATTAAAAGTGTTGTAAATATATTTTGAACATACTTTGATATATATGTATATATTGTTATAGGTTCGTGAATCAACCAGTGGCCAAGTCTTACTTCCCGACGAATTAAAAATCTGTGAAAGTGAGTTATAGTCCCACTTTTAAAATCTAATGTTTTTGGTATGAGAATACATGCAGGTTTTATAAATGATTTACAAAATAGACACAAGTACGTGAAACTACATTCTATGGTTGAATTATCGAAATCGAATATGCCCCTTTTTATTAAGTCTGGTAATCTAAGAATTAGGGAACAGACACCCTAATTGACGCGAATCCTAAAGATAGATCTATTGGGCCTAACAAACCCCATCCAAAGTACCGGATGCTTTAGTACTTTGAAATTTATATCATATCCGAAGGGTGTCCCGGAATGATGGGGATATTCTTATATATGCATCTTGTTAATGTCGGTTACCAGGTGTTCACCATATGAATGATTTTTATCTCTATGTATGGGATGTGTATTGAAATATGAAATCTTGTGGTCTATTATTATGATTTGATATATATAGGTTAAACCTATAACTCACCAACATTTTTGTTGACATTTTAAGCATGTTTATTCTCAGGTGATTATTAAGAGCTTCCGCTGTCGCATACTTAAATAAGGACGAGATTTGGAGTCCATGCTTGTATGATATTGTGTAAAAACTGCATTCAAGAAACTTATTTTGTTGTAACATATTTGTATTGTAAACCATTATGTAATGGTCGTGTGTAAACAGGATATTTTAGATTATCATTATTTGATAATCTACGTAAAGCTTTTTAAACCTTTATTGATGAAATAAAGGTTATGGTTTGTTTTAAAATGAATGCAGTCTTTGAAAAACGTCTCATATAGAGGTCAAAACCTCGCAACGAAATCAATTAATATGGAACGTTTTTAATCAATAAGAACGGGTCATTTCAGTTGGTATCAGAGCGTTGGTCATAGAGAACCAGAATTTTGCATTAGTGTGTCTTATCGAGTTTGTTAGGATGCATTAGTGAGTCTGGACTTCGACCGTGTTTACTTGAAAAATGATTGCTTAACAAATTTTGTTGGAAACTATATATTTTTAACATGTGAATATTATGTGATATATTAATCTGTTAACGCGTTTGATATTATGTGATAGATGTCTACCTCTAGAACAAGTCTCATTGACTCACCTAATAATAATGAAGAGTCAAATGTAAATTGGAATGATTCGTGGACTGATTCACAAGTTCCCGAAGAGGAACCGGAAGAAGAGTCGGAACCGGAAGAAGAATCGGAACCGGAAGAAGAATCGGAACTGGATGAAGAAATAGAACTGGTGGGGGAAATAATAAAACGGTTAAGTAAAAGAAAATCCTCAACCAACCGACCAAGGTTAATTATGGTCAATGGTGTTTCCGCCAAGGAAGCAAAATATTGGGAGGATTACCAATTCTCCGATGAATCAGATTCCGACGAGAATTCCGATGATGTTATAGAAATTACCCCAACTGAATTTAAAAAGGTAAAAGAAAATAATAAAGGAAAGGGCATAAAAATAGAGAAATCTAATTCCAACCCCGATGAACTTTATATGTATCGTCAACCCCCGAAGTCCTTAAGTTGTAACAATGACCCGGGAATCTCTAAACCACCAGGTTTTTCTAAACCAATGTGGAAAACGACGGCTCGTATTAGGGGAACATCATATATCCCTAGAAACTTGGCAAAACGAACCAAAACCGAAGAAGAAGAAACAAGCGAGTCGGAATAAGATAGTTGTATTCGTGTGGTGTAATATATGTAATATAGTGTGCTTATGCTTTATGATATATGTAAAAATTGCTTGTATTAATAAGTATTTTTTTTTTATGAATCTAACTCTTGTCTATTTTACAGTATAACAACACAAAATGGATAGACAACCCAATATTTTAAGAGACCTACCCGGAGACATGATTGATGAAATCTTGTCTAGAGTCGGTCAGAATTCTTCGGCACAACTATTTAAGGCGAGATCAGTTTGTAAGACATTCGAAGAACGTTCCAAGAATGCCTTGGTTTATAAAAGGCTTTCGTTCGAAAGATGGGGGATATCACATTGGGAAATCCATAAGTTACGATGTGTTTACTTTGACGCATATATTGCGGGGAACCCAAATGTTATTTTACGCATTGGGTTAAGAAATTATTTTGACTCAATATATCCGAATATTGGACTTCGTGATTTAGAAAAAGCGGCTAACATGCAACATAAAGAAGCATGTTATGCTTACGGATTAGTAATGTTCGCTTCTCACCAAAGTGAGAACAAGAACATCGGGCTACAACTATTAAACAAAACGTTCCCACAAGTGACGGAGTCGGTAATTGGGGTAAGAAATGAGGTTTTTAGATTGTTACGGGACTGTTGGACATTACGTAACCCTCGTCCCTTTGACGACGTTACAACACGCTGTCTTATCAACGGCCATAACGGTTATGTTCCACAAGACCAAGGATGGGAAGTAATCCTAGTAAAACCAGAATGCATGACTTGTTTCTGGACGTATGAATTACGTGTCTTTATTGCCTTTGCTGAACGACTTGTGTACTAGCTAGAATTATCTTCACAACCATCTTGTATCAAATTTATTGTGTGCTATATTTCATGCTATATGTAAAATAAGCGGTATTGTAAGTTTGTAAAATATTGTGTAAAAGTTTGAATGCGAAATATTATTATAATCAGTTTTTCATATAGAATTGTAGTAGTTGAATTGTATATTAGCTACTAAGTATGAACTTAACGGGTAGGTACTACCCGAATTTAAACTTATAAAAAGCTAATATGAAGAAAAAGCTTTTATAAATGAGTTCATATTATACTACGAAATACTATTAACTACTCTTAATATTCTGTATGATTAACTTGTTCCATTTGACCATTTTGAAGGAAATGGCACCGACTACTCGACACACCGTGAATATGAATGAAGAGGAATTCCGTACTTTTCTAGCTTCAAACATAGCCGCAGTACAGGCTGCGCTACATACCAACAATAACCTTGGATCTAGCAGTACAGGAAATCGTGTAGGATGCACCTACAAAGAATTCACTGCCTGCAAACCTTTGGAATTTGATGGAACCGAAGGACCGATCGGATTGAAACGGTGGACCGAGAAGGTCGAATCGGTGTTTGCCATAAGTAAGTGTACTGAAGAGGACAAAGTGAAGTACACTACGCATACCTTCATAGGTTCTGCGTTAACATGGTGGAATACCTATCTAGAGCAAGTGGGACAAGACGATGCGTACGCACTACCGTGGTCAGCATTCAAGCACTTGATGAACGAGAAGTACCGTCCCAGAACCGAGGTCAATAAGCTCAAGACAGAACTTAGAGGGTTACGAACCCAAGGATTTGATATTACCACGTACGAAAGACGATTCACAGAATTGTGCCTATTGTGTCCGGGAGCGTTCGAAGATGAGGAAGAGAAGATTGACGCGTTTGTGAAAGGATTACCGGAAAGAATCCAAGAAGATATAAGTTCACACGAGCCCACCTCCATACAACAGGCATGTAGAATGGCTCACAAACTAGTGAACCAGATTGAGGAAAGAATTAAAGAACAGACTGCTGAAGAGGCCAATGTGAAGCAAGTCAAAAGAAAGTGGGAGGAAAACGGTGATAAGAATCACCAATACAACAACAACAGCAATTACAATAATAATCGCAACAATAATCCCAACAATCGCAACATCAATCGCAACTACAACAAACGTCCCAACAACAACAACAACAACAACAACAACAACAGCAACTACAACAATCATCCCAACAACAATAACAACCGCAACAACAACAACAATCAGAAGCAGCTATGCCAAAGGTGCGAAAAGTATCACTCGGGGTTCTGCACCAAATTTTGCAACAAGTGTAAAAGAAATGGTCATAGTGCGGCGAAGTGTGAGGTCTACGGACCAGGGGTTAACAGAACGAAAGGAACAAATGGTGTCGGAACGAGTAATGGTGGAGCAAGTAGTGTCAGAGCAAGTTATGCCAATATAGTTTGTTATAAATGTGGAAAACCGGGCCACATTATTAGAAATTGCTCGAACCAGGAGAACACGAATGGACAAGGCCGCGGAAGAGTTTTCAATATTAATGCGGCAGAGGCACAGGAAGACCCGGAGCTTGTTACGGGTACGTTTCTTATTGACAATAAATCTGCTTACGTTTTATTTGATTCGGGTGCGGATAGAAGCTATATGAGTAGAGATTTTTGTGCTAAATTAAGTTGTCCATTGACGCCTTTGGATAGTAAATTTTTACTCGAATTAGCAAATGTTAAATTAATTTCAGCAGATAATATATGTCGGAATCGAGAAATTAAACTGGTTAGCGAAACATTTAAAATTGATTTAATACCAGTAGAGTTAGGGAGTTTTGATGTGATAATCGGTATGGACTGGTTGAAAGAAGTGAAAGCAGAGATCATTTGTTACAAAAATGCAATTCGCATTATACGAGAAAAAGGAAAACCCTTAATGGTGTACGGAGAAAAGGGCAACACGAAGCTACATCTTATTATTAATTTGCAGGCACAAAAACTAATAAGAAAAGGTTGCTATGCTGTTCTAGCACACGTCGAGAAAGTACAAACTGAAGAAAAGAGCATCAATGATGTTCCCATTGCAAAAGAATTTCCCGATGTATTTCCGAAAGAATTACCGGGATTACCCCCACATCGATCCGTTGAATTTCAAATAGATCTTGTACCAGGAGCTGCACCAATAGCTCGTGCTCCTTACAGACTCGCACCCAGCGAGATGAAAGAACTGCAAAGCCAATTACAAGAACTTTTAGAGCGTGGTTTCATTCGACCAAGCACATCACCGTGGGGAGCTCCTGTTTTGTTTGTCAAGAAGAAAGATGGTACATTCAGGTTGTGTATCGACTACCGAGAGTTGAACAAACTTACCATCAAGAACCGCTACCCACTACCGAGAATCGACGACTTATTTGATCAACTACAAGGCTCGTCTGTTTATTCAAAGATTGACTTACGTTCCGAGTATCATCAAATGCGGGTGAAAGAAGATGATATTCCAAAGACTGCTTCAGAACACGTTACGGTCATTACGAGTTTATGGTCATGCCGTTTGGTTTAACTAATGCACCAGCTGTGTTCATGGACCTTATGAACCGAGTGTGTGGACCATACCTTGACAAGTTTGTCATTGTTTTCATTAATGACATACTTATTTACTCAAAGAATGACCAAGAACACGGTGAACATTTGAGAAAGGTGTTAGAAGTATTGAGGAAGGAAGAATTGTACGCTAAGTTTTCAAAGTGTGCATTTTGGTTGGAAGAAGTTCAATTCCTCGGTCACTTAGTGAACAAAGAAGGTATTAAGGTGGATCCGGCAAAGACAGAAACTGTTGAAAAGTGGGAAACCCCGAAAACTTCGAAACACATACGCCAATTTTTAGGACTAGCTGGTTACTACAGAAGGTTCATCCAAGACTTTTCCAGAATAGCAAAACCCTTGACTGCATTAACGCATAAAGGGAAGAAATTTGAATGGAATGATGAACAAGAGAAAGCGTTTCAGTTATTGAAGAAAAAGCTAACTACGGCACCTATATTGTCATTGCCTGAAGGGAATGATGATTTTGTGATTTATTGTGACGCATCAAAGAAAGGTCTCGGTTGTGTATTAATGCAACGAACGAAGGTGATTGCTTATGCGTCTAGACAATTGAAGATTCACGAACAAAATTATACGACGCATGATTTGGAATTAGGCGCGGTTGTTTTTGCATTAAAGACTTGGAGGCACTACTTATATGGGGTCAAAAATATTATATATACCGACCACAAAAGTCTTCAACACATATTTAATCAGAAACAACTGAATATGAGGCAGCGTAGGTGGATTGAATTATTGAATGATTACGACTTTGAGATTCGTTACCACCCGGGAAAGGCAAATGTGGTAGCCGATGCCTTGAGCAGGAAGGACAGAGAACCCATTCGAGTAAAATCTATGAATATAATGATTCATAATAACCTTACTACTCAAATAAAAGAGGCGCAACAAGGAGTTTTAAAAGAGGGAAATTTAAAGGATGAAATACCCAAAGGATCGGAGAAGCATCTTAATATTCGGGAAGACGGAACCCGGTATAGGGCTGAAAGGATTTGGGTACCAAAATTTGGAGATATGAGAGAAATGGTACTTAGAGAAGCTCATAAAACCAGATACTCAATACATCCTGGAACGGGGAAGATGTACAAGGATCTCAAGAAACATTTTTGGTGGCCGGGTATGAAAGCCGATGTTGCTAAATGTGACGACTCCGTCAAAACACTTAACGGCTCCGTCACTTGGTCCCACAGCTTGATCGAAACTCTATATGAATTTTATAAAACAACCTTGCATTCTTTATTTAAAAATGATTTCCTATAAAGAAAATCTACTAAATTGTATAAGTTTAGAAAAACTATACATAAATACTTTAACCAAATGTTGACCAAACAAAGTCAACAACATCCACTTTTTAATGTAACAAAATAGAATGCAAGTTAATGTTTAACAAAGGCTGCCATCATAAATATGCAGACCCTCTAAGCACAGCGGAAGCAGTCAATCATAAACCTGAGAATAAAACATGCGAGTAACTGTCAACAAAAATGTTGAGTGAATTATAGGTTTAATATTGCAAACAATATTTAATTTAAACAATAAAAATTTATGTTTGAAAACATAAAACTCCTTTTAAACCACCAAATTATATGCTAGAAAACATATAATAAAACATTATTCCATTTTCCGTGAGCCACCTGGTAACCACTTAACCCTTTATTTACCCTTGCCAAACACAATAAATAATATACACCGAACAAGTGTATCTTCAACTAAATACGAAGTACTAAACATTCCGATTATAAATTGCTAGTGCGACTAGATCGAAATGGGGTTGTCAAACCCGATAGATCTATCCGTAGGATTCGCGTTCACCGGTAGAAACCAATGATTACAGTTACCAGACTAGGGAATATTTTTGTTCAACTCACAATGAATAATTTAAACCAACTTCCACTTGTCCAAAATATAAAATAAATTGCATGTATTCTCATCCCAAAAGATTTAAATAGAAAAATGGGACTATAACTCACCTTAAATAGCAACTGAAGAAATCTCACAAACAAGCGAACAGCAAGTAAAGTAAAGTGATCAAGAAAGATCACAACGCCGACCTATAAATAAAGCAGGTCGAAATAAATAACTAACTTATGTCAAGTCTTAGTATGATAGCTATTGTACATGTTGCAAGTAGACATAGAACATTACTCAGCAAGCATCGGTTTGATTGGAACAGCATAAGGACACACACTTTCTATTTTTAGAAAGTTTCTATTTTTAGCAGGTTTCCATTTTTGGAAAGTTTTCTATTTTAGGAAAGTTTCTATTTTTGGAAAGTTTCTATTTTTGGAAAGTTTCTATTTTTGGAAAGTTTCCAAATTTAGAAAGTTCTATTTTTAGAAAGTTTTGAAGTTCGGAAAGTTTCCTTATTTAGAAAGTCAACAGAAGTCAACTGAAAGCCAAAGTCAACCGAAAGTCAACTCAAAAGTCAACCTTGGTCAAACATAGTCAACATTAATTTTAAAAGTGTAAGTTATAATAATAACATAGGTTATAATGTTTATTAAAGTCAAAAGTGTAAAGTTATGTCATAACATAAGTTTAATTAAATAAAATGAATTATTAAAGTTAATATAAGTTGAAATGTTATAATTAGTATAACATAAGTATTTAATTAATTAATTAAATATTAATCATTATATAAGTTTTATTAATTAATAATGAATTTTAATTCATATCATAAGTATTATAAATTAATAATGAATTATTAATTATATCATAAGTTTCTAATTAAAATTATTAAATCATAAGTATTTAATAATTAAATCATAATTAAATAATAATTAAGTCTTACAATAATTAAATAATTATTTAATCTTTATTATAAGTCTTATAATAATTTCTCAAAAATAAATTTAATACTTATCATAAGTATTTTTCTTTAATAATAAAAGTATTATTAATCATAAGTTTAATTAAAATGTTAATTAAATCATAATTAATAATTAAATGATATAATAAATATTTATATCATAAGTCTTAAATAATAATAATGACTTCTTTTATCATAAGTAATTTATTAATAATGAAAGCCATTCATTTTAACATAAGTTTAATCATTAACCATAAGTTTTAAGTTTAAAAGTTCATCGGGTCGTATCTTGAGCCCCGGGTGTCGGTTTCGGGCGAGCCACATATGCATCTCCGCCTACTCAAACCACCCGACACAATTATGTACTCAAGAACACTCCAAGAACAGTCCCTAGGTCGTGGATATCAGCCATGACAACACTTGGGAATTCAATTTACTCAAAACAGTGATTTAGGCACAACGGGTGAACCGTGGCTCGGATTTAGGTGACCCGAACATGAAAATTCGTCCCACCATCAGTCCTAACCAAATGACACACCCTAAAGACACCAAGGATGATCACAAAGTCGGACCATACCTTGTTCTTGCCCATAACACCTTTCAATCTTTACCAAATATCAAATTAAGCATATCTAGGGCTCCGGGAATCGAAACGACATGAATCCGGAGTCTAAAATTAATGTCTTGATGAGAGGAACTCATTTATATACTTTATTTTATGATCAACATCAGTTACAATATCAGAAACACACGAAAAAGCTGCTGTTCCAATTTTATCAAACCGAAAAATATGCAATCGAGTAATTCTACGAATACAATCAACATTACAACAACTAATAATCATCATACTAATAAAATATAATCAAAATACAGAAAAATAAAGAAAAATTAAAAATCTAGGGTTAGGGTTTATACCCTAATCAATAATCAAGTGATATAGACGCGTAGAGAACGATGAGAGGAATCCGTTTATGTTGAAAGCCCTAATTCTTAACCTTGATTTGATGATGAAATGGTGATGATGATGATGAAAGGGGACGTTCATGGGAGGAGAGGGAGGAAGGAGGTGAAAAAAATAAGATGATTAGGTTAGAAATGAGAGTAAGTAGTGAAGTTTAGAGTAATGGTCACTAGTTTGCAAGTTTGACAAAATACTCCCCTCCTTAAGGGATTTTCGGCCAAAAACTGAATGGGGTGGGCCCCATAGTGGCCCAATTTGATAAATGACAAAATCCTAGTGGCCCGAACGCCCGAACGAAACCCAAAACGCGAAAACGCCGCTACGCGATTGATTTTTCGGAGAGATAATAAGTACGCGACGAATAAAATATATAAACACTATATATAATCATATGACATCAAAATATCATATTTAAAATAATTAGGACTTAAAAATTCCAAAAGTTCGACCGTTGGTTTGAAAACCGAAAAGATTCGCCGGATAGAAATCCGCGACTCGTAGGAACGTATAATTTAAAATATGAATACAAATATTCATATAACACATAATAATTAATATATTATTACAAAAATAATAATATAGGTCATAGAAATGACGTGGCACGAATAACAATTAACGGTCGTTAAATAGTTAACGGTAAAAGATAACGGAAAAAGTAGGGTCGTTACAGTACCTTCCCGTTACGGAAATTTCGTCCCGAAATTTAAGCAGGTGCAGGGGTTTCCTCGGCATCTGGGAACAAATGCGGTTACTTCTGCTTCATCTGACCTTCACGCTCCCAAGTGAACTCGGGACCGCGTCCGGTGTTCCATCTAACTCGAACAATAGGAATTTTACTCTGCTTAAGAGTCTTTACCTCTCGGTCCATAATTTCAACAGGTTCTTCAATAAAATAAAGTTGCTTATCAACATGAAGTTCATCAAAAAGAATAGTTTCATTGGCCTCGGCCAAACACTTCTTTAAATTCGATACATGAAAAACGTCACGAATAGCACTGAGTTCTTGTGGCAATTTCAAACGATAAACCACTGGTCCAACTCTCTCAATAATCCCAAAAGGTCCAACAAATCGAGGATTCAACTTTCCCCTTTTACCAAAACGTACCACACCCTTCCAAGGTGAAACTTTCAACATAACACGATCACCGACCTGAAAGTCGATATCGTTCCTTCTCTTATCAGCATAACTCTTTTGCCTACTCCTGGCAGTTCTCAATCTTTCCTTAATCTGTGCAATCTTCTCGGTAGTCTCGTGAATGATCTCTGGTCATGTGAGTTGAGCATCCCCAACCTCATTCCAACAGACAGGAGACCTACACTTTCTACCATACAGAGCTTCAAATGGTGCGGCTTTAATACTTGCATGATAACTGCTGTTATAAGAAAACTCATCCAGCGGCAAATATTTATCCCACCCATTTCCAAAATCAATAACACACGCTCTTAACATGTTTTCTACGTTTGAATGGTCCTTTCACTCTGACCATCCGTCTGTGGATGATAAGCGGTGCTCATATCCAATTTAGTTCCTAGAGCACCTTGTTAGGACTGCCTCAGTCCAACATAATCGATACGGGAACACCATGTCTCGAAATAATCTCCTTCAAATACAAACGAGTAAACTTCTTCATTGAATATGTTTCCTTAATTGGCAAGAAAAGAGTTGACTTAGCGAGTCGGTAACAATCACCCAAATAGTATCATAACCACCCACAACTCCTGGTAACTTCGTAATAAATTCCATCTTAATACCTTCCCACTTCCACTCGGGAATTTCAGGTTGCACCAAAAGTCCAGACGGTTTCTGATGTTCAGCTTTAACCTTAGCGCAGGTCAAACACTTAGCCACATACGTAGCCACATCAGCTTTCAAATTAGGCCACCAATACAGCTCCTTAAGATCATGATACATCTTTCCTGAACCAGGATGAATAGAGTACCTAGACTTATGAGCCTCATCTAAAACAAGTTTTCGTAGATCACCAAACTTCGGAACCCAAAGGCATCCCGCAAAATACCGAGTACCATCGGTTTGTACCTCTAACTGTTTACTCAAGCCTCGGACCTTCCCGTTACAAAATTTTCCTCCTTCAAGGCTTCTTATTGTGCCTCAAGGATCTGCCTAGCGAGGTTTGTTTGAATTGTCATATTCAAGGCCCTAAACCTGCGAGGTTCAGCCCTTTCTTTATGACTTAATGCATCAGCCACATCATTGGCCTTTCCCGGATGATATAAAAGTTCGCAATCATAATCATTTAACGTCTCAACCCATCTTCGTTGCCTCATATTTAACTGTTTCTGATCAAGAATATGTTGAAGACTTTTGTGATCAGTGTACAATGTACCTTTGACCCCATATAGATAATGTCTGCAAATCTTAAGCGCAAACACAATAGCTCTCAACTCTAAATCATGGGTTACATAATTCTGCTCGTGAATCTTCAACTGACGTGACGCGTACGCAATAACTTTCTTTCGTTGCATCAAAACACAACCAAAGTCTTGACACGAAGCATCACAATAGATAACAAAATCATCATTACCCTCAGGTAGTGATAATATCGGTGCAGAAGTTAACTTCTTCTTCAGAGTTTGGAAAGCAGACTCTTGTTCACTCTTCCACTCGTACTTCTTCCCCTTATGCGTTAAAGCAGTCAGAGGTTTCGCTACTCGTGAAAAATCTTGAATGAACCTTCTATAATAGCCTGCTAATCCTAGAAACTGGCGAATCTGAATAGGAGTTTTCGGAATTTCCCACTTTTCAATTGCCTCAATCTTGGCGGGATCAACTAGTATTCCTTATTTACTAACAATATATCCAAGGAATTGAACTTCTCTTAATCAGAAATTACACTTAGAGAACTTAGCGTACAACTCTTCTTTTCTCAATAAATCAAGCACCAACTTCAAATATTCTTCGTGTTCTTCATCACTCTTAGAATAAATAAGGATGTCGTCGATAAAAACAATAACGAATATGTCCAGATAGGGTCTACACACACGGTTCATGAGGTCTATGAACACAGCAGGTGCATTTGTCAATCTGAACGGCATAACAAAGAATTCGAAGTGACCATAATAGGTACGAAAAACGGTTTTCGAAATATCAGTTTCTTTAACGCGCAATTGGTGATAACCGGAACGAAGATCAATCTTAGAGTAAACGGACGAACCTTGAAGTTGATCGAACAGATCATCAATTCTCGGAAGAGGGTAAAAGTTTTTAACAGTAAGCTCGTTCAATTCACGATAATCAATACACAAACGAAACGAACCATCTTTCTTCTCAACAAACAAAATGGGAGCTCTCCAAGGGGACGAACTGGGACGGATGAAATAAAGTTGCAATAATGAAGGAAGAAATAAATATGGAGTAGTCACATCGGTAGCATAGATATTTAAGGCAATTCTCTCAAAGGAGTTAACCGAGGATCATGGACTCCAAAGTAAATTTTCATTATATTTCCGAAAGGAAGAGGTACGTTAGGTGTGATATTTCAACGAGAGTGAGCTTCCTGTTACAATGAGCGAGAAAATCTAGGATTCCTCCTTCTTCTTCAATTTATGTATAGATGAAAAGAACGCGAATCATGGGTTATAAAGAATGGTCGACTCCAAGTGAGATGAATCTCCAAAAATAATTTCGTGTACCTCAAAGTATTGAATCCTAGGATTGATGTTTACGAGGGTGTTGCGGTTGACAGCGAAAATTGAGAGTAGAAACTACTCAAACGGTCTAGAGTAATATATATCCATGATACCCATTATAACAACAGTTGGGGTAGAAACCCACCTAACGCCTTTTTTACAATAGGGTGACCATCGAGTGCACCCCAGAAACTTGATTTATCGGTCTGCGCTTCGGCCATGTCTAACCATAAGAGGGAAAATTTTATGGACGCAAAGACTTTCCAACAAATTCTATAAAACCGGCATCCAAACTGGTGTAAGAATTCCTATCAACGAACTTAATGGTAAATTTCATCCTTAACGGAGGATGAGAAGAACTGTGATCCAAACACTCTGTAGAGTAATGCGAAAATTCTAATGTAGTCAATCAAAGAAGTTTTGAAAAAAAAACTTTAAACGTCTGATGTAACCCTATAAATGGAACGAAGCTCTTAGTAAATTTAGAAGTATGTACAACGTGTACCATTTTACGTAAATCAATTTGAGTTAACTAGACAACTCAATAAGAGTGGTTTTAAAATAATTTTGAAGGTATAAATTAGTGTATACTAGCCAAAATATGTAAGGGTAAATTTGTCCATTTGAATTCATACGTACATATATGATTTTATAAATTGTATACATGACAAAATATTTCATTACTTCTATTCGCCCATAAATCTCGTGAGAACCGCCCAATTACACAAATGTGTAAATTTTTTTTTTTTATGAAAAGCAGGGTATCCGCATTACAGAGGTTACGAGTTGAAGTAAGATCGTTGTAGCTCGGGTGAAGGACTTGAATCGTCTTGCGACATCTAATCAATAAATGCTACGAGGTCATGAAAACAACGAGTTAAATATTGTTTTGACTTTTATCAGAACACAAGTCCTTGGGTCAAAACTATTCACGTGCGAAGCTGTCACTAACAAGCGAGTTATAAATGATAAAACATGGGGTAAGTAGTTCGGTAAAGACGAGTCTCTCGTATATCAATAAATAAGATAATGAGTATCTTCCTTACTCATGTAACAACGTTAGAATTTCCGAATGAGTGGTGTATAAATTTTCTTTGACTCGCTTTCTATTCCTCATGTCACAATATTGGGACTTTTTATGAATTAACGTAATATAATCACGTTGGCCTGACACCATTATATTTCACTAACTCATAGTTCCATTCCAATATCACTACATAAGGTCAGGACACGTGGTCAACCTCGAATTTCAACACAATTTACCTAAAACAATTTCTTAACAATGTGCTAAGGATAGCACAAGAGACAAAGACATCGAAAGTAATGAATAGGAGTAACGATGACATAAAAATGTCTTCGAAGTACCAAGAATCTCTAAAAGTAAGAATGACGTTTTCCGTTTCAACAACCAAAGCACATAGGCACAACGGCACAAATGCACGTAATATAACAAAAATGTTATATACCTAAACATAATAGCTGACATTGAAATGCCGAGCATTTAGAAGTCAAGAATGACATCTCGCGTAATATAACTCAAACGTTATATACATAACCATAATAGATGACATAGAAATGCCGAGAATTCTAGAACACGTAATGTAACTTAAACGTTATATCAATAAACACTAATTATGACATAGAAATGTCGAGAATTCCAGAAGTCAAGAATGACACCCCCTCGGTTTCACTAACCGAGGTGTTCCTTTAAAAGATGAACTCGCATGAGTCGGAGAATACGTTTAAATCGGAATGGGAGTTCCTCCCGGATTCAGAACATAATAGAAATGTATGTATGATAACAATATACATACCAACACGACACAAATAATCACATATAATAATATATAATAGGCCGGGCTGTAGACTAGACTCACTAATGCACCCTATTGACCCGGGTAACGACATCAATGTAGCCTAATTCCCTACAACCAGAGCTCTGATACCAACTGTGACGACTCCGTCAAAACACTTAACGGCTCCGTCACTTGGTCCCACAGCTTGATCGAAACTCTATATGAATTTTATAAAACAACCTTGCATTCTTTATTTAAAAATGATTTCCTATAAAGAAAATCTACTAAATTGTATAAGTTTAGAAAAACTATACATAAATACTTTAACCAAATGTTGACCAAACAAAGTCAACAACATCCACTTTTTAATGTAACAAAATAGAATGCAAGTTAATGTTTAACAAAGGCTGCCATCATAAATATGCAGACCCTCTAAGCACAGCGGAAGCAGTCAATCATAAACCTGAGAATAAAACATGCGAGTAACTGTCAACAAAAATGTTGAGTGAATTATAGGTTTAATATTGCAAACAATATTTAATTTAAACAATAAAAATTTATGTTTGAAAACATAAAACTCCTTTTAAACCACCAAATTATATGATAGAAAACATATAATAAAACATTATTCCATTTTCCGTGAGCCACCTGGTAACCACTTAACCCTTTATTTACCCTTGCCAAACACAATAAATAATATACACCGAACAAGTGTATCTTCAACTAAATACGAAGTACTAAACATTCCGATTATAAATTGCTAGCGCGACTAGCTCGAAATGGGGTTGTCAAACCCGATAGATCTATTCGTAGGATTCGCGTTCACCGGTAGAAACCAATGATTACAGTTACCAGACTAGGGAATATTTTTGTTCAACTCACAATGAATAATTTAAACCAACTTCCACTTGTCCAAAATATAAAATAAATTGCATGTATTCTCATCCCAAAAGATTTAAATAGAAAAATGGGACTATAACTCACCTTAAATAGCAACTGAAGAAATCTCACAAACAAGCGAACAGCAAGTAAAGTAAAGTGATCAAGAAAGATCACAACGCCGACCTATAAATAAAGCAGGTCGAAATAAATAACTAACTTAGGTCAAGTCTTAGTATGATAGCTATTGTACATGTTGCAAGTAGACATAGAACATTACTCAGCAAGCATCGGTTTGATTGGAACAGCATAAGGACACACACTTTCTATTTTTAGAAAGTTTCTATTTTTAGCAGGTTTCCATTTTTGGAAAGTTTTCTATTTTAGGAAAGTTTCTATTTTTGGAAAGTTTCTATTTTTGGAAAGTTTCTATTTTTGGAAAGTTTCTATTTTTGGAAAGTTTCCAAATTTAGAAAGTTCTATTTTTAGAAAGTTTTGAAGTTCAGAAAGTTTCCTTATTTAGAAAGTCAACAGAAGTCAACTGAAACCCAAAGTCAACCGAAAGTCAACTCAAAAGTCAACCTTGGTCAAACATAGTCAACATTAATTTTAAAAGTGTAAGTTATAATAATAACATAGGTTATAATGTTTATTAAAGTCAAAAGTGTAAAGTTATGTCATAACATAAGTTTAATTAAATAAAATGAATTATTAAAGTTAATATAAGTTGAAATGTTATAATTAGTATAACATAAGTATTTAATTAATTAATTAAATATTAATCATTATATAAGTTTTATTAATTAATAATGAATTTTAATTCATATCATAAGTATTATAAATTAATAATGAATTATTAATTATATCATAAGTTTCTAATTAAAATTATTAAATCATAAGTATTTAATAATTAAATCATAATTAAATAATAATTAAGTCTTACAATAATTAAATAATTATTTAATCTTTATTATAAGTCTTATAATAATTTCTCAAAAATAAATTTAATACTTATCATAAGTATTTTTCTTTAATAATAAAAGTATTATTAATCATAAGTTTAATTAAAATGTTAATTAAATCATAATTAATAATTAAATGATATAATAAATATTTATATCATAAGTCTTAAATAATAATAATGACTTCTTTTATCATAAGTAATTTATTAATAATGAAAGCCATTCATTTTAACATAAGTTTAATCATTAACCATAAGTTTTAAGTTTAAAAGTTCATCGGGTCGTATCTTGAGCCCCGGGTGTCGGTTTCGGGCGAGCCACATATGCATCTCCGCCTACTCAAACCACCCGACACAATTATGTACTCAAGAACACTCCAAGAACAGTCCCTAGGTCGTGGATATCAGCCATGACAACACTTGGGAATTCAATTTACTCAAAACAGTGATTTAGGCACAACGGGTGAACCGTGGCTCGGATTTAGGTGACCCGAACATGAAAATTCGTCCCACCATCAGTCCTAACCAAATGACACACCCTAAAGACACCAAGGATGATCACAAAGTCGGACCATACCTTGTTCTTGCCCATAACACCTTTCAATCTTTACCAAATATCAAATTAAGCATATCTAGGGCTCCGGGAATCGAAACGACATGAATCCGGAGTCTAAAATTAATGTCTTGATGAGAGGAACTCATTTATATACTTTATTTTATGATCAACATCAGTTACAATATCAGAAACACACGAAAAAGCTGCTGTTCCAATTTTATCAAACCGAAAAATATGCAATCGAGTAATTCTACGAATACAATCAACATTACAACAACTAATAATCATCATACTAATAAACTATAATCAAAATACAGAAAAATAAAGAAAAATTAAAAATCTAGGGTTAGGGTTTATACCCTAATCAATAATCAAGTGATATAGACGCGTAGAGAACGATGAGAGGAATCCGTTTATGTTGAAAGCCCTAATTCTTAACCTTGATTTGATGATGAAATGGTGATGATGATGATGAAAGGGGACGTTCATGGGAGGAGAGGGAGGAAGGAGGTGAAAAAAAATAAGATGATTAGGTTAGAAATGAGAGTAAGTAGTGAAGTTTAGAGTAATGGTCACTAGTTTGCAAGTTTGACAAAATACTCCCCTCCTTAAGGGATTTTCGGCCAAAAACTGAATGGGGTGGGCCCCATAGTGGCCCAATTTGATAAATGACAAAATCCTAGTGGCCCGAACGCCCGAACGAAACCCGAAACGCGAAAACGCCGCTACGCGATTGATTTTTCGGAGAGATAATAAGTACGCGACGAATAAAATATATAAACACTATATATAATCATATGACATCAAAATATCATATTTAAAATAATTAGGACTTAAAAATTCCAAAAGTTCGACCGTTGGTTTGAAAACCGAAAAGATTCGCCGGATAGAAATCCGCGACTCGTAGGAACGTATAATTTAAAATATGAATACAAATATTCATATAACACATAATAATTAATATATTATTACAAAAATAATAATATAGGTCATAGAAATGACGTGGCACGAATAACAATTAACGGTCGTTAAATAGTTAACGGTAAAAGATAACGGAAAAAGTAGGGTCGTTACACTAAATATGTAGGAGAATGTTTGACGTGTTCTAAGGTCAAAGCTGAGCATCAGAAACCATCAGGTCTACTTCAACAACCCGAAATCCCGGAATGGAAATGGGAAAACATTACCATGGATTTCATCCCTAAATTGCCAAGGACTGCAAGTGGTTTTCATACTATTTGGGTAATAGTTGATCGTCTCACCAAATCAGCACACTTCCTGCCAATAAGAGAAGATGACAAGATGGAGAAGTTAGCACGACTGTATTTGAAGGAAGTCGTCTCCAGACATGGAATACCAATCTCTATTATCTCTGATAGGGATGGCAGATTTATTTCAAGATTCTGGCAGACATTACAGCAAGCATTAGGAACTCGTCTAGACATGAGTACTGCCTATCATCCACAAACTGATGGGCAGAGTGAAAGGACGATACAAACGCTTGAAGACTGCTACGAGCATGTGTTATTGATTTCGGAAACAGTTGGGATCGACATCTACCGTTAGCAGAATTTTCCTACAACAACAGCTACCATTCAAAGCATTGAGATGGCGCCGTTTGAAGCACTTTATGGTAGAAAGTGCAGGTCTCCGATTTGTTGGAGTGAAGTGGGGGATAGACAGATTACGGGTCCGGAGATTATACAAGAAACTACGGAGAAGATCATCCAAATTCAACAACGGTTGAAAACCGCCCAAAGTCGACAAAAGAGCTACGCTGACATTAAAAGAAAAGATATAGAATTTGAAATTGGAGAGATGGTCATGCTTAAAGTTGCACCTTGGAAAGGCGTTGTTCGATTTGGTAAACGAGGGAAATTAAATCCAAGGTATATTGGACCATTCAAGATTATTGATCGTGTCGGACCAGTAGCTTACCAACTTGAGTTACCTCAACAACTCGCGGCTGTACATAACACTTACCACGTCTCGAATTTGAAGAAATGTTTTGCTAAAGAAGATCTCACTATTCCGTTAGATGAAATCCAAATCAACGAAAAACTTCAATTCATCGAAGAACCCGTCGAAATAATGGATCGTGAGGTTAAAAGACTTAAGCAAAACAAGATACCAATTGTTAAGGTTCGATGGAATGCTCGTAGAGGACCCGAGTTCACCTGGGAGCATGAAGATCAGATGAAGAAGAAATACCCGCATCTATTTCCAGAAGATTCGTCAACACCTTCAACAGCTTAAAATTTCGGGACGAAATTTATTTAACGGGTAGGTACTGTAGTGACCCGAACTTTTCCATGTTTATATATATTAATTGAGATTGATATTTACATGATTAAATGTTTCCAACATGTTAAGCAATCAAACTTGTTAAGACTTGATTAATTGAAATAAGTTTCATATAGACAATTGACCACCCAAGTTGACCGGTGATTCACGAACGTTAAAACTTGTAAAAACTATATGATGACATATATATGGATATATATATATAGTTAACATGATACTATGATAAGTAAACATATCATTAAGTATATTAACAATGAACTACATATTTAAAAACAAGACTACTAACTTAATGATTTTTAAACGAGACATATATGTAACGATTATCGTTGTAAAGACATTTAATGTATATATATCATATTAAGAGATATTCATACATGATAATATCATGATAATATAATAATTTAAAATCTCATTTGATATTATAAACATTGGGTTAACAACATTTAAAAAGATCGTTAACCTAAAGGTTTCAAAACAACACTTACATATAACGACTAACGATGACTTAACGACTCAGTTAAAATGTATATACATGTAGTGTTTTAATATGTATTTATAAACTTTTGAAAGACTTCAATACACTTATCAAAATACTTCTACTTAACAAAAATGCTTACAATTACATCCTCGTTCAGTTTCATCAACAATTCTACTCGTATGCACCCGTATTCGTACTCGTACAATACACAGCTTTTAGATGTATGTACTATTGGTATATACACTCCAATGATCAGCTCTTAGCAGCCCATGTGAGTCACCTAACACATGTGGGAACCATCATTTGGCAACTAGCATGAAATATCTCATAAAATTACAAAAATATGAGTAATCATTCATGACTTATTTACATGAAAACAAAATTACATATCCTTTATATCTAATCCATACACCAACGACCAAAAATACCTACAAACACTTTCATTCTTCAATTTTCTTCATCTAATTGATCTCTCTCAAGTTCTATCTTCAAGTTCTAAGTGTTCTTCATAAATTCTACAAGTTCTAGTTACATAAAATCAAGAATACTTTCAAGTTTGCTAGCTCACTTCCAATCTTGTAAGGTGATCATCCAACCTCAAGAAATCTTTGTTTCTTACAGTAGGTTATCATTCTAATACAAGGTAATAATCATATTCAAACTTTGGTTCAATTTCTATAACTATAACAATCTTATTTCAAGTGATGATCTTACTTGAACTTGTTTTCGTGTCATAATTCTGCTTCAAGAACTTCGAGCCATCCAAGGATCCGTTGAAGCTAGATCCATTTTTCTCTTTTCTAGTAGGTTTATCCAAGGAACTTAAGGTAGTAATGATGTTCATAACATCATTCGATTCATACATATAAAGCTATCTTATTCGAAGGTTTAAACTTGTAATCACTAGAACATAGTTTAGTTAATTCTAAACTTGTTCGCAAACAAAAGTTAATCCTTCTAACTTGACTTTTAAAATCAACTAAACACATGTTCTATATCTATATGATATGCTAACTTAATGATTTAAAACCCGGAAACACGAAAAACACCGTAAAACCGGATTTACGCCGTCGTAGTAACACCGCGGGCTGTTTTGGGTTAGTTAATTAAAAACTATGATAAACTTTGATTTAAAAGTTGTTATTCTGAGAAAATGATTTTTATTATGAACATGAAACTATATCCAAAAATTATGGTTAAACTCAAAGTGGAAGTATGTTTTCTAAAATGGTCATCTAGACGTCGTTCTTTCGACTGAAATGACTACCTTTATAAAAATGACTTGTAACTTATTTTTCCGACTATAAACCTGTACTTTTTCTGTTTAGATACATAAAATAGAGTTCAATATGAAACTATAGCAATTTGATTCACTCAAAACGGATTTAAAATGAAGAAGTTATGGGTAAAACAAGATTGGATAATTTTTCTCATTTTAGCTACGTGAAAATTGGTAACAAATCTATTTCAACCATAACTTAATCAACTTGTATTGTATATTATGTAATCTTGAGATACCATAGACACGTATACAATGTTTCGACCTATCATGTCGACACATCTATATATATTTCGGAACAACCATAGACACTCTATATGTGAATGTTGGAGTTAGCTATACAGGGTTGAGGTTGATTCCAAAATATATATATTTTGAGTTGTGATCAATACTGAGATACGTATACACTGGGTCGTGGATTGATTCAAGATAATATTTATCGATTTATTTCTGTACATCTAACTGTGGACAACTAGTTGTAGGTTACTAACGAGGACAGCTGACTTTATAAACTTAAAACATCAAAATTTATTAAAAGTGTTGTAAATATATTTTGAACATACTTTGATATATATGTATATATTGTTATAGGTTCGTGAATCAACCAGTGGCCAAGTCTTACTTCCCGACGAAGTAAAAATCTGTGAAAGTGAGTTATAGTCCCACTTTTAAAATCTAATATTTTTGGGATGAGAATACATGCAGGTTTTATAAATGATTTACAAAATAGACACAAGTACGTGAAACTACATTCTATGGTTGAATTATCGAAATCGAATATGCCCCTTTTTATTAAGTCTGGTAATCTAAGAATTAGGGAACAGACACCCTAATTGACGCGAATCCTAAAGATAGATCTATTGGGCCTAACAAACCCCATCCAAAGTACCAGATGCTTTAGTACTTCGAAATTTATATCATATCCGAAGGGTGTCCCGGAATGATGGGGATATTCTTATATATGCATCTTGTTAATGTCGGTTACCAGGTGTTCACCATATGAATGATTTTTATCTCTATGTATGGGATGTGTATTGAAATATGAAATCTTGTGGTCTATTATTATGATTTGATATATATAGGTTAAACCTATAACTCACCAACATTTTTGTTGACGTTTTAAGCATGTTTATTCTCAGGTGATTATTAAGAGCTTCCGCTGTCGCATACTTAAATAAGGACGAGATTTGGAGTCCATGCTTGTATGATATTGTGTAAAAACTGCATTCAAGAAACTTATTTTGTTGTAACATATTTGTATTGTAAACTATTATGTAATGGTCGTGTGTAAACAGGATATTTTAGATTATCATTATTTGATAATCTACGTAAAGCTTTTTAAACCTTTATTGATGAAATAAAGGTTATGGTTTGTTTTAAAATGAATGCAGTCTTTGAAAAACGTCTCATATAGAGGTCAAAACCTCGCAACGAAATCAATTAATATGGAACGTTTTTAATCAATAAGAACGGGTCATTTCAAGGGATCCATCGAATTTAACTGGGAATGGGCCTGTGATCTGATATGGCCGAAACGGACGGTTTTGTTTACCAAAAGGGAGTAATGGTTTTATTATTTATATTTAGCTGGGTTTTCGTAGCTATATTTCACCTACTTGTCTTCTTTTTAACGAGTAAGTGGTAAGTATAACTTAGGTTCGCATTTTTGTACGTTTGCTCAGTAATGTGTGATAAAAGTGCCTAAATAGTTAACCCTAGTGACAAGTGGTGATAGATTCAAGTTTAACTAAGGTAATATGAACGATAAAGAATAAAAGGGATAGGTATGGAGAATAGGATACTGATGAAGAGCTGTTAAAAGAGTTTTAACTTCCTAGAATGAACACTAAACCTCAGTCAATCGGGTTAAGAACCTAATCAATTTGTCCTTAAGAGTTTAGGCTTTGAATATTCTGGCTAAAATGGATATCCCTACTCCCAACGTTAATCTTAAAGGGTTTAAACGACCTTAAGGATAGAATCCTAGGTACATGAATAAAGTGGTATATTCCTAAAGAAAAGTCTCAGCTTTTCTTAATCCTAGTTGGTTTAACTACAGTAACATTCCTCCACTTAATACTAAGCTATGCCTTGTCATTAACAGATGTGCAATCTTAGATATCCTAAGGTACTGCTAATTGGATTAAAGGTCTCTCCTTTGCGATCACTTAATCAACCCCGGATCATCTTACAACATCTCAAGAACGTTGCTTCTGACGCGAATCATGCTTTTGAGTAAGCCAACATATAATAAACATTTGTAATAGATAGTCAAGCATGGAAGATGAAAGCAACTTAAAGTAACAAAATAACTTTATTAAATTAAGGAAGGCGTTCACCGTTTACAAATGAGATCTGGACCATTACAAGTGCTGACATCCTCTAGACCGCTCCTAGTACAATTTCAGCGTTCGCCTCTGAGGCTCCTGGTACTTAATTTCCCGCTCGGAGGTGAGAAGGCCTTGAAAGCTTCTAGTGAGAGAAGGTGTATTGTAGTGAGAGAGTGTGAAGAGGTGTGTGGAAAAATAGATGACAAGTGCACCTTAAATAGGAATAAAATTGGCTGGGGCCGGCTGGCAGGCCGTTTGGCAGGCTGGCTGGTAGGCCGGTGCCAAGGGCAAGCCGTTTTTGATGCCCGGTGCCATGGCAAACCGGCTGGCAGGCCGTATGTCAGGTCGTTTGCTGGCCTCTGGTTTGCTGTTTGCTTGAATCGTTTTGCTCGTTCCCGGGATCGTAACTTGGTTTTCGGGGTCGTAACTTGTCTTTCACCATTTTCGCTCTATAATATTCGTTTTGGCTCCGATTTACTTGATTTGTTTTTGCATCACCTTTGTAATTACTTAATCCACCAAATTGACCGACAAAGCGATTATTTTGGCGATAAAGCTTGGAACTTTATTATTTTTAGTCCGTAATATCGAGATAAAAATGTGACTTTTTAGCCGATATCATGATCTGAAATGGATAGTAGTCAGTGATCTTACAAAACTAACCGAGAAACTTTCAAGGTATATACCCACTGGTAAACTAAAAGACGAATGGACATGGAAGTACCACAACAGTGGAATTTATTCTACCAAGTCCCTTACGAATATCATCGATGAAATTGACTGTTGCATCTCAAGTCACTCATGAACCAACTATTCTCAATCCATTGTTACCTCAAAAGGCTGGTATTTTTATATGGAGAGCTTCAAATAATAAATTGCTCGTTCGTACCGAACTTGATAAGCGTGGCATAGATCTTGACTCAACTAGATGCCTGGTATGTGACGAGGATATCGAGACACTTCATCATACCATCATTTCATGTAAAGTTACAAAGGAAGTATGGGAAAAGATTTGAAAGTGGTGGAGCCTTGATCACCTTTCGATTGATAATATCTCTGACTTAACAAAAGCTATTAACCCAAAATTCAAAAACTCCTTTGATGCTTCCATTTGGCACGCGATAGTATGGGTTTCGAGTTATTTACTTTGGAAAAGCCGCAATGATCATATTTTCGGAAATAATCCTCTTAGTCCTTCAAAGATTTTTATCCGATTTCCAATCGAAAAGCTTTGAATGGATCAATTGTCGTGGAAGGAAAGTAAGTTTCGAATGGCTAAGCTAGTTCACATATCCATTAGCCTCCATCCTAAGTGCTAAATCTAAAGAAGGAATTAGTTAAAATGTAGGTTTTTACTCATATTCATATTGTCTACATGGTCAAGAAACTAAGTGAGTGGTTTTAGTCTTGCTTTGTCGCCGAAGTATCAGCACTGCATTATCTTTCTCTACCCGGCTTGAATCTTCAAGTTGTATTCTAGTCGTGTGATCATTTTGAGTATGGGTGTTGATGCAGGATTATTTAGTGAAGATTCGTATCAGAATTTAGATCAGAAGAAGTGGGGTCAATCCAGGAAGACTGTTAAATTTATGATCAAACAATCTTATTCATGTATTATGTTAATTGTCTAACTTAGTTTGTTTGATGCAGTTATTTTTAGGTCTCTTTGGAAATGAATTTTAAAGACAAGGGCTAAAGTTGGACATTTCTAAAAGAGGATAAAGTAGAGGGTGCAGAATGTCATCTTATGAAAGAATGAGATGAACTTGGCCAACAAGCTGGATGCTACAGTTATATACCCAATTTTAGGATTTCCAGATTCATTCATCATCATCATCATCATCATCTCTGCTATCGATTCAATCTCTGAGTTTAGATCTTTGTTCTTGTTTTCAATATGTAGTTTGTATCTATATCTCCTTGATATAGATTGTGTTCTCTATTCTATTTTTCTGTAATTGTTAAGGATCGTACCTTCTTTTGGTATTATTCAATTGTGTATGTTCTTGAGGTTGATGATTCATCTTATTTGTAAAGACTATTGGTGTTTTAACATGGTATCAGAGCGGCAAGGTTGTTGATCTGGTCGATTGTGTGTTCGTTCAAGTCTAGGGTTTTGAGCTATTTGATTTCTTCTTCGATTGATTTTTATTCTTTAACAATCAAAGGTTTATTGGGTTCGACAAAGATTGTGGGTGATTCGGCTTCGCTTTCTTGTCATCCTGAGGATTTATTTATCGAAACCCTAATTTTTCAAAAAATTAGGGTTGTGCTCTTCCGTTGTGCTTCTTCTCTGTTGATTGCTTGTACCCGTGCTTCGATAGGGGAGTACTCCTTCTTTCTTTATTATTTCCTGTTTTTTATATAATCAATTGTGTTGTCTTATTTGTGATCTTTTTGTTCTATTCTCTGCCATCTGATTTTCTTTGTGTTCTGATTGATCTATTGTCTACTATTGTTTGTTTACTAATCTTTTTTTGTAGAAGAGAGCACCTCAAGGAAGACTTGGGTTGGATTTCTTAAAAATCCAACTATCTGGATCCCTACTTGAGTTTTTCCATTAGGGTTATCTGTGTGTGTTTAATTTGTTGTCTTATTCTGTGCTTTCTGTGTTTATCTGTCTGTTACTATGGTGAATGAGGATTCTGGTAGTGGGTTCAAGATTACTTAAGTGAGTGATCTTGATTTTGGTGACCCCTTATATCTTCATGCTAGTGATGCTAGTATCACTAGGCTCATCTCTTTAAAGTTAAAGGGAACTGAGAATTATAATGTTTGGAGTAGGGCTATGCAGTTGGCTTTACAAACTAAAAATAAAATTGGATTTATTGATGGTACTGTTATAAAGAGTACTACTGATGATGTTCTAGGGTTGCAATTGGATAGATGCAACTCTGTTGTGTTATCTTGGATTTTAAATTTTGTTAGTAAATAATTATTTTCTGGACAAGTTTTTTCAACTTTTGCTAAAACTGTATGGGATGAATTAAAGGAAACATATGACAAGATAGATGGATCATATAGCTTTAATTTACATAAAAAAAATTAACACTATTTCTCAAAATGGTGATTCACTTCCAGATTATTATCATAAACTAAACTCTTTATGGAAGCAGTTTGATGCTCTTGTCAAACTTCCTTCGTGTGGATGTGCAAACCCTAAGTTTAAAAAACATAATGATATGATAAAACTAATGCAATTCTTAATGGGTTTGGATGACTGCTATCAATCTATTAGAAGTAATATCTTAACAAGGGAAACTTTACCAAGTGTTCAAACTGCTTTCTCAATTGTGTCTACAGAAGAGTCTCACAAAAACTCTTCCAATGTTATTGAAAAAAATACTCAATCTGCTTTTCTTGTGTCAAAAAGTTTTAATAATAATAAAAGATTTAGTAAAGGGTCAAATCCAAATCTAAAGTGTTCTAAATGTAACAGACTTGGTTACACCATTGATAGATGTTATGAAATTTTGGATTATCCTCCTGGTTGAGTAAAAAGAACCAATTATACTTCTAAAACTATCCAGAATAATAATTCTATGTCTAGTCATAGTGAACTTCCTTTTACTTCTGATCAAATCAATAAAATTATGGGTCTGATTGGGGGTTCTTCTTCTAGTGGAAATGGAAATGTATAAACAAATGTTGCAGGTACTTTTCATAATTTGAATATTTTGTTTAATTCTAAGTTTGAAACTTTCTATAAGGCAAATGAGTCTAATAATAGACTTAACGATTGTAATGGATGGATAATTGATTCAGGAGCATCTCAACACATGATTGGTTATGTTAGAAAAATGAAAAATCTTTTTGCTGTTACTAGATTAGGGATGACTGTAGGTCATCCTAATAGAACTATTGCTAAAATTACTAAAATTGGTGATTTAAAATTAATTAGTCACATCTTTTTAAAAAATGTGTTGGTGGTTCCTGGATATTATGTCAACCTGTTATCTTTTCATCAATTGTCTAAATATAAAAACATATTTATTGGTTTTAATGATTCAAAGTGTTATATTTAGGATTTGTTGGAAAAGAAGATTGTGGGGACTGGTAGTATTAGTCATGGTCTTTATATGTTTGATGATAATCAAGGTGATAATACTACTTGTATTTCAAATTGTCATGTTTCTTTTAATTTGTGGCATCATAGGCTAGGTCATCCTGCTAAACCTGTGTTAGAATTAGTAAAAATTACTCTTAATTGGAAAGATAAAGATGAACAGTTTATATGTGATACTTGCCATAAGGCAAAACAACTAGAGATTCTTTTTCTACTAGTGATCACAAATCAAATGTATTAGAAGATCTAATACATTTGGATTTGTGGGGGCCTTATAGAGTCACTAGTAGAGATGATTTTAGGTATTTCTTAACAATTGTTGATGATTTTACTAGGGCTGTCCGGGTTTATCTTATTAAAACAAAAGATGAGGTGTTTAACAGTTTTGAGATTTTTACTAACCTAATTCAAACTCAATTTAATAAAACTGTTAAGATCATAAGATCTGACAATGGTACTGAGTTTATTAACACTAAGTTTAATGAGTTTTGTAATAAAAAAGGAATTGTTCATCAAACAATGTAACATCCCGTTTTCCCGTACTTATCTAAAGGTACATACTTAATCATTGTTACGCTTATAACCCGTTCGTTTATGTGAAGAAATAAGTAAAGTGTTAGTTGATGTGTATATATATATATATATATATATATATATATATATATATATATATATATATATATATATATATATATATATATATGTATTTGAGAACGCATGCATGTATAAGTTTATACACGGGTTTTGATAGCGTTAAGTCTTGTGGGACTAAAAGTTGAAGTTTAGACGTGTATAGGAAGCGAGAACAAAGCGTACAGGTCGAATAATTAATTGTTAGT
This sequence comes from Rutidosis leptorrhynchoides, assembly GCF_046630445.1. Classification (NCBI taxonomy): domain Eukaryota; kingdom Viridiplantae; phylum Streptophyta; class Magnoliopsida; order Asterales; family Asteraceae; genus Rutidosis; species Rutidosis leptorrhynchoides. The sequence continues at coordinate 681,313,920 of NC_092335.1, read as the reverse complement.
TTTGTTTCCAAGAGACTGGTCAGGCCACTCCTAATGGCGCGCCGCGATGACCATTGCCGCGCCGCGGCATATCAAACAAACCAGAGTCAGGAGGCATGCTAAGAAGGGTCGAGTTTTCCTTTAAATGTCGCGCCGCGGAGAAGAAGGTCGCGCCGCGACCAATAACTAGAATCTGGGTCAGGAGTGAATTAAGACAGCTCGTAAAATACGTTAATTGCCGCGCCACGACAATTGGGGTCGCGCCGCGACCCACTGGGTGAACTGGTTCCGGATTTTTTTTTAAAATAAGTGGTTCAAGGGCAAATTCGTCTTTTTACGTATAGATCTGATTGGAGCATTTAATCTCCACCACTTATATCATTTAATTCATTTCTTTTCCATTTTCTTTCTCCAATTTCTCTCAAAACATAAAAACCCACTTAGATTCAAGTGAGATTTGAGAGTGAACAATTTAGAGTTGATCTTTGGAGCAAGAATTAAAATTGTTCTCCTCGTTCTTAGCTACGAGTGGATAGTGCTGGTAAGTCTTAACTCTATGTTTTGAGTTTTAATTAGTTTGTGCTAGGGTTTGGTTCATTTGGAATTTGTAAGACCCATTTGGGGGTAATATGGGTGGATTTGGGTTATACTAATGAAAGGAAACCCTAATTAGCTATAATCTAGGGTTTTGTCATATTATTTGAGGTTGTAAGTGTTAAATAGTGTTTTAGTCACTAATACACTTGTAAATGATGAAAGCATGTTAAGGGGTTAAGTTTGACCAAGTTTGTGGGTATAAGTGTTAAAATGGGTCAAATGAGTCATGGTTGACCTAATTGAGTGAAATGGGTATGAAATACCCTAAGTTTGTGTTAATTGGTGATAGTAGGCTCTAATCACTAGCTTTTAGTGATTTATGACGAGTCATGGCCATTAATGGGCGGTTTGGTGGGTGTGAGTCATTTAATGCGGTTAGGACATTAAATGCTCAAGAGTGAGTAAGGTGGTTAATTCCACTTGTTGTGTATTGAATGTGTACTTATGTATTAGGTACCTTGCTTGAAGCATTCGGGAGTAATTAATCACCACCGACGTGATAAGGTGAGTGGAATAATTATATGCGTGCATATATGATGTATTTATTTGTGAAGGATGAGTTGTGAAGTGTCGATGTGTTAAGACACCACTTCTCACGTGGCGAGTGAAGTGTCGATGTGTTAAGACACCACTCGGGAGTGAAGCATCGATGTGTTAAGATGCCACTTCGAGAGATGTTGCGAGTGAAGTATCGATGTGCTAAGACACCACTCGGGGTGAAGTGTAAGTGTTAAGGCACCACCCGGGGTGAAGTATCGATGTGTTAAGATGCCACCTGTGGGGTTAGCGTACGAGGTGTTAAGTGCACTAATGGTTGTTATGAACTCCGACGGTCCTTTAAATACCGTTCCCTCATTCGATTGGTTAACCATGGTTGTGTGTATGGATTGTAGCATATTATATTGTTTATACTATATGCTATTGTTATGCTAGCTCGTATGGTGGAAGGTTTTGTATTATACTTGTGATGGTATGATTATTTATATTGCTAGCATGCATGTGGTAAATGCGTAAGTGATTGCAAGTAAGTAGGTTGTATATGTAGTCGTATAATTGTTGCAGTCACTAAGCATTAGCTTACCCCTCTCGTTGTTTATCTTTTTAGATGCAGGTGCAGACAAAGGGAAGGGGGTTATTGGATACTAGTTCCCCGTTGAAATGTCCCGTTCTTATTGATTAAAAACGTTCCATATTAATTGATTTCGTTGCGAGGTTTTGACCTCTATATGAGACGTTTTTCAAAGACTGCATTCATTTTTAAAACAAACCATAACCTTTATTTCATAGATAAAGGTTTTAAAAAGCTTTACGTAGATTATCAAATAATGATAATCTAAAATATCCTGTTTACACACGACCATTACATAATGGTTTACAATACAAATATGTTACAACAAAATAAGTTTCTTGAATGCAGTTTTTACACAATATCATACAAGCATGGACTCCAAATCTCGTCCTTATTTAAGTATGCGACAGCGGAAGCTCTTAATAATCACCTGAGAATAAACATGCTTAAAACGTCAACAAAAATGTTGGTGAGTTATAGGTTTAACCTATATATATCAAATCATAATAATAGACCACAAGATTTCATATTTCAATACACATCCCATACATAGAGATAAAAATCATTCATATGGTGAACACCTGGTAACCGACATTAACAAGATGCATATATAAGAATATCCCCATCATTCCGGGACACCCTTCGGATATGATATAAATTTCGAAGTACTAAAGCATCCGGTACTTTGGATGGGGTTTGTTAGGCCCAATAGATCTATCTTTAGGATTCGCGTCAATTAGGGTATCTGTTCCCTAATTCTTAGATTACCAGACTTAATAAAAAGAGGCATATTCGATTTCGATAATTCAACCATAGAATGTAGTTTCACGTACTTGTGTCTATTTTGTAAATCATTTATAAAACCTGCATGTATTCTCATCCCAAAAATATTAGATTTTAAAAGTGGGACTATAACTCACTTTCACAGATTTTTACTTCGTCGGGAAGTAAGACTTGGCCACTGGTTGATTCACGAACCTATAACAATATATACATATATATCAAAGTATGTTCAAAATATATTTATAACACTTTTAATATATTTTGATGTTTTAAGTTTATTAAGTCAGCTGTCCTCGTTAGTAACCTACAACTAGTTGTCCACAGTTAGATGTACAGAAATAAATCGATAAATATTATCTTGAATCAATCCACGACCCAGTGTATACGTATCTCAGTATTGATCATAACTCAAACTATATATATTTTGGAATCAACCTCAACCCTGTATAGCTAACTCCAACATTCACATATAGAGTGTCTATGGTTGTTCCGAAATATATATAGATGTGTCGACATGATAGGTCGAAACATTGTATACGTGTCTATGGTATCTCAAGATTACATAATATACAATACAAGTTGATTAAGTTATGGTTGGAATAGATTTGTTACCAATTTTCACGTAGCTAAAATGAGAAAAATTATCCAATCTTGTTTTACCCATAACTTCTTCATTTTAAATCCGTTTTGAGTTAATCAAATTGCTATGGTTTCATATTAACTCTATTTTATGAATCTAAACAGAAAAAGTATAGGTTTATAGTCGGAAAAATAAGTTACAAGTCATTTTTGTAAAGGTAGTCATATCAGTCGAAAGAACGACGTCTAGATGACCATTTTAGAAAACATACTTCCACTTTGAGTTTAACCATAATTTTTGGATATAGTTTCATGTTCATAATAAAAATCATTTTCTCAGAATAACAACTTTTAAATCAAAGTTTATCATAGTTTTTAATTAACTAACCCAAAACAGCCCGTGGTGTTACTACGACGGCGTAAATCCGGTTTTACGGTGTTTTTCGTGTTTCCAGGTTTTAAGTCATTAAGTTAGCATATCATATAGATATAGAACATGTGTTTAGTTGATTTTAAAAGTCAAGTTAGAAGGATTAACTTTTATTTGCGAACAAGTTTAGAATTAACTAAACTATGTTCTAGTGATTACAAGTTTAAACCTTCGAATAAGATAGCTTTATATGTATGAATCGAATGATGTTATGAACATAATTACTACCTTAAGTTCCTTGGATAAACCTACTGGAAAAGAGAAAAATGGATCTAGCTTCAATGGATCCTTGGATGGCTCGAAGTTCTTGAAGCAGAATCATGACACGAAAACAAGTTCAAGTAAGATCATCACTTGAAATAAGATTGTTATAGTTATAGAAATTGAACCAAAGTTTGAATATGATTATTACCTTGTATTAGAATGATAACCTACTGTAAGAAACAAAGATTTCTTGAGGTTGGATGATCACCTTACAAGATTGGAAGTGAGCTAGCAAACTTGAAAGTATTCTTGATTTTATGAAACTAGAACTTTTGGAATTTATGAAGAACACTTAGAACTTGAAGATAGAATTTGAGAGAGATTAATTAGATGAAGAAAATTGAAGAATGAAAGTGTTTGTAGGTGTTTTTGTTCGTTGGTGTATGGATTAGATATAAAGGATATGTAATTTTGTTTTCATGTAAATAAGTCATGAATGATTACTCATATTTTTGTAATTTTATGAGATATTTCATGCTAGTTGCCAAATGATGGTTCCCACATGTGTTAGGTGACTCACATGGGCTGCTAAGAGCTGATCATTGGAGTGTATATACCAATAGTACATACATCTAAAAGCTGTGTATTGTACGAGTACGAATACGGGTGCATACGAGTAGAATTGTTGATGAAACTGAACGAGGATGTAATTGTAAGCATTTTTGTTAAGTAGAAGTATTTTGATAAGTGTATTGAAGTCTTTTAAAAGTGTATAAATACATATTAAAACACTACATGTATATACATTTTAACTGAGTCGTTAAGTCATCGTTAGTCGTTACATGTAAGTGTTGTTTTGAAACCTTTAGGTTAACGATCTTGTTGAATGTTGTTAACCCATTGTTTATTATAACAAATGAGATGTTAAATTGTTATATTATCATAATATTATGATATATAATATATCTCAGTATGATGTATATGCAGTTAAATGTCGTTACAACGATAATCGTTACATATATGTCTCGTTTCGAAATCATTAAGTTAGTAGTCTTATTTTTACATATGTATTTCATTGTTAATACACTTAATAATATATTTAATTATCATTTAACATAATTAACCAAGTGTATCAATATCTTAATATGATTCATATGTACCTAGTAAGACGTTGTTATAACGATAATCGTTATATATATCGTTTTCGAGTTTCTTAAATTAATAGTCTCATTTTTATGTATATAACTCATTGTTAAAATACCTAATGAGATACATACTTATAATAAAAACATGTTAACTATATATATAACCATATATATGTCATCGTATAGTTTTTACAAGTTTTAACGTTCGTGAATCACCGGTCAACTTGGGTGGTCAATTGTCTATATGAAACATATTTCAATTAATCAAGTCTTAACAAGTTTGATTGCTTAACATGTTGGAAACATTTAATCATGTAAATATCAATCTCAATTAATATATATAAACATGGAAAAGTTCGGGTCACTACAGTACCTACCCGTTAAATAAATTTCGTCCCGAAATTTTAAGCTGTTGAAGGTGTTGACGAATCTTCTGAAAATAGATGCGGGTATTTCTTCTTCATCTGATCTTCACGCTCCCAGGTGAACTCGGGTCCTCTACGAGAATTCCATCGAACCTTAACAATTGGTATCTTGTTTTGCTTAAGTCTTTTAACCTCACGATCCATTATTTCGACGGGTTCTTCGATGAATTGAAGTTTTTCGTTGATTTGGATTTCATCTAACGGAATAGTGAGATCTTCTTTAGCAAAACATTTCTTCAAATTCGAGACGTGGAAAGTGTTATGTACAGCCACGAGTTGTTGAGGTAACTCAAGTCGGTAAGCTACTGGTCCGACACGATCAATAATCTTGAATGGTCCAATAAACCTTGGATTTAATTTCCCTCGTTTACCAAATCGAACAACGCCTTTCCAAGGTGCAACTTTAAGCATGACCATCTCTCCAATTTCAAATTCTATATCTTTTCTTTTAATGTCAGCGTAGCTCTTTTGTCGACTTTGGGCGGTTTTCAACCGTTGTTGAATTTGGATGATCTTCTCGGTAGTTTCTTGTATAATCTCCGGACCCGTAATCTGTCTATCCCCCACTTCACTCCAACAAATCAGAGACCTGCACTTTCTACCATAAAGTGCTTCAAACGGCGCCATCTCAATGCTTGAATGGTAGCTGTTGTTGTAGGAAAATTCTGCTAACGGTATCAATAACACATGCTCGTAGCATGTCTTCAAGCGTTTGTATCGTCCTTTCGCTCTGCCCATCAGTTTGTGGATGATAGGCAGTACTCATGTCTAGACGAGTTCCTAATGCTTGCTGTAATGTCTGCCAGAATCTTGAAATAAATCTGCCATCCCTATCAGAGATAATAGAGATTGGTATTCCATGTCTGGAGATGACTTCCTTCAACTACAGTCGTGCTAACCTCTCCATCTTGTCATCTTCTCTTATTGGCAGGAAGTGTGCTGATTTGGTGAGACGATCAACTATTACCCAAATAGTATCAAAACCACTTACAGTCCTTGGCAATTTAGTGATGAAATCCATGGTAATGTTTTCCCATTTCCATTCTGGGATTTCGGGTTGTTGAAGTAGACCTGATGGTTTCTGATGCTCAGCTTTGACCTTAGAACACGTCAAACATTCTCCTACGTATTTAGTAACATCGGCTTTCATACCCGGCCACCAAAAATGTTTCTTGAGATCCTTGTACATCTTCCCCGTTCCAGGATGTATTGAGTATCTGGTTTTATGAGCTTCTCTAAGTACCATTTCTCTTATATCTCCAAATTTTGGTACCCAAATCCTTTCAGCCCTATACCGGGTTCCGTCTTCCTGAATATTAAGATGCTTCTCCGATCCTTTGGGTATTTCATCCTTTAAATTTCCCTCTTTTAAAACTCCTTGTTGCGCCTCCTTTATTTGAGTAGTAAGGTTATTATGAATCATTATATTCATAGATTTTACTCGAATGGGTTCTCTGTCCTTCCTGCTCAAGGCATCGGCTACCACATTTGCCTTCCCCGGGTGGTAACGAATCTCAAAGTCGTAATCATTCAACAATTCAATCCACCTACGCTGCCTCATATTCAGTTGTTTCTGATTAAATATGTGTTGAAGACTTTTGTGGTCGGTATATATAATACTTTTGACCCCATATAAGTAGTGCCTCCAAGTCTTTAATGCAAAAACAACCGCGCCTAATTCCAAATCATGCGTCGTATAATTTTGCTCGTGAATCTTCAATTGTCTAGAGGCATAAGCAATCACCTTCGTTCGTTGCATTAATACACAACCGAGACCTTGCTTTGATGCGTCAGAATAAATCACAAAATCATCATTCCCTTCAGGCAATGACAATATAGGTGCCGTAGTTAGCTTTTTCTTCAATAACTGAAACGCTTTCTCTTGTTCATCATTCCATTCAAATTTCTTCCCTTTATGCGTTAATGCAGTCAAGGGTTTTGCTATTCTGGAAAAATCTTGGATGAACCTTCTGTAGTAACCAGCTAGTCCTAAAAACTGGCGTATGTGTTTCGGAGTTTTCGGGGTTTCCCACTTTTCAACAGTTTCTATCTTTGCCGGATCCACCTTAATACCTTCTTTGTTCACTATGTGATCGAGGAATTGAACTTCTTCCAACCAAAATGCACACTTTGAAAACTTAGCGTACAATTCTTCCTTCCTCAATACTTCTAACACCTTTCTCAAATGTTCACCGTGTTCTTGGTCATTCTTTGAGTAAATAAGTATGTCATCAATGAAAACAATGACAAACTTGTCAAGGTATGGTCCACACACTCGGTTCATAAGGTCCATGAACATAGCTGGTGCATTAGTTAAACCAAACGGCATGACCATAAACTCGTAATGACCGTAACGTGTTCTGAAAGCAGTCTTTGGAATATCATCTTCTTTCACCCGCATTTGATGATACCCGGAACGTAAGTCAATCTTTGAATAAACAGACGAGCCTTGTAGTTGATCAATTAAGTCGTCGATTCTCGGTAGTGGGTAGCGGTTCTTGATGGTAAGTTTGTTCAACTCTCGGTAGTCGATACACAACCTGAATGTACCATCTTTCTTCTTGACAAACAAAACAGGAGCTCCCCACGGTGATGTGCTTGGTCGAATGAAACCACGCTCTAAAAGTTCTTGTAATTGGCTTTGCAGTTCTTTCATCTCGCTGGGTGCGAGTCTGTAAGGAGCACGAGCTATTGGTGAAGCTCCTGGTACAAGATCTATTTGAAATTCAACGGATCGATGTGGGGGTAATCCCGGTAATTCTTTCGGAAATACATCGGGAAATTCTTTTGCAAATGGGAACATCATTGATGCTCTTTTCTTCAGTTTGAACTTTCTTGACGTGTGCTAGAACAGCATAGCAACCTTTTCTTATTAGTTTTTGTGCCTTCAAATTACTAATAAGATGTAGCTTCGTGTTGCCCTTTTCTCCGTACACCATTAAGGGTTTTCCTTTTTCTCGTATAATGCGAATTGCATTTTTGTAACAGACGATCTCTGCTTTCACTTCTTTCAACCAGTCCATACCGATTATCACATCAAAACTCCCTAACTCTACTGGTATCAAGTCAATCTTAAATATTTCGCTAACCAGTTTAATTTCTCGATTCCGACATATATTATCTGCTGAAATTAGTTTACCATTTGCTAATTCGAGTAAAAATTTACTATCCAAAGGCGTCAATGGAAAACTTAATTTAGCACAAAAATCTCTACTCATATAGCTTCTATCCGCACCCGAATCAAATAAAACGTAAGCAGATTTATTGTCAATAAGAAACGTACCCGTAACAAGCTTCGGGTCTTCCTGTGCCTCTGCCGCATTAATATTGAAAACTCTTCCGCGGCCTTGTCCATTTGTGTTCTCCTGGTTCGGGCAATTTCTAATAATATGGCCCGGTTTTCCACATTTATAACAAACTATATTGGCATAACTTGCTCCGACACTACTTGCTCCGCCATTACTCGTTCCGACACCATTTGTTCCTTTTGTTCTGTTAACCCCTGGTCCGTAGACCTCACACTTCGCCGCGCTATGACCATTTATTTTACACTTGTTGCAAAATTTGGTGCAAAACCCCGAGTGATACTTTTCACACCTTTGGAATAGCTGCTTTTGATTGTTGTTGTTGTTGCGGTTATTATTGTTGTTGGGATGATTGTTGTAGTTGTTTTTGTTGTTGTTGTTGTTGTTGTTGTTGGGCCGTTTGTTGTAGTTGCGATTGATGTTGCGATTGTTGGGATAATTGTTGCGATTATTGTTGTAATTGCTGTTGTTGTATTGGTGATTCTTATCACCGTTTTCCTCCCACTTTCTTTTGACTTGCTTCACATTGGCCTCTTCAGCAGTCTGTTCTTTAATTCTTTCTTCAATCTGGTTCACTAGTTTGTGAGCCATTCTACATGCCTGTTGTATGGAGGCGGGCTCGTGTGAACTTATATCTTCTTGGATTCTTTCCGGTAATCCTTTCACAAACGCGTCGATCTTCTCTTCCTCATCTTCGAATGCTCCCGGACACAATAGGCACAATTCTGTGAATCGTCTTTCGTACGTGGTAATATCAAATCCTTGGGTTCGTAACCCTCTAAGTTCTGTCTTGAGCTTATTGACCTCGGTTCTGGGACGGTACTTCTCGTTCATCAAGTGCTTGAATACTGACCACGGTAGTGCGTACGCATCGTCTTGTCCCACTTGCTCTAGATAGGTATTCCACCATGTTAACGCAGAACCTGTGAAGGTATGCGTAGCATACTTCACTTTGTCCTCTTCAGTACACTTACTTATGGCAAACACCGATTCGACCTTCTCGGTCCACCGTTTCAATCCGATCGGTCCTTCGGTTCCATCAAATTCCAAAGGTTTGCAGGCAGTGAATTCTTTGTAGGTGCATCCTACACGATTTCCTGTACTACTAGATCCAAGGTTATTGTTGGTATGTAGCACAGCCTGTACTGCGGCTATGTTTGAAGCTAGAAAAGTACGGAATTCCTCTTCATTCATATTCACGGTGTGTCGAGTAGCCGGTGCCATTTCCTTCAAAATTATCAAATGGAACAAGTTAATCATACAGAATATTAAGAGTAGTTAATAGTATTTCGTAGCATAATATGAACTCATTTATAAAAGCTTTTTCTTCATATTAGCGTTTTATAAGTTTAAATTCGGGTAGTACCTACCCGTTAAGTTCATACTTAGTAGCTAATATACAATTCAACTACTACAATTCTATATGAAAAACTGATTATAATAATATTTCGCGTTCAAACTTTTATACAATATTTTACAAACTTACAATACCGCTTATTTTACATAAAGCATGAAATATAGCACACAATAACTTTGATACAAGATAGTTGTGAAGATAATTCTAGCTAGTACACAAGTCGTTCAGCAAAGGCAATAAAGACACGTAATTCATACGTCCAGAAACAAGTCATGCATTCTGGTTTTACTAGGACTACTTCCCATCCTTGGTCTTGTGGAACATAACCGTTATGGTCGTTGATAAGACAGCGTGTTGTAATGTTGTCAAAGGGACGAGGGTTACGTAATGTCCAACAGTCTCGTAATAATCTAAAAACCTCATTTCTTACCCCAATTACCGACTCCGTCACTTGTGGAAACGTTTTGTTTAATAGTTGTAGCCCGATGTTCTTGTTCTCACTTTGGTGAGAAGCGAACATTACTAATCCGTAAGCATAACATGCTTCTTTATGTTGCATGTTAGCCGCTTTTTCTAAATCACGAAGTCCAATATTCGGATATATTGAGTCAAAATAATTTCTTAACCCATTGCGTAAAATAGCATTTGGGTTCCCCGCAATATATGCGTCAAAGTAAACACATCGTAACTTATGGATTTCCCAATGTGATATCCCCCATCTTTCGAACGAAAGCCTTTTATAAACCAAGGCATTCTTGGAACGTTCTTTGAATGTCTTACAAACCGATCTCGCCTTAAATAGTTGTGTCGAAGAATTCTGACCGACTCTAGACAAGATTTCATCAATCATGTCTCCGGGTAGGTCTCTTAAAATATTGGGTTGTCTATCCATTTTGTGTTTTTTAAACTGTAAAATAGACAAGAGTTAGATTCATAAAAAAAATACTTATTAATACAAGTAATTTTTACATATATCATAAAGCATAAGCACACTATATTACTTATATTACACCACACGAATACAACTATCTTATTCCGACTCGCTTGTTTCTTCTTCTTCGGTTTTGGTTCGTTTTGCCAAGTTTCTAGGGATATATGATGTTCCCCTAATACGAGCTGTCGTTATCCACATTGGTTTAGAAAAACCTGGTGGTTTAGAGGTTCCCGGGTCATTGTTACAACTTAAGGACTTCGGGGGTTGACGATACATATAAAGTTCATCGGGGTTGGAATTAGATTTCTCTATTTTTATGCCCTTTCCCTTATTATTTTCTTTTGCCTTTTTAAATTCAGTTGGGGTAATTTCTATAACATCATCGGAATTCTCGTCGGAATCCGATTCATCGGAGAATTGGTAATCTTCCCAATATTTTGCTTCCTTGGCGAAAACACCATTGACCATAATTAACCTTGGTCGGTTGGTTGAGGATTTTCTTTTACTTAACCATTTTATTATTTCCCCCACCGGTTCTATTTCTTCATCCGGTTCTGATTCTTCTTCCGGTTCCGATTCTTCTTCCGGTTCCGACTCTTCTTCCGGTTCCTCTTCGGGAACTTGTGAATCAGTCCACGAATCATTCCAATTTACATTTGACTCTTCATTATTATTAGGTGAGTCAATGGGACTTGTTCTAGAGGTAGACATCTATCACATAATATCAAACGCGTTAAGAGATTAATATATCACATAATATTCACATGTTAAAAATATATAGTTTCCAACAAAATTTGTTAAGCAATCATTTTTCAAGTAAACACAGTCGAAGTCCAGACTCACTAATGCCTCCTAACAAACTCGATAAGACACACTAATGCAAAATTCTGGTTCTCTAAGACCAACGCTCGGATACCAACTGAAATGTCCCGTTCTTATTGATTAAAAACGTTCCATATTAATTGATTTCGTTGCGAGGTTTTGACCTCTATATGAGACGTTTTTCAAAGACTGCATTCATTTTTAAAACAAACCATAACCTTTATTTCATAGATAAAGGTTTTAAAAAGCTTTACGTAGATTATCAAATAATGATAATCTAAAATATCCTGTTTACACACGACCATTACATAATGGTTTACAATACAAATATGTTACAACAAAATAAGTTTCTTGAATGCAGTTTTTACACAATATCATACAAGCATGGACTCCAAATCTCGTCCTTATTTAAGTATGCGACAGCGGAAGCTCTTAATAATCACCTGAGAATAAACATGCTTAAAACGTCAACAAAAATGTTGGTGAGTTATAGGTTTAACCTATATATATCAAATCATAATAATAGACCACAAGATTTCATATTTCAATACACATCCCATACATAGAGATAAAAATCATTCATATGGTGAACACCTGGTAACCGACATTAACAAGATGCATATATAAGAATATCCCCATCATTCCGGGACACCCTTCGGATATGATATAAATTTCGAAGTACTAAAGCATCCGGTACTTTGGATGGGGTTTGTTAGGCCCAATAGATCTATCTTTAGGATTCGCGTCAATTAGGGTATCTGTTCCCTAATTCTTAGATTACCAGACTTAATAAAAAGGGGCATATTCGATTTCGATAATTCAACCATAGAATGTAGTTTCACGTACTTGTGTCTATTTTGTAAATCATTTATAAAACCTGCATGTATTCTCATCCCAAAAATATTAGATTTTAAAAGTGGGACTATAACTCACTTTCACAGATTTTTACTTCTTCGGGAAGTAAGACTTGGCCACTAGTTGATTCACGAACCTATAACAATATATACATATATATCAAAGTATGTTCAAAATATATTTATAACACTTTTAATATATTTTGATGTTTTAAGTTTATTAAGTCAGCTGTCCTCGTTAGTAACCTACAACTAGTTGTCCACAGTTAGATGTACAGAAATAAATCGATAAATATTATCTTGAATCAATCCACAACCCAGTGTATACGTATCTCAGTATTGATCACAACTCAAACTATATATATTTTGGAATCAACCTCAACCCTGTATAGCTAACTCCAACATTCACATATAGAGTGTCTATGGTTGTTCCGAAATATATATAGATGTGTCGACATGATAGGTTGAAACATTGTATACGTGTCTATGGTATCTCAAGATTACATAATATACAATACAAGTTGATTAAGTTATGGTTGGAATAGATTTGTTACCAATTTTCACGTAGCTAAAATGAGAAAAATTATCCAATCTTGTTTTACCCTTAACTTCTGAGTGAATCAAATTGCTATGGTTTCATATTGAACTCTATTTTATGAATCTAAACAGAAAAAGTATAGGTTTATAGTCGGAAAAATAAGTTACAAGTCGTTTTTGTAAAGGTAGTCATTTCAGTCGAAAGACGACGTCTAGATGACCATTTTAGAAAACATACTTCCACTTTGAGTTTAACCATAATTTTTGGATATAGTTTCATGTTCATAATAAAAATCATTTTCTCAGAATAACAACTTTTAAATCAAAGTTTATCATAGTTTTTAATTAACTAACCCAAAACAGCCCGTGGTGTTACTACGACGGCGTAAATCCGGTTTTACGGTGTTTTTCGTGTTTCCAGGTTTTAAATCATTAAGTTAGCATATCATATAGATATAGAACATGTGTTTAGTTGATTTTAAAAGTCAAGTTAGAAGGATTAACTTTTATTTGCGAACAAGTTTAGAATTAACTAAACTATCTTCTGGTGATTACAAGTTTAAACCTTCGAATAAGATAGCTTTATATGTATGAATCGAATGATGTTATGAACATCATTACTACCTTAAGTTCCTTGGATAAACCTACTGGAAAAGAGAAAAGTGGATCTAGCTTCAATGGATCCTTGGATGGCTCGAAGTTCTTGAAGCAGAATCATGACACGAAAACAAGTTCAAGTAAGATCATCACTTGAAATAAGATTGTTATAGTTATAGAAATTGAACCAAAGTTTGAATATGATTATTACCTTGTATTAGAATGATAACCTACTGTAAGAAACAAAGATTTCTTGAGGTTGGATGATCACCTTACAAGATTGGAAGTGAGCTAGCAAACTTGAAAGTATTCTTGATTTTATGAAACTAGAACTTTTGGAATTTATGAAGAACACTTAGAACTTGAAGATAGAACTTGAGAGAGATTAATTAGATAAAGAAAATTGAAGAATGAAAGTGTTTGTAGGTGTTTTTGGTCGTTGGTGTATGGATTAGATATAAAGGATATGTAATTTTGTTTTCATGTAAATAAGTCATGAATGATTACTCATATTTTTGTAATTTTATGAGATATTTCATGCTAGTTGCCAAATGATGGTTCCCACATGTGTTAGGTGACTCACATGGGCTGCTAAGAGCTGATCATTGGAGTGTATATACCAATAGTACATACATCTAAAAGCTGTGTATTGTACGAGTACGAATACGGGTGCATACGAGTAGAATTGTTGATGAAACTGAACGAGGATGTAATTGTAAGCATTTTTGTTAAGTAGAAGTATTTTGATAAGTGTATTGAAGTCTTTTAAAAGTGTAAAAATACATATTAAAACACTACATGTATATACATTTTAACTGAGTCGTTAAGTCATCGTTAGTCGTTACATGTAAGTGTTGTTTTGAAACCTTTAGGTTAACGATCTTGTTGAATGTTGTTAACCCATTGTTTATTATAACAAATGAGATGTTAAATTGTTATATTATCATGATATTATGATATATAATATATCTCAGTATGATGTATATACAGTTAAATGTCGTTACAACGATAATCGTTACATATATGTCTCGTTTCGAAATCATTAAGTTAGTAGTCTTATTTTTACATATGTATTTCATTGTTAATACACTTAATAATATATTTACTTATCATTTAACATAATTAACCAAGTGTATCAATATCTTAATATGATTCATATGTACCTAGTAAGACGTTGTTATAACGATAATCGTTATATATATCGTTTTCGAGTTTCTTAAATTAATAGTCTCATTTTTATGTATATAACTCATTGTTAAAATACCTAATGAGATACATACTTATAATAAAAACATGTTAACTATATATATAACCATATATATGTCATCGTATAGTTTTTACAAGTTTTAACGTTCGTGAATCACCGGTCAACTTGGGTGGTCAATTGTCTATATGAAACATATTTCAATTAATCAAGTCTTAACAAGTTTGATTGCTTAACATGTTGGAAACATTTAATCATGTAAATATCAATCTCAATTAATATATATAAACATGGAAAAGTTCGGGTCACTACACCCGTGTTGGATTAATGTGAAGCTTTTGAAGTTGGCCTAGCGTTTTGGGTAGTTTAGCCCCAAACCATGCTCGAAGTGTTGTTTGGATTAAAACTATCGTTTTTGAATGGGTCAAACTTGTATTGTATTTGTTGATGGCCTTTGTGCCTTGTGTAAAACGTTAAACTTGTTGTATGTTCTAACGAAACGTGGGGAATGGTTTACATCATTTAATTGGCGTGTAAATGTGTTTAAAAAATTTTTTTATCGTATGGAATACGGGTTGGGTTGTTTCAAGTGGTATCAGAGCATGGCCTAAGGGATTTAGGTGACTTGAGATAGGTGCCTAGACTTAGACTTTATTGTGTATGCGCTTTTATGCGGGACTTGTAGGACTTCGGGTCGGATCGGGAATTGTTAGTGCTTAGGTTCATGTGATCTAACCTTGCACTAATTGTTTTGTGTTGCAGTTGAAATCATTAAGCGAGATAGACGTTGTACTGACGAGTTAATGCGACGTGATCGCGTAGCAATGACTAGCTACCATTGTTACGGGTGCAAATCGTGTCAAACGAGCGATGTACGACGATTGTTGAGCAAGATGAAGCGGTATGATGTATATGTGTACATGTTTGTGTCATGTCTTTTGTTCGTTGTTTAATCTCTTCCGTTTTATAGAATGAAGATGAGAAACGGACATGACACCGAAAATGGGGGCACGAGCGAGGACCCCGAATTCACGTCCAAAGTTGAGGCCATTTTGAAAAGTCATCATGCGTCTTTCCTTGAAGATGTTAAGAAAATATTTCTAGATACGATTGACGAGCAATTAGTCAACGTAGTAAAGGAGCAAATTAAAGTTGTCCTTCAAGGGGACAATATCGGGAGATGAGACTTTTTCTATAAGAATTTTAAAGATGCTCAACCTCCTACTTTTGAGGGCGAAAGAGACCCGTTAAAGAGTGACCGGTGGATCTCCGATATGGAGGGGGCTTTTCGGACTTGTGAATTCCCTCTTGATAAAAAGGCGAGATATGGTAGTAGCATGTTAAGAGGTTAGAGAAGGCGACGGGCACGGCAAAGGGGCGAAATTATTTGATGACGAATGACGAAGCCAAGCAATCTAATGAAGTCGTCTCAGGTACTTTTTGATAGTGGTGCTAACTTGTCGTTTATATCTCCAAGATTTTTGCCTAAGTTAAATAAACTGCTAGCTAAGTTAAGTCATCCGGTAGAAGTCGAAATAGCGGATGGTAAGACGGTGCTAGGGGTTGATGTTTGTAATGATAGTAATGTTGTGTTTGGTACCGAAACGTTTAAGATCGATCTCATTCCGATGACTTTGGGTGATTTTGATATTGTTGTTGGTATGGATTGGCTCGATCGTTATAGAGCCGATATTGCGTGCCATGATAAATTCATTCATGTGAAGACCCTAAGTGGGGGAGAGTTAATTATTCATGGTGATAAGCGAAGAAGACTTGTGCCGATATGCACTTATGCACGGGCACGTCGTTTCCTTGTTAGTGGTGGCATGGCTTTTCTTGCCCATGTAGTTGATACTCGTGATGAGCCACCACCCATCCGTGAAATTTCGGTGGTTAACGAATTTGAAGACGTTTTTCCGGATGAGTTACCGGGTGTTCCGGCGGAAAGACAAGTTGAATTTCGCATTGAGTTGGTTCCGGGGGCTACCCCCATTGCTAAAACTCCTTATCTTTTAGCATCGACGGAAATGCAAGAGTTGTTAAATCAAACCCAAGAGTTGCTTGAAAAGGGTTTTATTCGACCGAGTTCCTCGCCATGGGGTACTCCGGTTTTATTTGTGAAGAAGAAAGACGGTAGTATGCGGATGTGCATCGATTATCGGGAGTTGAACAAAGTGACAATCAAGAATCGTTATCCATTGCCGCAGATTGACGATTTGTTTGACCAACTCCAAGGTGCAACGTATTTTTCTAAGATTGACTTACGGTCTGGCTATCATCAAGTACGGGTCCGTGAGGAAGACATAGAGAAATGGCTTTTCGAACGCGTTATGGGCATTTTGAGTTTGTAGTTATGCCTTTTGGTCTTACGAATGCACCGGCGGCATTCATGGATCTAATGAACCGAGTGTGCCAACCTATGTTGGACAAGTCGGTAATTGTGTTCATTGACGACATAATTATTTATTCTAAGAGTATGAAGGAACATGAACACCATTTGCGTGAAGTGTTGAAGACATTGCGGAAGGAGAAGTTGTATGCTAAATTCTCCAAATGTGAATTTTGGCTAAGGGAAGTTCAATTCCTTGGCCATATTGTGAATAAAGAAGGTATTCAAGTAGATCCGGGGAAGATAGAAACGGTGAAGAGTTGGAGACGACCGACTACGCCTACGGAAATTCGAAGTTTTCTCGGATTGGCCGGTTATTATTGTCGGTTTATCCAAGACTTTTCTAAGATTGTGATAATGCTAAAAACGAACATATATTTCATAGCATTATCCTTCAAGAAAGACAAGTTTTTAGTTGCAATTGTTCTAATTTCAAGTAATTATCGTTTAAATAATAAAAGGTGAAGACAAAAGACAGATTCGACGATTTGAAGACGCAAATGACCAAAAAGCTAAAAAGTACAAAGTACAATTCAAGTGGTTCAATTTATTGATGAGAAACATCTCAAAATTACAAAAGTACAAGCCGCAAAATGCAAAGTACAAGATATTAAATTATACGAAAAGGCGTTCGAAAATCCGGAACCGAGACATGAACCAACTTTCAACGCTCGACGCAATGGAGCTGAAAGTACAAGTCAACTATGCACAAAAATATAATATAATATTTAAATAATTCATAATAAGAATAATAATAAATAATAAAAAGTTGTTAATTGAGCATAGTTAAAGGGTCATAAGTGAAAATTTCAAATCAATAATTCGTAACGAGATATTATTGATTCAACTTTGAATGATAGCCAGCTAACATTCCACCTACAACAGTATCAATCATTTGCCTATAAAAGCAAGGCA
The DNA here is from genome assembly GCF_046630445.1 of Rutidosis leptorrhynchoides. NCBI lineage: Eukaryota > Viridiplantae > Streptophyta > Magnoliopsida > Asterales > Asteraceae > Rutidosis > Rutidosis leptorrhynchoides. The sequence goes on along the minus strand of NC_092335.1, from coordinate 681,295,795 downwards.
CGGAGTAATGAAGAAACTACACCTTTTTCTTTTCCTTTCTCATATCATATACGATATATATATATATATATATATATATATATATATATATATATATATATATATATATATATATATATATTTATTTATATTTTAAAATTATAATTTTAATTTAATTTAAGTTTAATAATAATTGGGTTATTGTAAGATTATTTTACGGGTTTTAAATCGAAACTCTGTCCGTGTAACGCTACGCTATAAATAATCACTGTAAGTTATGTTCTTCCTTTTTAAATTAATGTCTCGTAACTAAGTTATTATTATGCTTATTTAAGCCGAAGTAATCGTGATGTTGGGCTAAATATTAAGATTGGGTAATTGGGCTTTGGACCATAATTGGGGTTTGAACAAAAGACCGACACTTGTGGAAATTAGACTATGGGCTATTAATGGGCTTTATATTTGTTTAACTGAATGATAGTTCGTTAATTTAATATAAAGATTTACAATTTGACGTATCTATAAATAACCACATACACTCGATCGGATACGATGGGCGGGATATTTATAAGTACTAATAATTGTTCATTTGACCGGACACGGGGATGGATTAATAGTCAATGGACTCATTAAAACAGGGGTGGATTACAAACAAGGAAAATTGGTGTAATTGTTAATAAAGTATTAAAACCTTGTTACAGTTTAAGTCCTCAATTAGTTGGAATATTTGACTTCGGGTATAAGGGTAATTTGACGAGTCGCACTTTATAATTATGGCCGATGGACTGTTATGGACAAAAACCAGATAGACGTATCGAATAATCCAGGACAAAGGACAATTAACCCATGGTAATAAATTAAAATCAAAACGTCAAACATCATGATTACGGAAGTTTAAATAAGCATAATTCCTTTATTTTATATCTCATCGTACTTTCATTTATCGTCATTTTATTTATCGTACTTTAAATTATCGCACTTTTATTTTTACGCTTTATTTATATTTTTAATTATTGCACTTTTATTTGTTGTCATTTACTTTACTCTTTAAAATAAGTTATATTTATATTTAATATTTTGCATTAGGTTTTAACTGTGATATAAGTCTCAAAATCGACAAACCGGTCATTAAACGGTAAATCCCCCCAAAGTTACCTATAATTACTATATATTACTAAATCTAGTTTAACTACTTAATTAACTAATTTGACCTAGTAAGACACCCAATAATAGTGTCCACGGATCGACCTCCCGGACTTTACCTTAGCTATATTATTACACGATAGGTATACTTTCCTTTTGTGTTTTAGTTTAATTTAGGTGATTTCATGTAGTAAATAAATATAAAACTGATAGCCGTTTCATACACACCCTCTAGAACACATCAAGTTTTTGGCGCCGCTGCCGGGGACACTTTTTGTGTCTTCACGGGGTATTTAAGTTTTTTTTTTTTAGTTTTTGACTGATTAAAGATATATTAATTTAAATATAATAATTTAATAAATATAATAATATAATAATATTGAAATAAAATATAATAATATAATAATAATTTTGAATCAAATTTGAATTTTAAAAAGTCGTATTTATTAAATACTTCAGGGGTATATTATGTAACTTATATTTAATAATTTCTATCATGTCGCTTTCATGTGAATAGTAAATTAATTAATTTCGTTTCATTAACTATTCAATGAATAGTAAATGAATTAAAAAAAATAATTAAATAGTTTTTGCTTTTCTATTTTTTTAAGTTAAAAAAAAATTTTAAAAAAATAATAATAAAAAAAATCTCGTTTTTTTTTAAAATAAAAATAAAATAAATTTTTTTTAAAAAAAATATATTTAAAAAAATATTTAAAAAAATTAAAACGTAAAAAAAAATAAAATAATAATTTAAAAAAATAAAAAAATTATTAATTTCGAAATTTTTTTTTTTTTTTTAAGTTTTATTACCTTTAGATTTTTAGACTCTAGTCACAACTTTTAGTATTAAGTTTAGTTTTGCCATAGTTATTTTTATACTTTTAGATTTTTAGGCTTTGCCGTAAAATCCCTTAAGTGCTTTTTTTTAGACTAAGATTTACGTGCCTTAAAATTTTGCGACGCCGTGTTAAAATTTTAATATCTTTTTAAGTAATTCCCGTTTTTCGTTTAAAATCCCTTTTTAATTTTCGACGCGCTACAATTTTCTTATTTTTCGACCTTTTATTTTTCGACATTTTTCGACGCGCTCTTTTTCTTTCTTATTTCTCGACGCTCTAGTTTTTAGGACATTGATTTTTATTTCAAAATTTGGACGAAAAATTGTCTTAAGTGGTTAAATTGATAGACATCCAAAATTTTCTGGTTCGTAGTAATAGTTGGATTTGTTAGTAGCGAGTTGTGGGCTTCCGATTTAAAGGGTCTTGGCTACCTGCTGTATCTATTGGCTATTCGAAACGTGGGCAAAATCAGAAAAGTCTATTAATTTGATAACTTATATAATTTTTATCTTTTATAACTAATAGGATATTCAGTGAATGCACCGAGCAAAACGTTCACCACCTTTCATACGTTCACCACCTGTAACTCGATCAAGACATCTAGCCAATATTGTCGCCGTTGATTTTTCTTTAGAATCGTCATCTAGTCGACCAAGTACTCCAATTCAAATTTTCGATAATCCATTTTTTGAACCCGACCTCACAATTGAGAATCCGGAGGATATTCAGGGACAATTCAGAGATCCTGAACCACTAATCATTCCTCCTGAACCACAAATCACTCATCCAGAGATTGTCGAGGAAGAAACCATTAAGTCAGAATCCTCTAGTGATTCAGATTCAACAAATTCAATCATGGAGAATCTGGAACCTCTAAGTATGGAAGACCGAATGAGAGCTAAACGCACTGGCCAAGGTCACGCAATTACTCAACCAGACATTAATGCGCCAGATTATGAAATCAAAGGACTAATCCTACACATGGTAACTAATCAATGCCAATTTAGTGGTGCGCCGAAGGAAGATCCAAATGAACATCTTCGTACCTTTAATAGGATCTGTACTCTATTTAAAATTCGAGAAGTGGAGGATGAACAGATCTATCTCATGTTATTTCCCTGGACTTTAAAGGGAGAAGCCAAAGATTGGTTAGAATCGTTACCTGAAGTGGCGATTGATACATGAGATGTTTTAGTTGAAAAATTTCTTAAACAATTCTTTCTGGCATCTAAAGCTGTGAGACTTCAAGGAGAAATAGTTACGTTCACGTAAAAGCCAAATGAAACTCTGTATGAGGCATGGACAAGATTTGGAAAGTTGTTGAGAGGATGTCCGCAACATGGTTTAGACACTTATCAAATAGTATAAATATTCTACCAAGGATGTGACATCACTACAAGAAAAGACATCGATATACCAGCTGGTGGTTCCATTATGAAGAAAACCGCAACTGAAGCTTACAAAATTATTGATAACACTGCTTTCCACTCACATGAGTGGCACCAAGAAAAAGATATTGTTAGATCATCTAAAGCGGCTAGAGCCGATTCTAGCCATGACTTTGATTCCATGTCTGCAAAGATAGATGCTGTTGAGAGAAGAATGGAAAAGATGACTAAAGATATTCACTCAATACGAATTAGTTGTGAGCAGTGTGGAGGACCACATTTGACAAAAGATAGTCTCGGTATTGAACAAACAATGGAACAAAGAGAGAATGTTTCATACATGAACCAAAGGCTTGGAAATAATTATCAACCATCAAGACCAATCTACAATCAAAATCAGAATTATAACTGAAATGTTCCATACAACAACCAACAAGGTCCTAGCAATCAACAAGTATCTAATAATACTTACAATCAGCAAAGACCTATTTTTCAAAATAAACCACCACAAACCGATAATAAAAAGCTAAATTTAGAAGACATGACGTCGAAGCTAGTTGAATCTCAAACTCAGTTTTTCACATCTCAGAAATAAACTAATGAACAAAATGCTCAAGCATTTAGAAGCTTCTATCCAAAATCTGGAACAAGAAGTGAGTAACCTAGCAAGGTTGATAGGTGAAAGAAAACCAGGGAGTCTACCTAGGGATACAAATATAACCCCGTAATGAAACAACTAAAGCCATTACCACAAGAAGTGGTATTACACTTAAACCACCTAAAATACCTGTAATTTCTGATGACTCTATTCCTACTCCACAAGAACCACAACCTGAACAAGATAAGGAAACAGAACCGGTAGTTGAAAAGGTTAATGAAGATAACACAGTTAAGGCTAAACCTTATGTTAAACCATACCAACCACCACTTCCTAACCCGAGTAAAATGAGAAAAGAAAGACTTGAAGCCGAGCAATCCAAATTCTTGGATATGTTTAAACAAATAAATGTAAATCTTCCTTTCATTGATGTGATTTCAGGAATGCCAAGATATGCTAAATTCTTGAAAGATCTAATTACAAATAGAAAGAAAATGGAAGAACTCTCGGCTGTTACAATGAATGCTAATTGTTTTGCAGTGTTGTTGAATAAGATACCAGAGAAATTATCAGATCCAGGAAGTTTCACAATTCCATGTTTTCTGGGTAGTCTTAGTTCAATAGAAGCATTGGCAGACTTAGGTGCTAGTATAAATTTAATGCCGTATTCACTATACGCCAAACTAGACCTTGGAGAATTGAAACCAACACGAATAAGCATACAACTAGCCGATCGATCAGTAAAATATCCTAGAGGGATAATGGAGAACATGCTAGTTAAAGTTGGTACTTTAGTATTTCTAGTAGATTTTGTTATTCTGGACATGGAAGAAGATTCTCGAGTTCCTCTCATATTAGGAAGACCATTCTTAAACACGGCTAAAGCAATAATAGACATGTTCGGTAAGAAACTGACCCTAAGTATAGAGGACGAGAGTATTACCATTTCTGTTGATAGAGCCATGCAACAACCGCAATCTGCAGATGATACATGTTATTATATTCAAACTATAGATTCACATGCAGAATTGTTAGAAGAATTTCTAGAATTACAAGGAACAGGAGAATGTTCTTTAGGAGAAGGAACTGAACCAATTGATGAAGCTGAAATGTTAGCTGCACTCATGGCTAATGGATATGAACCAACAACAGAAGAAATTCAAATGCTAAAAGAAGAATACAGATATCGATACAAATCATCAATAGAAGAACCACCGACATTAGAGTTAAAGCCACTTCCAAACCATTTGGAATATGCTTATTTACATGGTGAATCTGAATTACCTGTAATAATATCGTCTTCTCTTACGGAAAATGAAAAATTTCAACTCATTTCTGTGCTAAAAGCTCATAAACCAGCTATTGCATGGAAGATTCATGATATTAAAGGCATAAGTCCTTCGTATTGCACACATAAAATCCTTATGGAAGAAGGTCATAAAACATATGTGCAACGCCAACGAAGACTAAATCCTAATATGCAAGATGTTGTTAAGAAAGAAATTATTAAACTGCTAGATGCAGGTTTAATTTATCCAATTTCTGATAGTCCATGGGTAAGTCCAGTTCAATGTGTACCTAAGAAGGGTGGCATGACTGTCATCACAAATGAAAAAAATGAACTTATTCCTACTAGGACTGTAACAGGATGGCGTGTTTGTATTGATTATAGAAAATTAAATGACGCCACCAGAAAAGATCACTTTCCCTTACCTTTCATTGATCAAATGTTGGAAAGATTAGCCGGGAATAGTTACTATTGTTTTCTTGACGGTTTTTCTGGATATTTTCAAATTCCAATCGCACCCGAGGACCAAGAGAAAACCATGTTCACGTGCCCTTATGGTACTTTTGCTTACAAACGCATGCCATTTGGACTTTGCAACGCCCCTGCAACCTTTCAAAGGTGCATGATGGCGATTTTTCACGACATGATAGAAGAATGCATGGGGGTCTTCGGTGATACTTTTGAAACATGTCTAGTTAATCTTGAACGAATGCTTATTAGATGCGAACAATCAAATCTAGTTCTTAAATGGGAGAAATTCCATTTCATGGTTAAAGAAGGCATCGTTCTTGGTCATAAAATCTCAAAGGAAGGAATTGAAGTGGATAGAGCTAAAGTAGATGTAATTGCTAAACTTCCACATCCCACCAATGTTAGAGGAGTTAGGAGTTTTCTAGGGCAAGCCCGTTTTTACCGACGTTTCATAAAAGATTTTTCTAAAATTGCCACTCCTATGAATAAACTCCTTGAAAAGGATGCTCCATTCATCTTTTCAGAAGAATGCATCAAATCTTTTAATATTCTTAAAGAAAAACTCACTAATGCGCCAATCATGATAACTCCAAATTGGAATCTACCATTTGAACTCATGTGCGATGCAAGTGATTTTGCAATGGGAGCCTTTTTAGGACAAAGGATTGAAAAACGATTTCAACCTATTTATTACGCTAGTAAGACATTACAAGGAGCACAAACGAATTACACAACTACTGAAAAGAACTCCTTGCTATTGTCTTTGCTTTTGACAAATTTCGTTCATATCTCGTTCTAGCTAAAACGGTGGTTGTTTCATGAATGATTTCGGGTCCGGTGGTTCGCTTGTCATCTACTTCGGTTCAACAATTTAAGAAAACGACAATTACGGCTATACGGGTCCTCGAAAGTGTGACGTTAAGACTTGAATGATAACCATCGTTGTAAGAGAATTTGGTTAAAGGCAAAAACTTTTCTCAAGTAAATTTGAAGTTGATAACACATATTCGTATTACGGTTTCCAAGGTTTGAATCGTATGTTTACTCGGTCCGTCGGGTTGTGGTTGATGTGCGGTACTCATGTCTAAACGTGGTCCCGAGACTTTTTGTGAGGCACTCCAAAATCTAGAAGTGAAACGAGGATCTCGATCTGAAACGAGGTACATCTCTTTAAGGTATATTTGAAAGAGTTTGTTAGGACGTGAAAACGTTTGTTGGAACAAGTTTCTGTTTCTCAAGAATTTCGCGCCGCGGAAGATTTATCGGTTTCCGAAAATGTTCGATAGGACTATTCACCCTCGAGGCGAATACTAGTATAGTGTGAAGAGTCTCTCTCTCCATTGAGAATTTAGATAAAATATTTCCTTAAACGGAAGTACGAGTGTAAGGCGAGAGAAGTTTTCGCCTCGATGTGAGCATACCAAGCATTTTGTAGTTCGTCTATAAAAACTATAAGAAAACGAGATAGTACACACGTGTAACATATGTTTGAAGTCGAAAGAATTTGTCATTCATTCGGAAGCATCAATATGGTTCGACAATAATCGAAGATGTGTCCCGGGTATGGTTGTTATCAGTATTCTCGGAGTTTTCGGATGTTCAAACAAGAAAAATAAAGTCATGTACATGGCACATGGTGGTGATTAGGTTGATCGAGTCCAACCACCATCATGTGTCATTAGAACTTTGGTATGACTTACCGTAATATAACCACGTTGATCGAGTGTCGTTATATTACGCTAACTCATACCTCCATTCCCACATCACTCTACAGATTCAAGTTCGTGTAATCGTGAAGTTTAAAATAAACAAAGTGTAATGACGTCTCTAACGTGACTCGTATTGAATCGAAAGAATTAGTGCAACTATAAAGAAGCGTTCCCCGAGGGAAGTGTATAAATGATTGTTCACGTCATTGCGGTTCAAGTCAAGCGATAATGCCCTTAGGCACGAAAAGAGTAACGAATCATGATAACAAAAAGTACGCAACCGTAGTGATAATTAGCGATGACGATACTCACCTAGAGTAGTGATGGTAGTAACAAGAAGTGGTAGATAGTAAGGAACACCGGTGTGACACCGATAGTAAGTTGAAACGGTGGCGAATCATAATCTGGGAGACAGGGTTCCCGGACAAGTGTGACCAATGAAGTCGTTGTCATCCTTACGCGCATGAATCTCGAATTTACGTGTGTTACCAGGAAGTGGCAGAATACGGATTCGTATGATGAAAGTTTGGTACCATTATGGAGTTCACCTAAGAAAGATTCAAGTATATATGCACAAATAGTCAAGTAAGTGCTATCTATAGCAAATGCAAGTCAGGATGCAATGATTAACTATCCGGTTGTAGTCTAGATTCACTAATGCGTCCTAATGACTCTGTCAGACACACTAATGCACATCCTAGTTCCCTACAACCAACGCTCTGATACCATCTGTAGCGACCCGACAAAATCATCATTGACGGCGCCGCTAACTTAGGTCCCGTTACGTGGTCGTAGTCCCTATATGAGACTCGTTTGACCAAAATTATGTCACATTCATTTGAAATGTACAAAACTTACAAAGTTTAGTTTACCAAACGGTTCGACAACAAGTTTAAGTTTACAAAAGTTGTAAAGTATAAATGAAATAACTTGCGACATAATATAAGTTGAAAGTCACGGTTTGCTATAAATAGCGTAAGTATGTAAACAACATGTTTGAATCCAAAGGTGCTATCACTAGCGTATGCATGTATGTATGCTTGACCCCAAGCAAGTATGAGTGTACGCGGAATCATGTATCAAATAGCCATGTATGAACCTGAGAAACATATAGAAAACTGTCAACGAAAAACGTTGGTGAAATCATAGGTGTTTTAGTAAACGTTGTATTTGAACCACAAGATTTAATATAAGATGATTATCAAAATCATTTGCATTCCAAAAGTTGTTATTTGTATCCCGGGCACCCAATTATCAAACTTAACTGTTTTGCACCCTTTGCGTAGTGTTAGAACATACACTAGACCCGAAAATATATTTCATCCGCTAACGGTAGCGAACCGTCCGAATGAGGCTCGTCAAGCCCATGTGATCACATAATATAAGTTCTCGTTTACACCCTGCAAGTGTAACTAATGATAATTGAATTGAGGCTTTTTGTTCAAACCCGCACGTGGAATGTTCGTTTCCGTACTTGTGTTCAAAGTGTAAAAGTATGTAGTATAAAACCGTATATGTTTCTTATCCCATGATTTAAAAGTATAAAAGTTGTTGAAAGATGGGACTATGATCTCACCTCGAGTGCACGAGTATAAATGTACTTCACAAAGTAAACGTGTGCATGAATGTTGCTTAGCCTTGACTTAAACAAGTAAGTTGTATCAATTAACCAGTTACGACACAAGGTCGGGCGAAATGTGTTCAATTAGTCCTATGGCTCATTACGACTCGATTATATAGCATGTGAATCACGTTGTCAAGTTTCATGCAAGAATCAAGTATAAAATAAGATTAGAACGATTGTATAAGTGTTTTGTTAAGTTTGACTAAAAGTCAAACTTGGTCAAAGTCAACGAAAAAGTCAATGGGATCGGGTCGGGTCCCGAACTATTTTTCTGAGGTTTTTATTCATATATAAGCATGTTAGAACAAGTTACATGTGAATCAGAGGTGCGTAGCATAGCAAACATTTTTCGAAATTTGACAAAGTAGGTCAGAACCCAAACACGGCTATTGCCGCGTCGCGGCCAGAGGTGTCGCGCCGCGACATTAGGCGTGGCCTGGTACCTGGTCAGTTTCAAAAGTTCAAGTCTTGATCCAAAATTCAATTTAGCACAAAACGCAAACCGTAAACACTTAGAATACGCATATTATATCATTGGAAAGCTCTTTTGACAAGGAATACAATTAACTCCCTTTCACAAGCAAAAACATCAATTACAATAACCAAAAACTTGTCAATTGATCAAGAAAGGTTTATTTTCAAAGTTTCAAGTTCGTAAAACGTATTTTATGATTCGGGAATCCAATTTACACATACGATATGCCGTTTCGAAGGTAATTAAGCATACATTGCATCTAAACACTTACTAACAACATTAACAAGCATTCAACGCATCAAAAGTTCATTTCAAAGTCTATCAAACCCTAACCAAAATTCACAAAAATCAATAATCATGTGTTTGAAGTTTTCTTAATCAACCTACGCATCAAAACGAAGCTAGTGATACTAGTAACACAATTAAAACATGAACTTTAACAATCAAACAACATTTAATCTTCCAAAATGCAAGATTAAGCAAAACCATTTCAAATGTTCAAACTAGTTACTCAAAACAATAAATCGAGCAAACAAAATATATATTCATGTTACACACGAGCCATAGACACTAACTAACACCATTTCAAGTATAAAAACACGAATTTAGAGAAAATCTAGAGTTTTAGAAATGTTACCCAAACTTGATGAAATTGGTACCAAAATGTAGAGGATGAAGAGAGGATTACGAAAATGTAATTTGTTTTGATGTTTCCTTCTTGATCCGGATTTAGATGATGATTTTATAAAGATGGGTGTTTGAGTTCTAAAATGGAAGAGAGAAAAAGAGGGAGAAGATGAAGTGAGAAATGAATGGATGAGATGGTGGGAGGTGGTGGTGACTAGTTACCAAAATTTGGCCAAGTGCCAAGATTAGTCCCTCAAGTTTCAAAGCGGGTGCGAGAATTAACCAAACGAATATTTTAAAAACGCTCGAGTAAACGAGTGATGTTATAATTAAATGACGGAATTATTATGAACGTTAGTCAACGGAAACTACGAATTTAAATAACGAAAGGTATTATTTAAAAAAAAGACGGTGTTAAAAATAAATTTAACGGAAAAAGGCGGGATGTTACATCACCTACACCTTAAAAGAAATTTCGTCCCGAAATTTAGTTGGAAGTAGTAGTAGTTGTTTCTTCCTCGAGATCTTGTGTTGCCAATTCTACGAATAAGTGAAGGTACTTCCTTGGGCATTTCAACGAACTTTGACAGTCGGGGTTTTTACGTTGGTTTAAAGTTTGGTTTCACGATTTATAGTTTCAATCAGTCCTCCTATGAGGTGGAGTTTATCGTTGATAGTAAGTTCATCGAAGAGGATAACAAGTTCTTGTTTCGCAAGACACGCCTTTAAGTTTGATACGTAGAATTTAGGATGAACGGAGACTCGAATGAGTTGAAAAATCTAAACGGCTAGTAACGGGTCCAAAACGCCCCAGGATTTTAAAAGGACTAAAAATATCGCGGATTTAGCTATCTACGTTTCCCGAAACGGATTACACCTTTTCAAGGTGCGACTTTAACGTTACGCGGTTACCCACTTGGAATTCGAGAGGTTCACGTCTAACATCGGCATAGTTCTTTTGGCGACTACGATCCGCCTTGAGCCTTTCTTGGAATTGAAAAATTTTCCGGTTGTTTCATGAATGATTTCGGGTCCGGTGGTTCGCTTGTCATCTACTTCGGTTCAACAATTTAAGAAAACGACAATTACGGCTATACGGGTCCTCGAAAGTGTGACGTTAAGACTTGAATGATAACCATCGTTGTAAGAGAATTTGGTTAAAGGCAAAAACTTTTCTCAAGTAAATTTGAAGTTGATAACACATATTCGTATTACGGTTTCCAAGGTTTGAATCGTATGTTTACTCGGTCCGTCGGGTTGTGGTTGATGTGCGGTACTCATGTCTAAACGTGGTCCCGAGACTTTTTGTGAGGCACTCCAAAATCTAGAAGTGAAACGAGGATCTCGATCCGAAACGAGGTACATCTCTTTAAGGTATATTTGAAAGAGTTTGTTAGGACGTGAAAACGTTTGTTGGAACAAGTTTCTGTTTCTCAAGAATTTCGCGCCGCGGAAGATTTATCGGTTTCCAAAAATGTTCGATAGGACTATTCACCCTCGAGGCGAATACTAGTATAGTGTGAAGAGTCTCTCTCTCCATTGAGAATTTAGATAAAATATTTCCTTAAACGGAAGTACGAGTGTAAGGCGAGAGAAGTTTTCGCCTCGATGTGAGCATACCAAGCATTTTGTAGTTCGTCTATAAAAACTATAAGAAAACGAGATAGTACACACGTGTAACATATGTTTGAAGTCGAAAGAATTTGTCATTCATTCGGAAGCATCAATATGGTTCGACAATAATCGAAGATGTGTCCCGGGTATGGTTGTTATCAGTATTCTCGGAGTTTTCGGATGTTCAAACAAGAAAAATAAAGTCATGTACATGGCACATGGTGGTGATTAGGTTGATCGAGTCCAACCACCATCATGTGTCATTAGAACTTTGGTATGACTTACCGTAATATAACCACGTTGATCGAGTGTCGTTATATTACGCTAACTCATACCTCCATTCCCACATCACTCTACAGATTCAAGTTCGTGTAATCGTGAAGTTTAAAATAAACAAAGTGTAATGACGTCTCTAACGTGACTCGTATTGAATCGAAAGAATTAGTGCAACTATAAAGAAGCGTTCCCCGAGGGAAGTGTATAAATGATTGTTCACGTCATTGCGGTTCAAGTCAAGCGATAATGCCCTTAGGCACGAAAAGAGTAACGAATCATGATAACAAAAAGTACGCAACCGTAGTGATAATTAGCGATGACGATACTCACCTAGAGTAGTGATGGTAGTAACAAGAAGTGGTAGATAGTAAGGAACACCGGTGTGACACCGATAGTAAGTTGAAACGGTGGCGAATCATAATCTGGGAGACAGGGTTCCCGGACAAGTGTGACCAATGAAGTCGTTGTCATCCTTACGCGCATGAATCTCGAATTTACGTGTGTTACCAGGAAGTGGCAGAATACGGATTCGTATGATGAAAGTTTGGTACCATTATGGAGTTCACCTAAGAAAGATTCAAGTATATATGCACAAATAGTCAAGTAAGTGCTATCTATAGCAAATGCAAGTCAGGATGCAATGATTAACTATCCGGTTGTAGTCTAGATTCACTAATGCGTCCTAATGACTCTGTCAGACTCACTAATGCACATCCTAGTTCCCTACAACCAACGCTCTGATACCATCTGTAGCGACCCGACAAAATCGTCATTGACGGCGCCGCTAACTTAGGTCCCGTTACGTGGTCGTAGTCCCTATATGAGACTCGTTTGACCAAAATTATGTCGCATTCATTTGAAATGTACAAAACTTACAAAGTTTAGTTTACCAAACGGTTCGACAACAAGTTTAAGTTTACAAAAGTTGTAAAGTATAAATGAAATAACTTGCGACATAATATAAGTTGAAAGTCACGGTTTGCTATAAATAGCGTAAGTATGTAAACAACATGTTTGAATCCAAAGGTGCTATCACTAGCGTATGCATGTATGTATGTTTGACCCCAAGCAAGTATGAGTGTACGCGGAATCATGTATCAAATAGCCATGTATGAACCTGAGAAACATATAGAAAACTGTCAACGAAAAACGTTGGTGAAATCATAGGTGTTTTAGTAAACGTTGTATTTGAACCACAAGATTTAATATAAGATGATTATCAAAATCATTTGCATTCCAAAAGTTGTTATTTGTATCCCGGGCACCCAATTATCAAACTTAACTGTTTTGTACCCTTTGCGTAGTGTTAGAACATACACTAGACCCGAAAATATATTTCATCCGCTAACGGTAGCGAACCGTCCGAATGAGGCTCGTCAAGCCCATGTGATCACATAATATAAGTTCTCGTTTACACCCTGCAAGTGTAACTAATGATAATTGAATTGAGGTTTTTTGTTCAAACCCGCACGTGGAATGTTCGTTTCCATACTTGTGTTCAAAGTGTAAAAGTATGTAGTATAAAACCGTATATGTTTCTCATCCCATGATTTAAAAGTATAAAAGTTGTTGAAAGATGGGACTATGATCTCACCTCGAGTTCACGAGTATAAATGTACTTCACAAAGTAAAAGTGTGCATGAATGTTGCTTAGCCTTGACCTAAACAAGTAAGTTGTATCAATTAACCGGTTACGACACAAGGTCGGGCGAAATGTGTTCAATTAGTCCTATGGCTCATTACGACTCGATTATATAGCATGTGAATCACGTTGTCAAGTTTCATGCAAGAATCAAGTATAAAATAAGATTAGAACGATTGTATAAGTGTTTTGTTAAGTTTGACTAAAAGTCAAACTTGGTCAAAGTCAACGAAAAAGTCAACGGGATCGGGTCGGGTCCCGAACTATTTTTCTGAGGTTTTTATTCATATATAAGCATGTTAGAACAAGTTACATGTGAATCAGAGGTGCGTAGCATAGCAAACATTTTTCGAAATTTGACAAAGTAGGTCAGAACCCAAACACGGCTATTGCCGCGCCGCGGCCAGAGGTGTCGCGCCGCTACATTAGGCGTGGCCTGGTACCTGGTCAGTTTCAAAAGTTCAAGTCTTGATCCAAAATTCAATTTAGCACAAAACGCAAACCGTAAACACTTAGAATACGCATCTTATATCATTGGAAAGCTCTTTTGACAAGGAATACAATTAACTACCTTTCACAAGCAAAAACATCAATTACAATAACCGAAAACTCATCAATTGATCAAGAAAGGTTTATTTTCAAAGTTTCAAGTTCGTAAAACGTATTTTATGATTCGGGAATCCAATTTACACATACGATATGCCGTTTCGAAGGTAATTAAGCATACATTGCATCTAAACACTTACTAACAACATTAACAAGCATTCAACGCATCAAAAGTTCATTTCAAAGTCTATCAAACCCTAACCAAAATTCACAAAAATCAATAATCATGTGTTTGAAGTTTTCTTAATCAACCTACGCATCAAAACGAAGCTAGTGATACTAGTAACATAATTAAAACATGAACTTTAACAATCAAACAACATTTAATCTTCCAAAATGCAAGATTAAGCAAACCCATTTCAAATGTTCAAACTAGTTACTCAAAACAACAAATCGAGCAAACAAAATATATATTCATGTTACACACGAGCTATAGACACTAACTAACACCATTTCAAGTATAAAAACACGAATTTAGAGAAAATCTAGAGTTTTAGAAATGTTACCCAAACTTGATGAAATTGGTACCAAAATGTAGAGGATGAAGAGAGGATCACGAAAATGTAATTTGTTTTGATGTTTCCTTCTTGATCCGGATTTAGATGATGATTTTATAAAGATGGGTGTTTGAGTTCTAAAATGGAAGAGAGAAAAAGAGGGAGAAGATGAAGTGAGAAATGAATGGATGAGATGGTGGGAGGTGGTGGTGACTAGTTACCAAAATTTGGCCAAGTGCCAAGATTAGTCCCTCAAGTTTCAAAGCGGGTGCGAGAATTAACCAAACGAATATTTTAAAAACGCTCGAGTAAACGAGTGATGTTATAATTAAATGACGGAATTATTATGAACGTTAGTCAACGGAAACTACGAATTTAAATAACGAAAGGTATTATTTAAAAAAAAGACGGTGTTAAAAATAAATTTAACGGAAAAAGGCGGGATGTTACACCATTCTGCTCTTAGATACCTATTTTCGAAACAAGATGCCAAACCATGATTAATCCGTTGGATCTTACTCTTACAAGAGTTTGATATTGAAATTCGAGATAAAAAGGGAGCAGAGAATCTCGCCGCTGATCATCTTTTTCGTCTTGAAAATCCCGAATTAGAAGTTCTAAATGAATCGGCTATACAAGATAACTTTCCAGATGAATATCTATTGAAGATAGATTATAATGAAATTCCATGGTTTGCATACTATGCAAACTACTTAGTATGTGGATTCCTTGAAAAAGGGTTTTCGTACCAAAAACGAAAGAAATTCTTTAGTGATATAAAACACTATTTTTGGGAAGATCCACATTTGTTTAAAAGTTGTCCCGATGAAATAATACGCCGATGTGTATTCGGGGAGGAAGCTAGTCAAATCTTAAACCATTGTCACACAGGACCAACAGGAGGGCATTATGGGCCTCAACTTACCGCAAAAAAAGTTTACGACGCTGGATTCTATTGGCCTACAATTTTCAAAGATGCACACCTTCTTTGTAAATCCTGTGATGCTTGTCAAAGGGCCGGAAAAATAAGTTAACGTGATGAAATGCCACAAAATATCATTCAACTATGTGAAGTATTTGACATTTGGGGTATTGACTTTATGGGTCCATTTCCAAAATCTCATAATAATCTCTACATTCTCGTTGCCATTGACTATGTATCTAAATGGGCGGAAGCACAAGCTCTCCCAACTAACGATGCACGAGTTGTACTCAAGTTTTTAAAACGTCTTTTTGCTAGGTTCGGAACACCGAAAGCTTTAATAAGTGATCGGGGTACTCATTTGTGTAATAATCAACTTGAGAAAGTTCTCAAAAGATATGGAGTAACTCATAAAATCTCAACCGCTTATCATCCACAAACAAGTGGACAAGTTGAAAATACCAACCGAGCATTAAAATGTATTCTAGAGAAAACCGTAGGATCAAATCCAAAGGAATGGTCCATAAAATTGGAGGATGCACTCTGGAATTTTAGAACAGCCTACAAAACTCCAATTAAAACCACACCTTTTAAACTCGTTTAAGGAAAAGCATGTCACCTTTCAGTAGAAATTGAGCACAAAACATTTTGGGCTTTGAAGACATGTAATCTTGATTTGCATGAAGCCGGACGTCTACAGTTAAGCCAACTAAACGAATTAGAAGAATTAAGACATGAAGCATATGAAAATTCGTTAATCTATAAAGAAAGAACGAAGAAATGGCATGATAAAAGAATCAGAAGTTCAAAAGAATTTAAAGAAGGAGACAGAGTTCTTCTTTTCAATTCACGATTCAAGCTATTTCCTGGAAAATTGAAATCAAGATGGTCTGGACCATTCATAGTCAAAAGAGTTTTTCCGTACGGAACAGTAGAATTAATAAATTCAAATGGGATTAAATTTAAAGTTAATGGTCATAGAGTTAAACATTACATAGATAGTCCAATGGAAGTTGAAGATGAAGTTAATTACAATTTTGACACCACAGCTAACTAAGTGTGGGGAGAATCAAGTCTTTTAAGGATAATATTTATTTCTGTTAGAGTTAGATGTTCTGTTTTCGTGTAGTTCTCGAAAATGGAATCCGAATGGTCTTTCCCTAGCAGACCCTAAAGAACTAGTCATCTCCCTCCATTCTGAATTTTTATTTTTTTTAGGTTTTACGAGATGAAGAAATTCTTTGATCTGAACCATGGTCTACTACTACACGCTATGATTACTAAACGTAATAATGATACCCTTCCGAGTGAATTGGTATCATTCATATGAAGCAAAATGGACGGAGTAAGAAAAGAACTCAGGAACAATCATCATAAGATACATTTTGGTAAAGAAAAATCAAAATCCGCAATAAAAAGAAGAGCACGACACCTTAAAAGATGTTATAAATGTGAAGACCCGTCCTAATTCATCTGGATAAAGTCCATATCGATTATAAACTATTCACAACAGTTGATTACATCGCGAGGTACTTGACCTCTATATGATACATTTTACAAACATTGCATTCGTTTTTGAAAAGACAATCTTTCATTACATCGAAAGTTGACGGCGTGCATACCATTTTATAATATATCTAACTATAATTGACTTAATAATAATCTTGATGAACTCAACGACTCGAATGCAACGTCTTTTGAAATATGTCATGAATGACTCCAAGTAATATCTTTAAAATGAGCTATTGCACAGCGGAAGACTTCTTTCATACCTGAGAATAAACATGCTTTAAAGTGTCAACCAAAAAGGTTGGTGAGTTCATTAGTTTATCATAAAGAATCATTTCATAATTTTAATAGACCACAAGATTTCATATTTTCTATTCTCATAAACATACGTCCTATGCATAGAGACAAAAATCATTCATATGGTGAACACCTGGTAACCGACATTCACAATATGCATATAAGAATATCCCCATCATTCCGGGATCCTCCTTCGGACATGATATAAATTTCGAAGTACTAAAGCATCTGGTACTTTGGATGGGGCTTGTTGGGCCCGATAGATCTATCTTTAGGATTCGCGTCAATTAGGGTGTCTGTTCCCTAATTCTTAGATTACCAGACTAAAAAGGGGCATATTCGGGTTAATAATCCAGCCATAGAATGTAGTTTTAAGTACTTGTGTCTATTTCGTCAAACATTTATAAAAGCAGCGCATGTATTCTCAGTCCCAAAAATATATATTGCAAAAGCATTTAAAAAGGGAGTAATGAAACTCACAATACTGTATTTTGTAGTAAAAATACATATGACGACTTTGAACAACAGAACAATGCAGGGTTGGCCTTCGATTCACGAACCTATATCATTTTATATATGTCAAATAATATAATAACATATAATAGTATTCGAACCAGTTATATATATATATATATATATATATATATATATATATATATATATATATATATATATATATATATATATATATATATATATATTAATTTAAATAATATATATAAATATAAGTTAGATATATAGGTATATGAATTTGATATGTTTGCATTTATATATATAAAATATAATTAATACCAGTTATTAAGCTTATAATAAATTCATTAAGAGTATCATATAGTAAATATTAATTATGATAATAGTAATAAAAATAATGATAGTTTTATTAAAAGTGAGAATTTTAATATTTAAGGATACTTTTAAAATAATACTAATTCTTAATATTAATGGTAATAACAATAATTTAAATAGTAATGATAATAATACTAATATAATGGTAATAACAATAATTTTAATATTAACAATAATAATAATACTTATATAGTTAGTAGTAATAATAATACTAGTAGTTTTTAATTGGTAATAATAGTATTAATGGTAATACTAATAATAATGATAATAATTTTATTAATTATACCACCAAGAATTATACTAATACTAATAATACCAATCACTATTAATAAACATAATAATAATAATAATAATAATAATAATAATAATAATAATAATAATAATAATAATAATAATAATAATAATAATAATGATAATAAAGATAAAAGAAAATATGTATACCCTTATGGCTTTGAGTAAAAAAAATGCTCCAAACGGGACTCGAACCCATGACCTCCCGCTCACTCGAATCACATCCTTACCATCGGACCAGTTACATTTTTCTGTTATAAACCCATTTTATTTACTTTTAACCCGTATTAGTAATCTGTTTCTCCTCTTCCTTCTTCATCTTAAGTCGATTGGACCAAATCTTACGGGGTTAATCTATAACCACAACTAAATAAGGATTTGATTTAAAACAAGAATTGAAACGGAATTTAGCTGTCGAGGTTGATTGAAAAAAAAATAAAATAAAATAAATGAGACAGAAATATTATGAAGAACACGTTTAAAACCCAATCTCTGATTTTGAAATTTAAGACGTTTGAGACAAAACTTTCTTCTTGAAATAGATTTCATATCGTTCATAGAAATTGTGTGAATCATCAATTGATTCTAAATCGTTAAAACGAACTCCAATTTATCAATGAACACTTCGGTTGACTTTTGAAATTTAAAGTTTGACTTCAAAATTTGAAGTCGATATCAGAAATTGAGTTTCGAAATTTTGCAGAATCCTTCACTAGAGGATTCCTATCATATCTGCATTTTTACATTTTGATAAATGTTTTAAAATCGAACTTTTGTGAAAATGAACCAAGATCAGAGTACTTCGACTGTTTTCTTAAAATTTCATCGATTTTTAAATTAAATTGAAATAATGTGACATGGTAATTGATATTGGAGATGGAGAATTGATCGATTGTAATTAACACTTTGAGGTAAACGTTTATTAAATGGAGATGAAGGTTCGACAGGTTCCATCAGGTAATATATCAGGAAGGACAAATAAATAATAAAAAAATAAAGAAGACAAAGACATCAAACAGATTTTGGAACGATGTCTGTGAATATCTCGACTGGTAACAGTTTTTAGGGAGAAAACAAAATTGATAAAGTCTGATTAAGATGCCTAAGAATTGTACAATTTTCATGTTCTATAATTTATATTCCATTAATTTAAATAATTACATAATATATTAATATTAATTCTATAAATCCAAATCATGACTTGTAGCAATTAGTAGACAAATCAGAATCTGATTACTGTGATGATAAGTATAGGTAATGACTTCTTACAATTTTTATTGATTTTTATATAATAAATATATTAATAATAATAATAATAATAATAAATAATAATACTGATAATATTAATTAATAATAATTCTTAATAATAATATCTAATAACAAATAACAATAATACTGATTTTTATGCTAATATTAATATACATATTAATAATATTGAATGTAATAATAATAACATGTTAATTATATTATAACTTTTATATACATTTTCCAATATACATATTATAATAAATATTATAGGAATCATTTATACTTATCAAATTTTATATATATATATATATATATATATATATATATTTAATAAAATGATATCTAAAAATACTAATGTTGATATTAATATTGAATGTGATAATAATATGACTCTAGTAACTATATCTTAATTTACAATTTAGTTTAGTATTTTCATATTATCTATTATTAATTATGTAATATAATATATTACATAATAACATATACTGAATATTTAATATCTATACATTATATATATATATAAATGTTATTATGTAATTTTATTTGCATATTAGTTACATCATATATTATATATGTAAATATGAATACATTAATAATATTTTATATATGTAATTATTATATATCTATTTACTATATTATATTATTTCATATTAGAAATAGATATTATAAATTATAACACATAATATTTATATCTTTTATATATATATAATACAATATACAATATACATATATTACCAACTATGCATAGAAATCATATATGTTTATATATAGATTCTTTTTAATAATAGTCTTAATATACTATATATTATTTTACATATTCAATTCTAATGATCAATTATCTTTTATTATTTTCAATACATACATTTATATAAAATATATATACACATATATTTATTTACAACAATTATTCGTGAATCGTCGGGAATGGTCAAAAGGACAAATGTATTCATGTAACCGTTCCAAAATTTTCGAGACTTAACATTACAGACTTTTCTTATCGTGTCGGAATCATAAAAGATTAAGTTTAAATTTGGTCGGAAATTCCCGGGTCATCACAGTACCTACCCGTTAAAGAAATTTCTTCCCGAAATTTGAGTGAGGTGGTCATGGCTGACAATAGAAATGTTTTCATGACGATTATGAGTTGATAAAATAAAATTTTATCACCATTGAGTAATATAGGTAAGATAATCCGATTATTTGAAAAGTACGAATGAAGCTATCATAAAAGAGTGAAATGAGTAAATGAATGTTCGACTTAAACAGTGACGTAGTCACGATTGATTTCCGGAATTTAAGGGATTTTAGAAGAAAATCTTGGAAATCTTATAAGACTTGATTTCTTCGGAATTTAAGGAAATTAGGATCTTCTTTGGTTAAATGCGATAATCTGTTTCGATTTTTCTATCGGATATTTCACTATAAATCCACCCCCTTCGTTTCCTTATTCCCACAGCTCACACCTTCCATTCTTTCCCCCTTAATTCATATCTTAAAACATTCATCAATATGCTCCATTCTGTTGTGATTCTTGGTATACCCTAACTTTCGTATCTGTCATTCTTCTCTTTCATCTGCCACCAGAGGAATCTATTCACTTATACTATTACCTTGGGGTTATAGTATTTTTCATTCTCCCGTGTCTTTATATTGCTATACGCATGGATATACACGGTTTGTAATTTCAGTGTTGTCATTGGGATTCATATTTTCCCTTATATCTCGGAGTTCTTTGCCTTTTTATTATCCCCCCGACTTCTAGTAAAGCGAGTAATGGTCCAGAATTTGTAAGTATGGAATTTCGGATAAACATCATGTTCTAAATAAGAAAGAATGTATTAGCACAATTTGATTTGTCAAATTATCAGAATCACTGAGAATAGAACTATCAAGAATATATTTTCTTGATATGTTCAAAAGTTAAGCAGAATGAAAGAGTTATGTAACATGGTACATGATGACGTTATGATCTGTGAATCATCACGTTTCATTTAGAAACTCAGCATGACTTACTGAAATATAATCACGTTAATCAAGTGTCATTATATTATACTAACTCATGCTTTAGTTCCCAACACTACTTCAAAATCATTCATATTTTAAACTCGAAGGTTTTAGAATTTAGAAACTAAAATAGTTTCTTTTATGATGTAACACAGATAGCACGAAGAGATAACTAATTTCGGATAAGAAGAGTTAAGAAAATATCCTCAGAAATATCGAAGATATTTATGATGATATTTTCAAAATTTCTAAGATCGAAGGTTGATGAAGAAAGATTTTTCACAAGATTTAATATGAGTATAGAGCAAGGTTTTCTCTAAAGATTTCATTTGATACAGAATTATCTAGATTCTTTGAATATAGGGTATGGTCCTTGTATTTGTCCTTGGTTTCCTTCGTGGTTAGCTCAATCCGTTTTCCAGTTCCAACTTTTCTGAGTTTTTCCAACATATTATTCTTTATCATCAAACTTCTGATGATTACGGTCATTTACGGTTGTCTACGGTTTCTGCTGCTTCATTCAACTTTTTCAATATTCAAAGTATTGATTTGTAGACTGAGTGCTTTTCAAAATTTCAGAATGAAAGATCATAGTTCTAAGAGATAAATGTTATAGGGATACATATAACTGTTAATGTGGAAACATTGCGAGACTCAAAGTCCAGATTTGCTGATTCTCGGTAATTGGTATGGCAATTCTTGTTACAAGATGCGGATGAGTACATGATGAGACTTCAATAGATAAATATAGTGATTTGTCGGAGGGATTTAAAGCAAGGAGCGACGAGGTTGCTGGTACATCTGCTTGTAATATGGTGGAATATAAAATGTTCCCCAGTAACAATAAAGAGTACACATATATATCAAGGTTATAATGAGGTTGTTTCGGACGAAGAGTCGGAGTTGACTTGCTGGAGCTATGACAAAACTGACTATTGCGAGAAAGAATTACAATGTTATTTTCTATAATAACAATGCCAAAGGAGCTAGCATAGATACGTGTTAAACGTTTACTCAGGTTCCGAGTGTTTTCAGGTACATAACTATATGCATAAATCTTTTCCCGTAGATGAAATACGGTTGGTTCATCCTCTCGATTGAGGTGTCTTCAAGAATCATGAAAGGTTTGAACGCAGATTGTAATCGTCAAGATACAAATGAGGTTTAAGATGAAATCAAGTGGCAAACTTGAAGAATTGTTTAGTTTCATAAGTTATAATCAATATTTTAATTCATTTTAATTGTCCAATGTTGATAGTCCTCAGTTGATAGTCCACAGTTAGCAATTCAATAATTCATATATAGTTTAATATATAATATTCGAATTAATTAATACGTATCGTGACCCGTGTACACGTCTCAGACTCGATCACAACTCAAACTATATATATTATTTGAGAATCAACCTCAACCCTGTATAGAGAAATCGATCATTACTTCATATAGAGTGTCTATGGTGATTCCAAATAATATATATAGATGTGTTGATATGATATGTCAAACCTTGTATACGTGTCCCGATATTTAAAGTGCGTAAAAATAAATAACAGAAATTAAATTTCTATAAATAAAATTGTGAGAATGTAAATTGCGATAATTAAATTGCGATAAATAAAATGTAATCAGTTAACTAGGAACAATTAACTAGGAACCGTTAACAGGGATTCTTAACAAAATTTCTCATAGTTAATTTGTTTATTTCTAACAAATTTTATTTTATCCAATGTTTTCTTCATTATGCCACTTGTTGGATTCTGATAGATCAAAATCCAAATATGAAATTGAATGAAAATGGTTATTTTGTGGTGAACGGATTCGTATATCTGTGGATGTAAATAAGATAGTAGATGACTGTTGAATCAGATTCGAAGAATGTACAGTGTAACTTATTAATGTGAAATATAAATATTCCTCGGGTATTACCTACCCGTTAAAATATTTTCAACATTAACAGTTTGTACAGTAAAACTTTTAATTACAATCTTTATGAAAACATATATACATATATATTTTCTTCAGACGTAATCATGGATTTAATGAGTCAATGTGATATTAAACTCATCAGATTTACGGCTAGAACTAGAGTACATAATCTCTAAAACATTAGAGATTACATAATTGCCATGAAGGACGAAGATAGTTTATGTAGAACAATTAGTAGAACGATGATTATACTTGAGGTATAGATTGCGAGGTTGAGATGTGTGATGATGTTGTTGTTGTTGGTACTGGTTATGCTGCTGGTGCTGCTGATGGTGGTACTGTTGCTGTCAGTGCTACAAGTGTTGTTAGTCCTGAGGTTGGTGATGATGTTGGTGTAGTAAGTATAGCTTGTAGATCACGCACCACTCTTGTCAGGTTTTCTATCCTACCCTCTATCATTTCTATCCATCCACTCATCTGATTCGATAGATCTTGATTATCAATTCGAAGTTCCCTAACTTCTTCTAATATTCTCCTTCAATTGGTATTCGGAAGTAGAGATTGAATATTTTCTGATATTGCAGTAATACGACCTTCGAGGCGGAATATTTTAGCAAGAAGGGTGAATACAGTGTTGCGCATAGGTTCACCTGTGAGTACATCGTTTTCTTCAATGTTAGGAGGTAAGTTTGGTTCGCAGTAGGGCTCGCCTTCTTCATTTCTCCATCGAGTGAGTAAGTCTCGGACCCACCCCCATCTCCTCCAGAAAGAAAAATAACTAAATGGTTGAGACACTTCTGGTTCATTGACTTCGAAGTCTGCTTCAATATACATCTCGAAATCGCTTCCGGAACTAATGGAATCCAAGCTAGGTGTAGGATCCATCTCTCACGATCAGTTAAAGGGTTTTGATATGAAATGATTTTCGAATATTGCATGATATTCTAATTATATATAGAATATCTATACATACTTCCAAAGATCCCGTGAATTACGGAGATAATTAAGAAAACATGTCAGATAAAGTCTATAGTGACAGATACGCTAAGATATGAATTTTGTCTATACACTATTTATGCAGTCAATGCAGTAAAACGTGTCTAGACTAAGAATAATGAGCAGGTAATTTCCTAAGGATGATAAGCAGATGATTTCCGACAAAAATGATAAGCAAAACTTTTGACATGCAGACATGATCGAAGTCCAGACTCACTAATGCATCCTAATAACTATCAGTTAGACACACTAATGCATGACCTGGTTCGCTAAGACCACCGCTCTGATACCAACTGTGAAGACCCGTCCTAATCCATCCGGACGAAGTCCATATCGATTATAAACGATTCACAATAGTTGATTACATCGCGAGGTACTTGACTTCTATATGATACATTTTACAAACATTGCATTCGTTTTTGAAAAGACAATCTTTCATTACATCGAAAGTTGACGGCGTGCATACCATTTTATAATATATCTAACTATAATTGACTTAATAATAATCTTGATGAACTCAACGACTCGAATGCAATGTCTTTTGAAATATGTCATGAATGACTCCAAGTAATATCTTTAAAATGAGCTATTGTACAGCAGAAGACTTCTTTCATACCTGAGAATAAACATGCTTTAAAGTGTCAATCAAAAAGGTTGGTGAGTTCATTAGTTTATCATAAAGAATCATTTCATAATTTTAATAGACCACAAGATTTTATATTTCCAATTCTCATAAACATACGTCCCATGCATAGAGACAAAAATCATTCATATGGTGACCACCTGGTAACCGACATTCACAATATGCATATAAGAATATCCCCATCATTCCAGGATCCTCCTTCGGACATGATATAAATTTCGAAGTACTAAAGCATCCGGTACTTTGGATGGGGCTTGTTGGGCCCGATAGATCTATCTTTAGGATTCGCGTCAATCAGGGTGTCTGTTCCCTAATTCTTAGATTACCAGACTAAAAAGGGGCATATTCGGGTTAATAATCCATCCATAGAATGTAGTTTTAAGTACTTGTGTCTATTTTGTCAAATATTTATAAAAGCAGCGCATGTATTCTCAGTCTCAAAAATATATATTGCAAAAGTATTTAAAAAGGGAGTAATGAAACTCACAATACTGTATTTTGTAGTAAAAATACATATGACGACTTTGAACAACAGAACAATGCAGGGTTGGCCTTCGATTCACGAACCTATATCATTTTATATATGTCAAATAATATAATAACATATAATAGTATTCGAACCAGTTATATATATATATATATATATATATTAATTTAAATAATATATATAAATATAAGTTAGATATATAGGTATATGAATTTGATATGTTTGCATTTATATATATAAAATATAATTAATACCAGTTATTAAGCTTATAATAAATTCATTAAGAGTATCATATACTAAATATTAATTATGATAATAGTAATAAAAATAATGATAGTTTTATTAAAAGTGATAATTTTAATATTTAAGGATACTTTTAAAATAATACTAATTCTTAATAATAATGGTAATAACAATAATTTTAATAGTAATGATAATAATACTAATATAATGGTTTTAATTATAATGGTACTACTAATATTTATCTTAATGATAATACTAATAATGATAACAATTCAAATGATAATATTAACAATAATAATAATACTTATATAGTTAGTAGTAATAATAATACTAGTAGTTTTTAATTGGTAATAATAGTATTAATGGTAATACTAATAATAATGCTAATAATTTTATTAATTATACCACCAAGAATTATAGTAATACTAATAATACCAATCACTATTAATAAACATAACAATAATAATAATAATAATAATAATAATAATAATAATAATAATAATAATAATAATAATAATAATAATAATAATAATAATAATAATAATAATAATGATAATGATAATAAAGATAAAATAAAATATGTATACCTTTATGGCTTTGAGTAAAAAAAATGCTCCAAACGGGACTCGAACCCATGACCTCCCGCTCACTCGAATCACCTCCTTACCATCGGACCAGTTACATTTTTCTGTTATAAACCCATTTTATTTACTTTTAACCCGTATTAGTAATCTGTTTCTCCTCTTCCTTCTTCATCTTAAGTCGATTGGACCAAATCTTACGGGGTTAATCTATAACAACAACTAAATAAGGATTTGATTTAAAACAAGAATTGAAACGGAATTTAGCTGTCGAGGTTGATTGAAAAAAAATAAAATAAAATAAATGAGACAGAAATATTATGAAGAACACGTTTAAAACCCAATCTCTGATTTTGAAATTTAAGACGTTTGAGACAAAACTTTCTTCTTGAAATAGATTTCATATCGTTCATAGAAACTGTGTGAATCATCAATTGATTCTAAATCATTAAAACGAACTCCAATTTATCAATGAACACTTCGGTTGACTTTTGAAATTTAAAGTTTGACTTCAAAATTTGAAGTCGATATCAGAAATTGAGTTTCGAAATTTTGCAGAATCCTTCACTAGAGGATTCCTATCATATCTGCATTTTTACATTTTGATAAATGTTTTAAAATCGAACTTTTGTGAAAATGAACCAAGATCAGAGTACTTCGACTGTTTTCTTAAAATTTCATCGATTTTTAAATTAAATTGAAATAATGTGACATGGTAATTGATATTGGAGATGGAGAATTGATCGATTGTAATTAACACTTTGAGGTAAATGTTTATTAAATGGAGATGAAGGTTCGACAGGTTCCATCAGGTAATATATCAGGAAGGACAAATAAATAATAAAAAAAATAAAGAAGACAAAGACATCAAACAGATTTTGGAACGATGTCTGTGAATATCTCGACTGGTAACAGTTTTTAGGGAGAAAACAAAATTGATAAAGTCTGATTAAGATGCCTAAGAATTGTACAATTTTCATGTTCTATAATTTATATTCCATTAATTTAAATAATTACATAATATATTAATATTAATTCTATAAATCCAAATCATGACTTGTAGCAATTAGTAGACAAATCAGAATCTGATTACTGTGATGATAAGTATAGGTAATGACTTCTTACAATTTTTATTGATTTTTATATAATAAATATATTAATAATAATAATAATAATAAATAATAATACTGATAATATTAATTAATAATAATTCTTAATAATAATATCTAATAACAAATAACAATAATACTGATTTTTATGCTAATATTAATATACATATTAATAATATTGAATGTAATAATAATAACATGTTAATTATATTATAACTTTTATATACATTTTCCAATATACATATTATAATAAAAATTATAGGAATCATTTATACTTATCAAATTATATATATATATATATATATATATATATATATATATATATATATATATATATATATATATATATATATATATATATATATATATTTAATAAAATGATATCTAAAAATACTAATGTTGATATTAATATTGAATGTGATAATAATATGACTCTAGTAACTATATCTTAATTTACAATTTAGTTTAGTCTTTTCATATTATCTATTATTAATTATGTAATATAATATATTACATAATAACATATACTGAATATTTAATATCTATACATTATATATATATAAATGTTATTATGTAATTTTATTTGCATATTAGTTACATCATATATTATATATGTAAATATGAATACATTAATAATATTTTATATATGTAATTATTATATATCTATTTACTATATTATATTATTTCATATTAGAAATAGATATTATAAATTATAACACATAATATTTATATCTTTTATATATATATAATACAATATACAATATACATATATTACCAACTATGCATAGAAATCATATATGTTTATATATAGATTCTTTTTAATAATAGTCTTAATATACTATATATTATTTTACATATTCAATTCTAATGATCAATTATCTTTTATTATTTTCAATACATACATTTATATAAAATATATATACACATATATTTATTTACAATAATTATTCGTGAATCGTCGGGAATGGTCAAAAGGACAAATGTATTCATGTAACCGTTCCAAAATTTTCGAGACTTAACATTACAGACTTTGCTTATCGTGTCGGAATCATAAAAGATTAAGTTTAAATTTGGTCAGAAATTCCCGGGTCATCACAATAAATGTGGAAAATGGTCACACGAAGGTAAATGTTCAAACAATCAAACATATTCAAATACCGAATTTGTTACTCTATGCAGAGAAGGACCGTTCATATATTTAGAAGAAAAGTTATTGAAGAATCGAGGTTACGCTTATGTAGCTATGGAAAACCAAATCACACGACTCTCTTATGAGTCGGCTAAAGCAAGTCTCTGAGAATTCTTTCTCACAGGTAAGTATGTATAGTTTTTATTTGTTTTTATTTATTGCTTTTAACTTTTTTTGATAATAAACGCTGAATCGTTCGCTATAAAGTATTAAATTGGTATTCAATAAAATTAGGTATGTGTAATCGAAATTATTGATATCATACAAAAATTTATTACATCACTGCGAAATTTACCGTTTATTTTTAAGGTATAAATATCTTTAATCAATCAATCTAAAGTATTTCAGAAATTCGTTAGGAGTAAAACTAGGTAATATAGCCGAAATTACTTTACCCAAAAGAGGGGCGTATATTTTTGATAATATTTGACTGATTAAAGTGGGATAAAAGACCAAAAAGATTTTTAATTTTAATTTTTACCTTGTTTTTATATTAATATTAAATTAATATTATAAAATTTTAAAATCAATATATTTAAGTTTTTAAATATTTTAAAAATTAATATTTTCAATATAAGTTTGTAAAATTAATGTATAAAAATATTAATAATATTAATATGAATTTTTAATTTTATGCATTTTAAATTTAAGTTTGGTGTGAATTTAAAAACAAAAATGTATTTTATTTCATTAAGTTAAAAATTTGATACCTAAAATTCGTCGTGAGTTGAAGACTAGGTCGTTGAACCGAAATTGCTTTACCCGAGGGCGGGGCGACAAATTTTCTTATCATTATTTTTATTGATCTAAAGTATGCCAAAAAAAATATTAGATTTTATAAATTTTTGAACGTGGGGTTATATACCAAACTTCAAAAATATGTATATATATGTTTGTATTTTATGTCATGTACAAAACAGGGTAAAACAACGCACTTTCAAAGACTGTCATTAAGTTCAGAAAAGGTACTAATTTTGACGACAAGACGCAAAATATCAAATGTGAAATAACAACAATATGTTTGCAAACTCGGTATTTTTAATCATTTTTCTACACTAATCACCCTCATGAATTTAAATTTTTTCTGATTTCTTGCAAATGAGGGCATTGCAAGATCTTAAGTATGGGAAGGGATTAAATTCTTTCGGTTTAAACATTTAATTTATACACTTAATTGCCAAATTTTGGGATAATTTGAAAAATTTTCAACTAAATGAATTCAAAATCATGTTTATACATATTTATGAACGATAAAACTAGGTGTTAATACCGAAATTATTGTTACCTCAGAAAGGACATAAATTGAGAAACAACCCAAAATGCTCGAATTCATTTAAAATGGAATAAAGGAGAATAAAAAGGCAAAGAAAGAAATAAATAAATGCTAAGTGTGGGAAGAATGTACCAAGTTCTTTAAAACATATATCTTATATTTTGTACAAGATTATTGCAGGTACTTTTGTTTTAGACTAAATTAACTGTTTTACCCGGTTTATTGTAATACATTGAAAGAAAAGATGGATCTACACGATGAATCAATTCCATCATTATAAGGAAGTAAAGTCTTCCAAAAAAGACACACGCTTCTTGATTTAGGTCAGGAAGTTGTCGTCCAGACCAGCTGTAGGTTGACGAAAAATCTAGAAAAGTCATCTCTAAAATCAGCAGGAAATCCACGGACCTCTGCATCAAATAGGGTCGCCATGTGGTCAGACTTATCCTAACCATGAGAGGATCTGTCTCGTAAAATAGGGAGGGCGCCGTGCAAATTAGCTTGATAAGACTAATGAATCAGACCCCCAAAAAAGGATAATCTCCTTAAAGATCAAAAATCAGCTTTTAAGCCTGATATCACTCAATCCTTGAGATTGACCTTAAAGATTGAGAATTCAAACTCATGGAATTCGATGATATCTAAACTCGAGCTTGAACGAGAAAATATTTTGATCAAAATTACAAACCGATTTTTTTTCTGAAAACCCATTTTCAATGTGTTCATTACCATTGAACGTAAAATCCTAAGAATTCACCAGAATTCATTAGGTCACCTGAACTAAATCGGGTGTCAACCGTAAGAACGGTGGTTGCATAGCATGGTCGAAGACAGGACCTTGTGCCAGACCGAAAAATTATAGGGTGATCTTTACTATTTCTCCTACAAAGGATAGTAATTGCATCCGACACGTTTTTGGACCATGAACAAATGCATGTCATTAGACATTGCCTTAACAGTTTCTTGTTCATCGCTTTCCTTTACAACCGGACGGTAGTTTACCGAAAGGTAATATACAGAGCAAGTATACTGGACGTGTTGCTTTCCTAATACAAGGTTAGAAAGTGGGTGACACAAAACCATAAGTTTTGAGCTAAAATTTTCAAATCTGAAACCCACAAAATCCACAAAAACAATTTGCAAACACCAGTGAAGGGTTATTCCTGAAAACTTATCTAGCAAATGTTTTCATAAAGATACGATTTCCTTAAAGGATCTAAATTTTCATAGTCATGTGGGACTGTAAACCACATCGTTACTATCATTGTTCATACCGCCTTATTGAAATCATTGATGTACAAAGTGTGAAGAATAAAGAAGTGATTCTGGTAAAGTTATATTCAAGTTCTATATTGCTTGAGGACAAGCAACGCTCAAGTGTGGAAATATTTGATAATGCTAAAAACGAACATATATTTCATAGCATTATCCTTCAAGAAAGACAAGCTTTTAGTTGCAATTGTTCTAATTTCAAGTAATTATCGTTTAAATAATAAAAGGTGTAGACAAAAGACAGATTCGACGATTTGAAGACGCAAATGACCAAAAAGCTAAAAAGTACAGAGTACAATTCAAGTGGTTCAATTTATTGATGAGAAACGTCTCAAAATTACAAAAGTACAAGCCGCAAAATGCAAAGTACAAGATATTAAATAATACGAAAAGACGTTCGAAAATCCGGAACCGAGACATGAACCAACTTTCAACGCTCGACGCAACGGAGCTGAAAGTACAAGTCAACTATGCACAATAATATAATATAATATTTAAATAATTCATAATAAGAATAATAATAAATAATAAAAAGTTTTTAATTGAGCATAGTTAAAGGGTCATAAGTGAAAATTTCAAATCAATAATTCGCAACGAGATATTATTGATTCAACTTTGAATGGTAGCCAGCTAACATTCCACCTACAACAGTATCAATCATTTGCCTATAAAAGCAAGGCACGGAGTAATGAAGAAACTACACCTTTTTCTTTTCCTTTCTCATATCATATACGATATATATATATATATATATATATATATATATATATATATATATATATATATATATATATATATATATATATATATTTTATAATTATAATTATAATTTTAATTTAAGTTTAATAATAATTGGGTTATTGTAAGAATGTTTTACGGGTTTTAAATCGAAACTCTGTTCGTGTAACGCTACGCTATAAATAATCATTGTAAGTTATGTTCTTCCTTTTTAAATTAATGTCTCGTAACTAAGTTATTATTATGCTTATTTAAGCCGAAGTAATCGTGATGTTGGGCTAAATATTAAGATTGGGTAATTGGGCTTTGGACCATAATTGGGGTTTGAACAAAAGACCGACACTTGTGGAAATTAGACTATGGGCTATTAATGGGCTTTATATTTGTTTAACTGAATGATAGTTCGTTAATTTAATATAAAGATTTACAATTTGACATATCTATAAATAACCACATACACTCGATAGGATACGATGGGCGGGATATTTATAAGTACTAATAATTGTTCATTTGAGCGGACACGGGGATGGATTAATAGTCAATGGACTCATTAAAACAGGGGTGGATTACATACAAGGAAAATTGGTGTAATTGTTAACAAAGTATTAAAACCTTGTTACAGTTTAAGTCCTCAATTAGTTGGAATATTTGACTTCGGGTATAAGGGTAATTTGACGAGTCGCACTTTATAATTATGGTCGATGGACTGTTATGGACAAAAACCAGATAGATGTATCAAATAATCCAGGACAAAGGACAATTAACGAATGGTAATAAATTAAAATCAAAACGTCAAACATCATGATTACGGAAGTTTAAATAAGCATAATTCCTT
This sequence comes from Rutidosis leptorrhynchoides, assembly GCF_046630445.1. NCBI lineage: Eukaryota > Viridiplantae > Streptophyta > Magnoliopsida > Asterales > Asteraceae > Rutidosis > Rutidosis leptorrhynchoides. Next base: position 681,262,610 of record NC_092335.1, on the reverse strand, counting down.
TATTTTATATCTCATCGTACTTTCATTTATCGTCATTTTATTTATCGTACTTTAAATTATCGCACTTTTATTTTTACGCTTTATTAATATTTTTAATTATTGCACTTTTATTTGTTGTCATTTACTTTACTCTTTAAAATAAGTTATATTTATATTTAATATTTTACATTAGGTTTTAACTGTGATATAAGTCTCAAAATCGACAAACCGGTCATTAAACGGTAAATCCCCCCAAAGTTACCTATAATTACTATATATTACTAAATCTAGTTTAACTACTTAATTAACTAATTTGACCTAGTAAGACACCTGATGGTTTGCGCGAGGTGTATATAAAATACTATTAAATTTTACAAGAAATACTATTAAATACGATACAATTTTACACAAGATATTTATTTATTTAGAGAATGGATATACTTAAACCTTTCTACAACACTTATAGGCAGTGTACCTAATCGTACAGTAGTGTAGTTTTTAGTAAGTTCGGTTCGTTCCACAGGGAAAATCTTTAAACAAAGCTTAACGCTATATTAGTTTACTTTTATAAAAATACAAATATATATATAAGTAATATTATTATTATAAAGGGGGGTTTTTACCGTTTAATGACCGGTTTGTCGATTTTAAAACTTTAGTCGCAGTTAAAACCAAATGTAAAATAATAAATAAATACAAGACTTAATTTAAAGCGTAAAGTAAATAACGATAATGAAATTGCGAATAATAAAAGTGCGATAAAATAAACTTGCGATAATTAAAAAGTACGATAATTAAAAGTGCAAATTAAATATAATAACAATAAATAAAAGTGCTATAATTAGAAGTGCAATTAAATATAAAATAAAGGAAATTAAATATGAAATAAAAGAATTATGCTTATTTAAACTTCCGTAATCATGATGTTTGACGTGTTGATTTTAGTTTTATGCCCATGGGTTAATTGTCCTTTGTCCTGGATTATTTAGTATGTCCGTCTGGTTTTTGTCCATAACATTCCATCAGTCATAAATATAAAGTGCGAGTATCCTCGTCAAATTATCCTTATACCCAAAGTTAAATATTCCAACTAATTGGGGACTTAAACTATAACAAGATTTTAATACTTTGTTTAATAATTACACCAGGATGTCGACTGAGTGTAACCCAAGGTTTTAATATTTTGTTATCAATTATGCCAAGTGTCCTTTTACATAATTTCACCCCTGTTTTAATTATTCTAGTGGCTATTAATCCATTCCCGTGTCCGGTTAAATGAACGATTATTCGTACATATAAATACCCTGCCCATCGTGTCCGATCGAGTGTATATGGTAATTTATAGGGACGCCCAATTGTAAATCTTTATATTAACATTAAAAAACTATCATTTAGTTAAAAAAATATAAAGCCCATTAATAGCCCATAGTCTAATTTCCACAAGTGTCGTTCTTTTGTCCAAACCCCAATTATGGTACAAAGCCCAATTACCCAATTTTAGTAATTAGCCCAACATCATGATTACTTCGTTTTAAATAAGCATAATAATAACTTAGCTACGAGACATTAAATTAAAAAGGTTGAACATAACTTACAATGATTAAAAATAGCGTAGCGTTACACGGACAGCATTTCGACTTACACCCTTACAATATTCGCTAACATACCCTTATTATTAGAATTATAATTAAAATTAAAATTAAAATATAAAGTATAAATATAAATATTACGATATAGATAGAGAGATGGATGGATATATTGGATGATTTTTACGATCAGAATGCGCGAGCTTTATAGGCAGTTTCAAAATTAGGGGCTCCGCGACTCGTGTAGTTTTTGCACTGCAAACTCCGCAACTCGCGGAGTTTGCTTTTACAGCTCACACAAGTTTGGAGCCTTTCTTGCCGACGGTTTATAATATATTATATAATATATAAATAATTATAAGAATTATTTAAATATTATATTATATTTATGTGCATAGTTGACTTGTAATTTTTAGTCCGTTGCGTCGAGCGTTGAGTGTTGACTCATGTCCCGGTTCCGGATTTTCGAACGTCCTTGCGTACAATTTAATATCTTGTACTTTGCGTTTTGAATCTTGTACTCTTGTAATTTCGAGACGTTTCTTATCAATAATTGGAACCTCTTTGATTGTATTTTGTACTTTTGAGCTTTTTGGCAGTTTGCGTCTTCAATTCGTCGAATCTGTCTTTTGTCTTCACCTTTTATTATTTAAACGAATATCACTTTTAAATAGAACAATTGCAACTAAAAGCTTGTCTTTCTTGAGGAATAATGCTATGAAATATATGTTCGTTTTTAGCATTATCAAATATTCCCACACTTGAGCGTTGCTTGTCCTCAAGCAATATCATCTTGAAATACTAGAATCACTTCTTTATTCTTCACACTTTGTACATCAGTGATTTCTATACGGCGGTATAAACAATGGTAGTAACGATATGGTTTACAGTGCCACATGACTATAAAAATTTAGATCCATTAAGGAAATTGGATCTTTATGAAAATATTTGATCTTTTGAAAATTAAATCTAGTTTTTTACCCTAGATAAGTTTTCCGGAATAACCCTTCACCGGTGTTTGCAAAATATTTTTGTGGGTTTGGTGGGTTTCAGATTTGAAAATTTTAGCTCAAAACTTGCGGTTTTGTGTCACCCACTTGCTAACCTTGTATTTGGAAAGCAACACGTCCAGTTTACTTGTCCCGTATATTACCTTTCGGTAAACTACCGTCCGATTGTAAAGGAAAGCGTTGAACAAGCAACTGTTAAGGCAATGTCCCCTGACATGCTTTTAATTATGGTCTATAACGTGTCGGACGCAATTACTATCCTTGGTAGGAGCAATAGTAAAGCTCACCCTTATAATTTTTCGGTCTGGCACAAGATCCTGTCTTTGACCACTATGCAACCACCGTTTTTATGGTTGACACCCGATTTGGTTCAGGTGACCTAATGAATTCTAGGTGAATTTCTAGGATTTTACGTTCAATGGTAATGAACACATTGAAAATAGGGTTTTCAGAAAACAAATCGGTTTGTAATTTTGATCAAAATATTTTCTCGTTCAAGCTCGAGTTTAGATATCATCGAATTCCATGAGTTTGTAATTCTCAATCTTTAAGGTCAATCTCAAGGATTGAGTAATATCAGGCTTAAAAGCTGATTTTTGATCTTTTAAGGAGATTATCCTTTCTGGGGATCTGATTCATTAGTCTTATCCAGCTAATTTGCATGGTGCCCCCCCATTTTACGAGATAAATCCTTCTCATGGTTAGGATAAATCTGACCACTTGGTGACCCTGTTTAATGCTGAGGTCCGTGGATTTCTTGCTGATTTTAGTGATGACTTTTCTAGATTTTTCGTCAACCTACAGCTGGTCTGGACGACAACTTCTTGACCTAAATCAAGAAGCGCGTGTCTTTTTCGGAAGACTTTACTTCCTTTTAATGATGGAATTGATTCATCGTGTAGATCCATCTCTTCTTTTCTTTCATCGGGTAAAACAGTTTAGTTTAGTCCAAAGCAAAAGTATTTTCAGTTATTTCCCACACTTGGCTTTTATTTTCCTTTTTATCGTCCTCAATTCCATTTTAAATGAATTTTAACATTTTGGTTTGTTTCTCAATTTATGTCCATTCTGAGGTAACAATAATTTCGGTGTTAAAACCTAGTTTTATCGTTCATAAATATGTATAAACATGATTTTGAGTTCATTTAATTGAAAATTTTGAAAAATTTTACTAGAATTGGGTAGTCAGTATATAAGACTAGGGCTGTTCTTTATTATCAGAGAGCACTAGATTCTAATACAACTACTGCTTTACTAGTATTTTTAATGGTAACCCAGTGTTTAAGATAAAAATTTTAAAATTCGAAAGAATTTAACCCCTTCCCACACTTAAGATCTTGCAATGCCCTCATTTGCAAGAAATCAGTAACAATTTAAATTATTGAGGGTGATTTGTGTGAAAATGATTAAATTTTACCAAAGTTTCCAAACATATTGGCGTTTGTTTGCTGAATGATAAATGGTGCACATCATTTGTTCATTCCGTCTTGTTGTTATTTCACATATATTTTGCATCTTGTCGTCAAAATTAGTTGCTTTTGCTGAACTTAATGCCAGTCTTTGAAAATACGTTGTTTTACCCTGTTGTGTACATAAGATAAACTGCAACCATATATACATATTTTTGAAGTTTGGTATATTACCCACATTCAAAAATTATTAAAATCTAAAAATAAAAGTTAGAAAATTATAAAAACTATTACAATATTAACATAAGTATTAAACGTATCAACATTACAAATTACAAAATAAATAAAACTAAGTAGACTAGGGATGATACTGATACCAATAGGGGTTCCATGCATAACCATAGGTGCTATAAAATGCTTCGGCAGGGTTATACGTACGATACGGTGGTTGCATCTCTATAGACCAGGGAGGGAATATGGGTTTTGGAGTAGGAATATAGTTTCTACCTATATGTTGGCAATGAGCTATGATTTGGTTTTGATGAACTTGCCAATCTTCAAATGCTCTCTGTCTAGCATTTTCGTACTCCTGTGAAGCTATAAACCTTTACATTTCTTGCATTTCATTTCCCCCTTCTACATTACCTTGCTGTTGGTTTCTCTCAACCTGTGGATGTCTACCATGGTATTGTACTGCGGCGTTATTTCGCCTCTTCAAAACTTTCGCACCATGGTATACATTTAAACCTATTGTATCGCGGGGTTCTGGTTCTTCGACTAATAATCCCCCCCGACTTATATCCACACCGAGATATTCAGCAATCAAAGTAATAAAAATACCACCTCCTATTATGCTATGCGGTCTCATCCCCCTAACCATAGTTGATAAATAATAACCCACACAATAAGGTATACTTACAGCGCTTTGTGGGTCTCGAATACACATATGGTAAAATAAATCCTGTTCATTTACCTTTTCCTTGTTCTTACCTCTTTGTGTAATCGAATTAGCTAAAAACCTATGAATCACTCTTAATTCAGCTCTATCTATATCCAAATAAGAGTAATTTCCCCCTTTGAATCGGTGATGACTTGTCATTTGACTCCATACACCATGTGTATCAAAATTTTCATCAATCTTTCTACCATTTAGTATCAACCCTCTACAATCGGCAGATGCTAACTCCTCAGGCGTATATATACGTAAAGCCTGAGCCATGTCTAGTAAAGACATGTGGTGCATCGAACCTCCTAACAAAAATCTAATAAAAGATCGATCGGTTAAACTAGCTACCCGATCATTTAATTCTATACTACACAACAATTCTTCACACCATACTTTATATACAGGTCTACGCATGGTGAATAAACGTACCCAGTCGTTAAAAGTAGAATTACCATACCTCTGTGCAAGTAATTCCCTAATTGGCCCGGCCAATTCTACAGCTTCTAATGGTCCCCATTCTATGACCCTAGGTACCTCAACAACTTTAGAATGAGGAGTATGCAAACCCCTTTGTTATTTTAGATAATCTATCCAAAGTCTGTCAAATCTCAGGTTCGGGTGCAAATCTTCCAAGTGCATATTAGAAAATGTCATGACTGGATGAGGTATATCTTGCTTGTAGTAGTTATCCACCTCCTGTTGTTCCGCATTCTCAGCAGGAGCATTACGAGCTTGGGATGAAGATTCACCCCTTTCAGTCTGCAAAACACATCAAACACAATTTTTGTGCATCCAAATATGCATTAGTGTCAGCAAAATCATCAATCAAAATAATTACAATGACATGATCAATTTATATCAAACTTAAGCTCATTTTTATATTTTCATCAAATCTACACTTTTTCAAATAAGCATATACGAAAATGTTCGCCAAGTTCATAAGCATTCAACTCAAATAACATGTCAAAATAATCATTACTAGCAATTAAACAAGTTTCAAATGGTATTATCTCTCAAAAATCAAGTTCATGAATTTTAGACTTGAAAAAGTCCACTTTAATTCTCAAAATCATGTTTAGGCTCAAAGTTTGGATCATTTAACTACCTAAACATGTTACACTACTTAATTTAGCAACAATTCATGACAAAAATCGGCCATAACCTGTTTATATCAAAAAGCCCCAAATTGCTCAAGAACACAAACCCTAGATTATTAAAAAATTTGAAGTTTAAGGCTTCTAATCATGTTAAATAGCATCAATCTAGGTTATACAAGCATAATACATAAACAATTTAAGCATAATTACACTAAAAAGCATCATAATCAAATTGGGGAAAAAATTGCTCAAGAACACTAATTTTCGGATTAAATGGTGTTTAGGTGTAGAAATTTACCGTTTTTCTTGAGTAATTCCTTGATAGCATCCTTCTCAACATGATTTTAGTAAAAGATTTGATGATTAACGGTTAAAAATTGTGATTTTGGGGGTGTTTTTGCGGGTTTTTTGGAGTATTTTCGCTGTATGTTTGAGTTGTGGTGTGGACTGATCAGTTCTTTGCGTTTTATTTTTTTTTCTGTAATTAGGTCCCTCCGCGAGTCGCGGTGTTTGGACCTTCGAACTCCGCGAGTCGCGTAGTTTGTTATTTTTTTTTTATATATCTTATACTAATTAAAACAATTAAGTAATTAATTTTAAAATTTTGTTTCCCTTGTTATTTAGGACGAGGTCGTTTCGGATCGATGTCCTAGTCCGTCCTTCGTCAAAATTTTAAAATTTGTCTTTTTGTAGCGATTGTTTTAAAAGCTAAGATTTTTGGGTTTTTTAATGTTTTTGGCATACTTTAATTCAATAAGATTAAAAATAATGATAATAAAAGTTCTCGTCCCTCCCTTGGGTAAAGCAATTTCGGTTCAAAGACCTAGTCTTCAACTTACGACGAATTTTAAAAATCATATTTTTAACTTAATGAGATAAAGTAAATTTTTGTTTTTAAATTCACACAATTTAAATATAAAATTCAAAATTAATATTAAAAATTCACACCAAACTTACAATTTAAAATGCATAAAAATAAAATTCATATTTTAAAAATTAAAAAATTCACACCAAACTTAATTTAAAAATTCATATTATAAATTCACACCAAACTTATATTAATTTTTCAAATATTTACAATTTTAAAAATATTGTTTTTACAAAGTTTACAATATTAATTTAAGATTTAAATATTAATTTTAAAAACATGATAAAAATAAAATTAAAAATCTTTTTGTCTTTTTATCCCACTTTAATCAATCAAATATTATCAAAAATATGCGCCCCTCTTTTCGGTAAAGTAATTTCGGTTCCAAGACCTAATTTAACTCATGACGAATTTTTGAAATATTTTGGGTTGATTGATTAAAGATATTTATACCTTAAGAATAAACGTTAAATTTCGCAGTGATGTAATAAATTTTTGAATAATATCAATAATTTCGGTCGCCAAACCTAATTTTATTCAATACCAATTTAATATTTATAGCGAACAAATTAGCGTTTATTATCAAAAGGTTAAAAATAAAAATAAAAATAAAGACTGTACAGACTTACCTGTGAAATAGATTTCTTAGTTATATGATCTATCCCATTCATAAGATAGTCGGTTTAATTGGTTTTCCATAGCTACATAGGCGTAACCTCGAGCATTCAGTGTCTTTTCTTCTAAACATATGAACGGTCCGTCTCTGCATAAAGTAACAAATTCGGTATTTGAATAGGTTTGATTATTTGAACATTTACCTCCATGTGACCATTTTCCGCATTTGTGACATCTTTCTAGGTGTCGTGCTCTTCTTTTCGCTGCGGATTTTGATTTTCCTTTACCAAATTGTAACTTATTATCTTCGCATCTGGATTCTTTTCTAACTCCGTCCAATCTTTCTCTGATTACTGATACTATTTCACTCGGTAGTGTGTCATTATTACGTTTAGTGATCAAAGCGTGTAGCATTAGACCATGGTTTAGTTCACAGGCAGTCTTCATTTTGTAAAAACCTAAAAAAAAAATAAAAATTCAGAATGGGGGGAGAAGACTAGTTCTTTAGGGTCTGCTAGGGAAAGACCATTCGGGTTCCATTTTCGAGAACTACACGAAAACAGACAATCTAACTCTAACAGAAATACATATTATCCTTTAAAGACTTGATTCTCCCCACACTTAGTTAGCTGTGGTGTCGAAATTGTGATTAACTTCGTTGTCGACTTCCATCAGACTATCTATGTAGTGTTTAACTCTGTGACCATTAACTTTAAATTCAATCCCATTTGAATTTATCAATTCTACTGTTCCGTATGGGAAAACTCTTTTGACTATGAATGGTCCAGACCATCTTGATTTCAATTTTCCAGGAAATAGCTTGAATCGTGAATTGAAAAGAAGAACTCTGTCTCCTTCTTTAAATTCTTTTGAACTTCCGATTCTTTTATCATGCCATTTCTTCGTTCTTTCTTTATAGATTAACGAATTATCGTATGCTTCATGTCTTAATTCTTCTAATTCGTTTAGTTGACTTAATCGTAGACGTCCGGCTTCATGTAAATCAAGATTACATGTCTTCAAAGCCCAAAATGCTTTGTGTTCAATTTCTACTGGAAGATGACATGCTTTTCCATAAACAAGACTAAAAGGTGTGGTTCCAATTGGAGTTTTGTAGGCTGTTCTAAAAGCCCAGAGTGCATCCTCCAATTTAATGGACCATTCCTTCGGATTTGATCCTACGGTTTTCTCTAGAATACGTTTTAAAGCTCGGTTGGTATTTTCAACTTGTCCACTTGTTTGTGGATGATATGCGGTGGAGATTTTATGAGTTACTCCATATCTTTTAAGAACTTTCTCAAGTTGATTATTACAGAAATGAGTACCCCGATCACTTATTAAAGCTTTCGGTGTTCCAAACCTTGCAAAAAGACGTTTTAAAAAGTTGACTACAACTCGTGCATCGTTAGTTGGGAGAGCTTGTGCTTCCGCCCATTTAGATACATAATCAATGGCTACGAGTATATATAGATTATTATGAGATTTTGGAAATGGACCCATAAAGTCAATACCCCAAATGTCAAATACTTCACATACTTGTATGACATTTTGTGGCATTTCATCACGTTGACTTATTTTTCCGGCCCTTTGACAAGCATCACAGGATTTGCAAAGAAGGTGTGCGTCTTTGTAAATTGTAGGAAAATAGAATCCAGCATCATAAACTTTTCTTGCTGTTAGTTGAGGCCCATAATGCCCTCCTGTTGGTCCTGTGTGACAATGGTTTAATATTTTACTAGCTTCATCTCCAAATACACATCGGCGTATTATTCCATCGGGACAACTTTTAAACAGATGTGGATCTTCCCAAAAATAGTGTTTTATATCACTGAAGAATTTCTTTCGTCTTTGGTACGATAATCCTTTTTCAAGGAATCCACAAACTAAGTAGTTTGCATATTCTGCAAACCATGGAATTTCTTTATAATCTATCTTCAATAGATATTCATCAGGAAAGTTGTCTTGTATGGCCGATTCATTTAGAACTTCTAATTCGGGATTTTCAAGACGAGAAAGATGATCAGCGGTAAGATTTTCTGCTCCTCTTTTATCTCGGATTCCAATATCAAACTCTTGTAAGAGTAAGATCCAACGGATTAATCTTGGTTTAGCATCTTGTTTTGAAAATAGGTATCTAAGAGCAGAATGGTCGGTATAGACCACTGTTTTTGCTAGAACGAGATATGATCGAAATTTGTCAAAAGCAAAGACAATAGCAAGGAGTTCTTTTTCAGTAGTTGTATAGTTCGTTTGTGCTCCTTGTAACGTCTTACTAGCATAATATATAGGTTGAAATCGTTTTTCAATCCTTTGTCCTAAAACGGCTCCCATTGCAAAATCACTTGCATCGCACATTAGTTCAAATGGTAGATTCCAATTTGGTGTTATCATGATCGGCGCATTAGGGAGTTTCTCTTTAAGAATATTAAAAGATTTGATACACTCATCTGAAAAGATGAATGGAGCATCCTTTTCTAGGAGTTTATTCATAGGAGTGGCAATTTTAGAAAAATCTTTTATGAGACGTCGGTAAAAACCGGCATGCCCTAGAAAACTCCTAACTCCTCTAACATTGGTGGGATGTGGAAGTTTAGCAATTACATCTACTTTAGCTCTATCCACTTCAATTCCTTCTTTTAAAATTTTATGACCAAGAACGATGCCTTCTTTAACCATGAAATGGCATTTCTCCCAATTAAGTACTAGATTTGATTGTTCGCATCTAATAAGCATTCGTTCAAGATTAGCTAGACATGATTCAAATGTATCACCGAAGACTGAAAAGTCATCCATGAAAACTTCCATGCATTCTTCTATCATGTCGTGAAAAATCGCCATCATACACCTTTGAAAGGTTGCAGGGGCGTTGCAAAGTCCAAATGGCATGCGTTTGTATGCAAAAGTACCATAAGGGCACGTGAATGTGGTTTTCTCTTGATCTTCGGGTGCTATTGGAATTTGAAAATATCCGGAAAATCCATCTAGAAAACAATAGTAACTATTTCTGGCTAATCTTTCCAACATTTGATCAATGAAAGGTAAGGGAAAGTGATCTTTTCTGGTGGCGTCATTTAATTTTCTATAATCAATACACACACGCCATCCTGTTACAGTTCTAGTAGGAATAAGCTCATTTTTTTCATTTGTAATGACAGTCATGCCACCCTTCTTAGGCACGCATTGAACTGGGCTTACCCATGGACTATCAGAGATTGGATAAATTAGACCTGCATCTAGCAGTTTAATAATCTCTTTCTTAACTACATCTTGCATATTAGGATTTAGTCTTCGTTGGCGTTGCACATACGTTTTATGACCTTCTTCCATAAGGATTTTATGTGTGCAATACGAAGGACTTATTCCTTTAATATCATGAATCTTCCATGCAATGGCTGGTTTATGAGCTTTCAGCACAGAAATGAGTTGTGATTTCTCATTTTTAGTAAGAGAAGACGATATTATTACAGGTAATTCAGATTCACCATGTAAATAAGCGTATTCCAAATGGTTTGGAAGTGGCTTTAACTCTAATTTCGGAGGTTCTTCTATCGATGATTTGTATCGATATCTGTCTTCTTATTTTAGCATTTGAATTTCTTCTGTTGTTGGCTTATATCCATTAGTTATAAGTGTAGCTAACATTTCAGCTTCATCAATTGGTTCATTACCTTCTCCTAAAGAACATTCTCCTGTTCCTTGTAATTCTGGAAATTCTTCTAATAATTCTGCATGTGCATCTATAGTTTGAATATAATAACATGTATCATCTGCAGATTGCGGTTGTGGCATTGCTCTATCAACTGAAAAGGTAACACTCTCGTCCTCTATACTTAGGATCAATTTCTTACCGAACACGTCTATCATTGCTTTAGCCGTGTTTAAGAATGGTCTTCCTAATATGAGAGGAACTTGAGAATCTTCTTCCATGTCCAGAACAACAAAATCTACTGGAAATACTAAAGTACCAACTTTAACTAGCATGTTCTCCATTATCCCTCTAGGATATTTTATTGATCTATCGGCTAGTTGTATGCTTATTCTGGTTGGTTTCAATTCTCCAAGGTCTAGTTTAGCGTATAGTGAATACGGCATTAAATTTATTCTAGCACCTAAGTCTGCCAATGCTTCTATTGAACTAAGACTACCCCGAAAACATGGAATTGTGAAACTTCCTGGATCAGATAATTTTTCTGGTATCTTATTCAACAGCACTGCTGAACAATTAGCATTCATGGTAACAGCCGAGAGTTCTTCCATTTTCTTTCTATTTGAGATTAGATCTTTCAAGAATTTAGCATATCTAGGCATTCCTGAAATCACATCAATGAAAGGAAGATTTACATTTATCTGTTTAAACATATCCAAGAATTTGGATTGCTCGGCTTCAAGTTTCTCTTTCTTCATTTTACTCGGGGTAAGGAAGTGGTGGTTGGTATGGTTTAACATAAGGTTTAGCCTTAACTGTGTTATCTTCATTAACCTTTTCAACTACCGGTTCTTTTTCCTTGTCTTGATCAGGTTGTGGTTCTTGTGGAGTAGGAATAGCTTCATCAGAAGTTACAGGTATTTCAGGTGGTTTAAGTATTGTGCCACTTCTTGTGGTAATGGCTTTAGCTGTTTCATTCCGGGGGTTAGCATTTGTATCACTAGGTAGACTTCCCGGTTTTCTTTCACCTATTAACCTTGCTAGGTTACTTACTTCTTGTTCCAGATTTTGAATAGAAGCTTGTTGATTTCTAAATGCTTGAGCATTTTGTTCATTAGTTTGTTTCTGAGATGTGAAAAACTGCGTTTGAGTTTCAACTAGCTTCGTCATCATATCTTCTAAATTCGGCTTTTTATCATCGGTTTGTTGTGGTGGTTTGTTTTGAAAATTAGGTCTTTGCTGATTGTAATTATTATTGGATACTTGTTGATTGCTAGGACCTTGTTGGTTGTTGTATGGAATATTTCGGTTATAATTCTGGTTTTGATTGTAAATCGGTCTTGGCGGTTGATAATTATTCTGATAATTATTTCCAGGCCTTTGGTTTATGTATGAAATATTCTCTCTTTGTTCCATTGTTAATTCAATACTGAGACAATCTTTTGTAAAATGTGGTCCTCCACACTGCTCAAAACTAATTCGTATTGAGTGAATATCTTTAGTCATCTTTTCCATTCGTCTCTCGACAACATCTATCTTTGCGGAAATGGAATCTAAGTCATGGCTAGAATCGGCTCTAGCTGCTTTAGATGATCTAACGATATCTTTTTCTTGGTGCCACTCATGTGAGTGGGAAGCAGTGTTATCAATAATTTTGTAAGCATCAGTTTCGGTTTTCATCATAATAGAACCACCAGCTGCTATATCTATGTCTTTCCTTGTAGTGATGTCGCATCCTTGGTAGAATATTTGTACTATTTGACAGATGTCTAAACCATGTTGCGGACATCCTCTTAATAACTTTCCAAATCTTGTCCACGCCTCATATGGAGTTTCATTCGGTTTCTGTGTGAACGTAACAATTTCTCCTTGAAGTCTTACGGCTTTAGATGCCGGAAAGAATTGTTTAAGAAATTTTCAACTAAAACATCCCATGTATCAATCGCCCCTTCAGATAACGATTCCAACCAATCTTTGGCTTCTCCCTTTAAAGTTCAGGGAAATAACATGAGATATATCTGTTCATCCTCCACTTCTCGGATTTTAAATAGTGTGCAGATCCTATTAAAGGTACGTAAATGTTCATTTGGATCTTCCTTCGGCGCACCACTAAATTGGCATTGATTAGTCACCATGTGTAGAATTTGTCCTTTGATTTCATAATCTGGCGCATTAATGTCTGGATGAGTAATTGCGTGACCTTGGCCAGTGCGTTTAGCTCTCATTCGGTCTTCCATACTTAAATGTTCCAGATTCTCCATAATTGAATTTGTTGAATCGGAATCACTAGAGGATTCTGATTTAATGGTTCGTTCCTCAACAATCTCTGTTTGAATGATTGGTGGTTCCGGAGGAAAGTTTAATGGTTCCAGATCTACGAATCGTTCCTGAATATTCTCCGGATTCTCAATTGTGAGGTCGGGTTCAAAAAATGGATTATCGGAAATTTGAACTGGAGTACTTGGTCGACTGGATGACGATTCTAAAGAAAAATCAACGGCAGTAATTTTTGCTAAATGTCTTGATCTAGTTACAGGTGGTGAACGTACAAAAGGTGATGAACGTCTTGCTCGGTGCATTCACTGAATATCCTATTAGTTTTTAAAAGGAAAGAAAAATTATAATAAGTTATCCAATCAATAGACTTTTCTGATTTTGCCCACGTTTCGAATAGCCAAAAGATGCAGCAGAGGGGCAGGATTCGTTTGGTCTCAATATAATTGAGGACTGTTTAGCTCCAATAACCCGGTCCACGTACAAATCCAACTATTACTACGAACCAGAAAATTTTGATGTCTATCAATTTAACCACTTAAAATAAATTTTCGTAATTTTAAGAAATTTAGATAAGAAGTAGAATAAAAATCTATGTCCTAAAACTAGAATAGCGAGAAATAAGAAAGAAAAAGAGTTCGTCGGAAAAAGGTCGAAAAAGAAAAATGGTTGAAAAATAAAAGGTGACGGAAAAATAAAAGAAACTTATAACACTTAAAAACACTTGACTAACCTAACCTTATTACTACAACTAACTTAAAATTATAATCGCAAATTGAGATTACTAATTGGAATGATAATTGATACATAGGTAAAAGTCGTCTAAAAATATTAAAGCTTACAGGAAAAACTAAATCCCAAATGGAAATAACTTAAAAAGAAACTAAAACTTAAAAAGGCGTCGCAAAATTCTAAAGCACCTAAATCTTAGTCTAAAGAAAAAGCACTTAAGGAATTCTACGGCAAAGCCTAAAAATCTAGAAGTAAAAATAACTATGGCAAAAACTAAGTTTAAAACTAAATATGAGCTAAAAATACAAATATTACGCTAAAACGATTAAAAAGGAACAAAATATAAAAATATACAAAAAGTTGTAAAAAATACAATTTTTTATAAAAATTTTATTTTTATATTATTTATTTAATAAAACTATTAATTTTACAATTTAATTAAACTAATTTAACTAAAATATAAATTAAATAAAAAGTAAAACTAATTATAATAATAATAATTAATTAGGGTTAATAATAATAATAATTAATAATTACCCGTAATAAATGCTAAATTAGGGTTCTGTGTGTGGTGTCAGGGTGGCTCCGCGATTCGCGGTATTCCAAGCAGCAAACCCCGCGAGTCGCGGGGTTCCAAAATTCAACTCTGGTACAGTTCAAAATTTGACGTTTTTTTTTTATTTTTTTTTATTTATGTTTTATGTTTTATGTTTTAAATATTTTCTGTTTTTATCAAAATATTTGTATAATAAAAACTTATATTTAAAAATTTAAATAAAAATAGAACTACTTTATAATTTTAAAAATATCTTAAAAATAGATATATATATATATTTTATTTTTATTTTTTTCGGTTTTTTTTATATGTTTTAAATAAAAACAAAATACTTAAATAAAACTTATATAAAAATAAAGAAACTTTATAAAACTTAAATATTTAACAAAATCTTAAAAATACTTATATTTTTGTTTTTCTTTTTATATTTTTGAATAATTAAAAACGTATTTTTATAAAAACGAATTTTAATAAAAGTAAACTAAATTTTTTTTTTTTTTTATATATTAGCGTTGCGCTTCCGGCTTTTAAGCTAGATTGTTCCCCGGCAGCGGCGTCAAAAATACTTGATGGTTTGCGCGAGGTGTATATAAAATACTATTAAATTTTACAAGAAATACTATTAAATACGATACAATTTTACACAAGATATTTATTTATTTAGAGAATGGATATACTTAAACCTTGCTACAACATTTATAGGCAGTGTACCTAATCGTACAGTAGTGTAGTTTTTAGTAAGTCCGGTTCGTTCCACAGGGAAAATCTTTAAACAAAGCTTAACGCTATATTAGTTTACTTTTATAAAAATACAAATATATATATAAGTAATATTATTATTATAAAGGGGGGTTTTTACCGTTTAATGACCGGTTTGTCGATTTTAAAATTTTAGTCGCAGTTAAAACCAAATGTAAAATAATAAATAAATACAAGACTTAATTTAAAGCGTAAAGTAAATAACGATAATGAAATTGCGAATAATAAAAGTGCGATAAAATAAACTTACGATAATTAAAAAGTACGATAATTAAAAGTGCAATTAAATATAATAACAATAAATAAAAGTGCTATAATTAGAAGTGCAATTAAATATAAAATAAAGGAAATTAAATATGAAATAAAAGAATTATGCTTATTTAAACTTCCGTAATCATGATGTTTGACGTGTTGATTTTAGTTTTATGCCCATGGGTTAATTGTCCTTTGTCCTGGATTATTTAATATATCCGTCTGGTTTTTGTCCATAACAGTCCATCAGTCATAAATATAAAGTGCGAGTATCCTCGTCAAATTATCCTTATACCCGAAGTTAAATATTCCAACTAATTGGGGACTTAAACTATAACAAGATTTTAATACTTTGTTTAATAATTACACCAGGATGTCGACTGAGTGTAACCCAAGGTTTTAATATTTTGTTATCAATTATGCCAAGTGTCCTTTTACATAATTTCACCCCTGTTTTAATTATTCTAGTGGCTATTAATCCATTCCCGTGTCCCGTTAAATGAACGATTATTCGTACATATAAATACTCCGCCCATCGTGTCCGATCGAGTGTATATGGTAATTTATAGGGACGCCCAATTGTAAATCTTTATATTAACATTAACAAACTATCATTTAGTTAAACAAATATAAAGCCCATTAATAGCCCATAGTCTAATTTCCACAAGTGTCGTTCTTTTGTCCAAACCCCAATTATGGTACAAAGCCCAATTACCCAATTTTAGTAATTAGCCCAACATCATGATTACTTCGTTTTAAATAAGCATAATAATAACTTAGCTACGAGACATTAAATTAAAAAGGTTGAACATAACTTACAATGATTAAAAATAGCGTAGCGTTACACGGACAGAATTTCGACTTACACCCTTACAATATTCGCTAACATACCCTTATTATTAGAATTATAATTAAAATTAAAATTAAAATATAAATTATAAATATAAATATTACGATATAGATAGAGAGATGGATGGATATATTGGATAATTTTTACGATCAGAATGCGCGAGCTTTATAGGCAGTTTCAAAATTAGGGGCTCCGCGACTCGCGTAGTTTTTGAACTGCAAACTCCGCAACTCGCGGAGTTTGCTTTTACAGCTCACACAAGTTTGGAGCCTTTCTTGCCGACGGTTTATAATATATTATATAATATATAAATAATTATAAGAATTATTTAAATATTATATTATATTTATGTGCATAGTTGACTTGTAATTTTTAGTCCGTTGCGTCAAGCGTTGAGAGTTGACTCATGTCCCGGTTCCGGATTTTCGAACGTCCTTGCGTACAATTTAATATCTTGTACTTTGCGTTTTGAATCTTGTACTCTTGTAATTTCGAGACGTTTCTTATCAATAATTGGAACATCTTTGATTGTATTTTGTACTTTTGAGCTTTTTGGTCGTTTGCGTCTTCAATTCGTCGAATCTGTCTTTTGTCTTCACCTTTTATTATTTAAACGAATATCACTTTTAAATAGAACAATTGCAACTAAAAGCTTGTATTTCTTAAGGAATAATGCTATGAAATATATGTTCGTTTTTAGCATTATCAACACCCAATAATAGTGTCCACGGATCGACCTCCCGGACTTTACCTTAGCTATATTATTACACGATAGGTATACTTGCCTTTTGTGTTTTAGTTTAATTTAGGTGATTTCATGTAGTAAATAAATATAAAACTGATAACCGTTGCATACACACCCTCTAGAACACATCAGATTGCTTCTCCTTTGACGAAGTTGACAAGGAAGAACGTAAGGTTCAATTGAGAAAACGAGCAACAAATTGCTTTTCAATTGTTAAAAGAGAAGTTGTGTCAAGCTCCGGTGCTAGTGTTGCCGGAAGGGGTAGAAGACATGACGGTTTATTGTGATGCTTCTTTAAATGGGCTCGGGTGTGTTCTAATGTAAAGGGGTAAAGTCATCGCGTACGCCTCTCGACAATTAAAGGAACACGAAAAGAGATACCCGACTCATGATCTTGAATTGGCGGCGGTGGTACATGCGTTGAAAATTTGGCGCCACTACTTGTATGGTTTCAAGTGTACGATTTATTCGGATCAAAAGAGTTTGAAACATCTCTTTGATCAACGAGATTTGAATTATCGTCAACGTAGGTGGATGGATGTGGTAAAGGATTATGATTGTGAAATACTTTATCATCCGGGGAAGGCGAACGTGGTCGCGGATGCGCTGAGTCGAAAGAGTCAACATCCGGCAATACTAGTAGGATCGTTACGCATGATCATTACTAACGATTTCCTTGTAAAGCTTGGTGAGATTCAAATAGAAGCGTATGTTCACAACAAGCGTGAGGAATGAATCGTGGGAAAAACAGAGTTCATTACTTTAAGCCTGCATGATTTGTTGTCTTTTCAAGGAAGAGTGTGGGTGCCTAAGATGGGTGATTACCGACGGGTGCTGCTTGATGAAGCACATAAGTCAAAGTATTCCATTCATTCGGGCGCGACGAAAATGTACCTTGATTTAAAGAAGGAGTATTGGTGGCCGGGCATGAAACGTGATGTTGTTAAATATGTTGAATAATGCGTCACATGTTTGCAAGTTAAAGCCAAACACCAAAAGCCGTACGGTAAGTTACAACCATTGGAAGTCCCGAAATGGAAATGGGAGCACATTACCATGGACTTCATTACAAAGTTACCAAAGACGGCGAGAACCCAATATGATACAATTTGGGTGGTAGTTGATCGATTGACGAAGAGTGCTTTGTTTCTTCCCATTCGGGAAACGATATATTCGGAGACTTTGTCCAAGTTGTTTATCAAGGAGGTGATATCGAGACATGGGGTTCCTATATCTATTGTTTCGGATCGAGATACTCGTTTCACGTCTCAGTTTTGGAATAAGTTTCATGAAGATATGGGTACTCGATTGAAAATGAGCACGGCGTATCATCCTCAAACGGACGGTCAAACCGAGCGTACGAACCAAACGTTGGAGGATATGTTAAGGGCATGTGTTATTGATTTCGGCGGTAGTTGGGATGAGCACTTACCATTGGTGGAATTCTCGTACAATAATAGTTACCACACTAGTATTGGAATGCCACCTTATGAGATGATTTATGGGCGTAGGTGTCGAACTCCTATTTGTTGGGGTAAAGTGGGACAACGAGAAATCGGGAGTACCGATTTGGTCCTAGAGACAAATAGTAAAATTGAGATGATTCGAAATCGACTTAAGGCGGCGCAAGATAGAAAAAAATCATATGCCGATAAAGGGAGGCGAAAGATTGAGTTTCAAGAAGGCGACATGGTGATGCTTAAAGTTTCGCCATGGAAAGGAGTTATTCGGTTTCGAAAACGAGGAAAGTTAGCTCCTCGGTTCATTGGTCCTTTCAAGGTTTTGGCACATGTTGGTGAGGTTGCTTATCGACTAGAGTTGCCCGAAGAGCTTGCGGGGATTCATAATACATTTCATGATTTCCATCTCCGTAAGTGTCTTGCGGATGACTCGACTTGGGTGCCCGTAGATGAGATTACCTTGAACAACAAGCTAGAGTATGTTGAAGAATCGATAGCTATTCTCGATGAAAAGGTTAAATTGTTGCGTAACAAAGAAGTGAGGACCTTTAAAGTTTAATGGCAACATCGAAAGGGTTCCGAGTTTAAGTGGGAATCCGAAGAGTTTGTTTTGGTTTATCTTCCGGCATGTCATGCGGCTTGGATCGCGAGGACGCGCTCCGATTCAAGTGGGGGAGAGTTGTAACATTCCATTTTCCCATACTTATCTAAAGGTACATACTTAATCATTGTTATGCTTATAGCCCGTTCGTTTATGTGAAGAAATAAGTAAAGTGTTAGTTGATGTGTGTATATATATACATACATATATATATATATATATATATATATATATATATATATATATATATATATATATATATATATATATATATATATATATATATATATATATATACACATATGTGTATTTGAGAACGCATTCATGTATAAGTTTATACATGGGTTTTGATAGCGTTAAGTCTTGTGGGACTAAAAGTTGAAGTTTAGACGTGTATAGGAAGCGAGAACGAAGCGTACAAGTCGAATAATTAATTGTTAGTTTTGTTGCCGAGAGACTGATCAGGCCACGCCTAATGGCGCGCCGCGATGACCATTGCCGCGCCGCGGCATATCAAACAAATCAGAGTCAGGAGGCATGCTAAGAAGAGTCGAGTTTTCCTTTAAATGTCGCGCCACGGAGAAGAAGGTCGCGCAGCGACCAATAACTAGAATCTGGGTCAGGAGTGAATTAAGACAACTCGTAAAATACGTTAATTACCGCGCCGCGACAATTGGGGTCGCGCCGCGACCCACTGGGTGAACTGGTTCCCGTTTTGTTTTTAAAATAAGTGGTTCAAGGGCAAATTCATCTTTTTACATATAGATCTGATTGGAGCATTTAATCTCCACCACTTATCTCATTTAATTCATTTCTTTTCCATTTTCTTTCTCCAATTTCTCTCAAAACATAAAAACCCACTTAGATTCAAGTGAGATTTGAGAGTGAAGAATTTAGAGTTGATCTTTGGAGCAAGAATTATAGTTGTTCTCCTCGTTCTTAGCTACGATTGGATAGTGTTGGTAAGTCTTAACTCTATGTTTTGAGTTTTAATTAGTTTGTGCTAGGGTTTGGTTCATTTGGAACTTGTAAGACCCATTTGGGGGTAATATGGGTGGATTTGGGTTATATTGATAAAAGGAAACCTTAATTAGCTATAATCTAGGGTTTGGTCATATGATTTGAGGTTGTAAGTGTTAAATAGTGTTTTTAGTCACTAATACACTTGTAAATGATGAAAGCATGTTAAGGGGTTAAGTTTGACCAAGTTTGTGGGTATAAGTGTTAAAATGGGTCAAATGAGTCATGGTTGACCTAATTGGGTGAAATGGGTATGAAATACCCTAAGTTTGTGTTAATTGGTGATAGTAGGTTCAAACACTAGCTTTTAGTGATTTATAACGAGTCATGGCCATTAATGGGTGGTTTGGTAGGTGTGAGTCATTTAATGCGGTTAGGACATTAAATGCTCAAGAGTGAGTAAGGTGGTTAATTCCACTTGTTGTGTATTGAATGTGTACTTATGTATTAGGTACCTTGCTTGAAGCATTCGGGAGTAATTAATCACCACCGACGTGATAAGGTGAGTGGAATAATTATATGCGTGCATATATGATGTATTTATTTGTGAAGTATGAGTTGTGAAGTGTCGATGTGTTAAGACACCACTTCTCACGTGGCGAGTGAAGTGTCGATGTGTTAAGACACCACTCGGGAGTGAAGCATCGATGTGTTAAGATGCCACTTCGAGAGATGTTGCGAGTGAAGTGTCGATGTGCTAAGACACCACTCGGGGTGAAGTGTCGAAGTGTTAAGGCACCACCCAGGGTGAAGTATCGATGTGTTAAGATGCCACCCGTGGGGTTAGCGTACGAGGTGTTAAGTGCACTAATGGTTGTTATGAACTCTGACGGTCCTTTAAATACCGTTCCCTCGTTCAATTGGTTAACCATGGTTGTGTATGTGGATTGTAGCATATTATATTGTTTATACTATATGCTATTGTTATGCTAGCTCGTATGGTGAAAGGTTTTGTATTATACTTGTGATGGTATGATTATTTATATTTCTAGCATGCATGCGATAAACGCGTAAGTGATTGCAAGTAAGTAGGTTGTATATGTAGTCGTATAATTGTTGCACTCACTAAGCATTAGCTTACCCCTCTCGTTGTTTATCTTTTTAGATGCAGGTGCGGACAAAGGGAAGGGGGTTATTGGATACTAGTTCCCCGTGTTGGATTAATGTGAAGCTTTTGAAGTTGGCCTAGCGTTTTGGGTAGTTTAGCCCTAAACCATGCTCGAAGTGTTGTTTGGATTAAAACTATCGTTTTTGAATGGCTCAAACTTGTGTTGTATTTGTTGATGGCCTTCGTGCCTTATGTAAAACGTTAAACTTGTTGTATGTTCTAACGAAACGTGGGGAATGGTTTACATCATATAATTGGCGCGTAAATGTGTTTAAAAAAAAATTTATCGTATGGAATACGGGTTGGGTTGTTTCAAACAAGTTGTGTACATACACCTCAACAAATTAGGGTTGTTGAGAGAAAACACAGACATTTGCTTAATGTGGTTAGGTCTTTACTGTTTCAAAGTGGTTTACCTTTAAATATGTGGACTGAAACTATATTAACTGTTGCTTACTTAATTAACAGGGTTCCATCTTCTGTGCTTTCTGGAAAGTCACCTTTTGAAATGATTTATAATTCTAAATCTAGTTTCTCTCATTTAAGAACCTTTGGTGTTTATGTTATTCTACTATTTTAAATAACAATGATAAATTTAAAAAAAAGTCTGAAAAATGTGTTTTTATAGGTTATTCTAATTTTAAAAAGGGTTAGAAGCTGTATAGTCTTGAATCAAAAACTGTTTTTTTCTCATGGAATGTTCATTTCTATGAAACTGTGTTTCCTTTTAATCTAAAAAAATTTTCAAAAATTGTTTCTGATAGTACTAATGATTTAAATCATTTAAATTTTTTTGATTCTTTTTATGAAAACCCAAAGGTTCAAAGTCCCAATGATGAGGAGAGAACAAATGTTGATGAACATAGTGGCAGTGATCATAGTGATCATGAAGATACATCTTCATATCATAGTGATACCACTATGTCACGAGATACATAGATAAATTCTCCTGAGGGCAATATTTTTGATAATCAAACTCATAATAATGAAAACAACAATGAAGAAGGCATAGAAGATGGTCCTAGAAGGTCTGCTAGACCTAGGGTTTTTTCTTCTAAATATAAAGATTATGATGTTACTTCTAAAATCAGATATCCTGTCAACAATTATGTGTGTTATAATTCATTGTCTTCTGATGATAAATGTTAAGTTTCTAGTCTTGAAAAGTCTACTGAACCATCTTCTTATTTTGAAGCATCTCAACAACGATGTTGGAGAGATGCTATGAATGATGAGATGGAGGCTTTGAATAGAAACAATACTTGGACTGTTTCTGATCTTTTCTCTAGAAGAAAACCGATTGAATGTAAATGGATATATAAAATTAAATATAAATCTAATGGAGAAATAGAAAGATATAAGGCAAGATTGGTTGCAAAAGGGTTTAGTCAAAGGGAGGGAATAGATTATGATGAAACATTTTCACCTGTTGTGAAAATGGTTACTGTTAGATGTGTCCTTACCTTAGCTGTACAAAACAATTGGAGTTTGTTTTCAATTAGATATCAATAATGCATTTTTGTATGGTGACTTATCTGAAGATGTGTATATGACTTTACCTGAAGGATATTATTCTGATGTAGGATCAAAAGTGTGCAGATTAACTAAGTATCTTTATGGTCTTAAGCAAGCACCTAGACAATGGAATGAAAAGTTGTCTTTTTTTTTTTTGATTGAATATGGGTTTATACAAAGCATGAATGATTACTCCTTGTATACGTATAATAAAGATGGTATTTTTCTGATTCTTTTGGTTTATGTGGATGATATTATTCTAACAGGAAATAATGTTCTTCAAGTTACTAAAGTCAAAGATTTTTTAAAGTCAAAATTTTAAATTAAAGATCTTGGTGATTTGAAGTATTTTCTTGGAATAGAAGTAGTTAAAACTAAAGAAGGTTTGTGCTTAAATCAAAGGAAATATTGTCTTGAATTGTTGAGTGAATTTGATATGCTTAATTGTAAACCTACGAATACTCCTTTAGAAACTAATATTGTGTTAAATTCTGATGAGACTGAACATGATAAAAGATTTGATGATATTACTTTCTATCAGAAGTTGATTGGTAAATTGATTTATCTTATTATGACCAGACCTGATGTCTCTTATCATGTTCAATGTTTAAATCAATATATGCATAATCCTCTTCATTCCCATGTTAAAGCTGCATATAGAGTTTTAAGATATTTGAAAAGTATTCCAGGTTCTGGTGTGCAAATAAAAAAATCTTCAAGTTTGTTTTCTCTTGTTGCTTATTCTGATGCTGATTGGGGTAAATGCCTGGGAAGTAGAAGATCTGTGTCTGGATATTGTATTTATTTTTGTGAAAACTTAATAAGCTGGAAGAGTAAGAAACAACCAACTGTTTCTAAGTCTTCCACAGAGTCTGAATATAGGGCCTTAACTTATGCTACTGCTACTTGTGAATTAATTTGGATTGTAAAAATGCTTACAGATCTTAAAATTGATAATTTGCTTCCAATAAAACTATATTGTGACAATAAATCTGCTCTGCAACTTACTGTTAATCCTTTTTTTCATGAGAGATCCACACACTTTGTGATTGATGTTCATATTGTTAGAGAAAAATGTTTGTCAAGGTTTCTTCAAACTGAGTATATTGATACTACAAAACAAGTTGCAGATATTTTTACTAAAGCTCTTGGCAAGGCCCAACATATATTTTTCTGTAATAAACTTGGTATTCATAATGTGTACATGAATAAGATTGAGGGAGGGTGTTAAATTTATGATCAAACAATCTTATTCATGTATTATGTTAATTGTCTAACTTAGTTTGTTTGGTGCAGTTATTTTTAGGTCTCTTTGGAAATGAAGTTTAAAGACAAGGGCTAGAGTTGGACATTTTTATAAGAGGATAAAGTAGAGGGTGCAGAATGTCATTTTATGAAAGAATGAGATGAACTTGGCCTGCAAGCTGGATGCTACAGTTATATACTCAATTTTAGGGTTTCCAGATGCATTCATCATCATCATCTCTGCTATCGATTCAATCTCTGAGTTCAGATCTTTGTTCTTGTTTTCAATCTGTAGTTTGTATCTATATCTCCTTGATATAGATTGTGGTATCTACTCTATTTCTCTATAATTGTTAAGGATCGTACCTTCTTTTGGTATTATTCAATTGTGTATGTTCTTGAGGTTGAAGATTCATCTTACTTGTAAAGATTATTGGTGTTTTAACAAAGAAACAAGTGGGGCTACACAATTATATTGGGCTATGTGGTGATCGAATGAGCTTGGGTTAAGAAGCTCTAGCTTGGAGTGGAAGCTAGTAAGAGTCCTGCAAGTTTACAATTATATTTAGTGATTTATTTCCTTAGTTAAGTTATTGTGTTTCTATTATTTAAACATTCTCTAGCGTATTTTGTATTCAGTTTTTTATGAGATATTAATAAAACAAGCTGTGAGTTTTGCATAATCTATAAACCATGAAGGTTTATTCCAACCGAGAAGGTTGACTTTCCAGCTAAACCGTGAAGGTTTTGCATCGTATCTTTATTTTATTGTTTTTTTCAGTAATCGGTTTAATACAATTTGAGTTTTAAGGAATGAGCTTTAATTATTTGTGAATTTTGATCCTGTTTTATCCCGCTACTTGTTATTCTGTTTCTATTCGTTACAGCCATTAAGATTAAGATCCCCTTTATTCCAGCAAGTTTGTTCCAGTAGCCTATTATTGTCTTATACTCGTAGTCAGTCATTAGATCCTACACTAGGTATTTTTTTCTACTTAGACACTTTTCCTCGAGTTTTCTTGTATTACAATTGTATAGTGATCACATTGTTTTTTTCGAGTTGTTTTTAGGCATGTTGTTAGTGAGGCCTTTTAAGGCTATTTGTATGCATCACTTCTTTTATTTAATAAAAGTTTTGCTTTTTTTAAAAAAAAAAAAATAAAAAAAAATTGTGTTGTAAAATATAACATCAAGTTAATAAATTAGTTTATTAGTAGAAGTGGTATTCTTGATTATGACAAAGTATGTTGTAATTGAACTCCGAGACCACGACCAACATTTTTGGTTGTCGTAATTATTCTCCCATTGCCCAAAAACGATATTCATATTTCATATTAATATTTATATACCAGTAACCAGCACTTTCAAAAGAACAAAAAATTGATCTCTATTACATTACAAAATAATAATACTAGGGAATTTTTATTCACTTATCAATATTAATGATTTATTTAATATATATTTCGAATAGAGAGAGGGATGACTTTCTCTACTTTTGAGGGTGTTTTCACTCTGGATGGAGAAATGACTTGTCTTTATTCTCGGATAGGAGAATGATTGTCTACATCTCACCTCCCCCATACACCACTTATGTGGTATTGGATTTTATTGTTGTTGTTGTTAATATATATTTTAGCGCGCACTTGCCCGTTATTTAAAATAACCCAATTAAAAAGTAATAACACGATCGTAAAGATTTATATTTACAGATTTGATGTCCATAATTATATTCAATATGTCACAGTTCTATGCACCAGATAAATTTATTATGTATGTATACTGTATTCGTTTTCATGACGTATGTAATTGATTTACTATATCTTTTACGCCGATTGGAAATTCATTGACCAACTAAATATATTTGAGTATTTGACCAACCTTCACAATATTAACATCGACATAAATTATAAGTATAGGTTTAATTAGTTGTCAATCTATATTTGTTATTGTTTGATTATTAACAACTGGAAAAATGGACCATTCAACAACTTATGATGATATCATTTACAAGTGAATGGTTACACAGTTTTAATTGATATTGATATTAATATTAATTATGTTGATTAGCATCAAAGCTGAAAAATATTTCTATATATCAGTTATACCGGGCAAACCAAACCCAAAGTGTTAAATTTGGGTCTTATAGGTCTTGCATATGGGTCAAACGGGTCGAGTTGTAAAGTTTCTAGTTTTTGAGATTCACATCCCTAAAAATTGGTCCAATGAGTTTTTTTAAAACTTATTGGGTCTTAGACAAAAAAATAAAAAATGGGTCGATCGGGTTCACAATATTGTTATTATTATCAGTGATAACAAATTTGTTCATTGGCCTTATGAACGCCGATTTTACTCGTGTTTGTTGTCGTAAATATATTATATATATGACATTTTACAAAATACATTTTACAAATGTTCAAAGAAAAGTTAATTCCTAATTTATAGAAAGAACTAGAGCTTAAATCGAACTTCAAACATGTTTAAAACCAATAGAGATTTGATTCTACCATTTTCATGACGTTTTGAACTTTTTTTTAACGTACTTATTGGCTGAAGGTCCATTCGGAAGCAATTCCTCTATCCATAGAATATTGAGAGGAATGACTTTCTTTACTCTTGGGGTTTTTCATTCTGGGTAAAGAAATGACTTCTTTTTATTCTAGGTTAGAGGAATGATTGTCTACATCTTACTTCCCACATACTCCACTTTTATGAGATTGGTTTTTGTTGTTGTTGTAATATGAAGTATATAAGTATTATACAGAGAAGGGAGCATAGTCTGCATAAAATGAAATTTCAATAATTAGCACCATAATGCACCGTTGATAAATTTACAAACATATCCTTCATAAACACGCCATCAAAGCTTAAATTTCCATCCATGAATATCCCCACTTGAAGTAGATTTCATATGTAAATTAGTTAGCATTACCTGTGATTCCTTAGTCCAGCTTACATTCTGTAACACCGGTCATTTTTTTTATAATCACAACGGAAGGAAATCATTTGACCAACATAACTTTAATTATATCTAAAGCATTGTCATTACACGTCATTAATGCATAAGTTTACAAAACACGCGTTACGTGAAAACTGCTGTTTAATTATTAGTAAAACGACGTTAGAGTTTCGTCTGGTTAAACACATCTTTGCCATCTCGACTCCCTTCAAACAGAAAACAAAGATCTAGAACCTCAAAGAGATAACATTTATATTAACATTTGTAAAAGTGATATAACATTTATTGAGAATTTCAAAATGTTATAGACGAGTATCTCTTTGCATTGTTTTTTTTTTTTTCCGTCGAATCACATATAATGAAAATTCATCCCAAAAATTAAAAACCCAAAGAATACAATTGTTTGAGTATGCCAACGGCACATAACACCTAAATGAACAAACAAGACTAACAAGTGTGTCTTGAAACCTTGAAAGCTAAACTAAAACTGCAACCCAGACGAATACAACAATGGACCATTGACTTTAAAGTTAATCTAACACCTAATTAACTACTCTTTGAAGCGAGGCTATGAACCGGGATCATCATAAACCCTCCACGTTGAAAAGACCCATCAAGATTGAAAATTATAATCCTTGAAGGCCACAATATAAGATAAAAACGGCAGCACCTAATTGACCACTCTTTGCACTGTTAACCCGTGAATATGTAAATAATAATCGGGAAAAAATCTCTAATCATTGGACAGCAATAAAAGAACGAGGTCTATAAAATAGCAACTTTATGAGAGCTGCGGTAACCCACTCACCAAGCCACATCAGCAGTTAGTGCAGTCCATCTGTATCCACGTGTTATTTGGACCCAACTAAATGATATTGATTCCTAAAATTGTCCATGTCGACACAAATCAGGCCTTTGCGATACATAAAATCAGTTTTATCTAGAAACAAATTAATTCTAGCCGTGACCAACATAAATATATATGGTAGGTAGTTCAAGCCTGAATTGCACATCGTACAACATTAATATATATATAGGTAAATTACAGTATGAATCGTGCAGCTGGTATGATAAACAATCAACCAACCATGTCCACTTCATATTTAAGTTGAAGAATATAACCAAAAATAAATACTAAAAAGGACAAAGTAGAAAAAGCTAGACATATCAAGTGTATACATGTGTGTATACAAGACTTTAGGGTACACGTACGTGTATTTATACAAATTTGCAAAATTTGGTGCACTTCATGCCCTTGCGAGTTCGAACAAGATCGTGAGTCAGTGAAATGTGTAATTTGTGTGAATGTTAAGAGAAGATGTTAGGCATAACGCCTAGTTACCTAAAAAGGTATCCGAGTTCTCGTTACCAAGTCCTTTAAATCATTAGTCGGTAAAAAAAGTACTTTTATATCGTTAAGAAAAACTACTTATTCGGCTTAGGCTTTTTAAACTTAGTCCCTAGAGCTTTTAATTCGATGTTCTCAGGGCCGCGGTACTTAGTGTAACTCAAAGAGGTTCTTTGCCCACATGCGAAAAAAACTTTAGTAAAATATTAATTTTTAGGGGTAAATTTTTTATTTATGCTATTCGTCTCCAAGTTTTTATTTTCGCTCTCATGTTACGATCTTCAAGTTCCGGTACTGGATGTCCTTTTTACCGTCTAATGTGATGAAGAAACTCCGAGCACTAAACTAGCAATTTTCATTCCACACACTATTTTTTATTTTAACCTCATGACAAATACCATCCAAACGACCACTCACCACCACCAAGCCCGTCTATAAAATCAATAATTTGCAAGTTGCAAATTGCAAGTCGGCAACGGGTCTTGCGATTTGTGTGATCGGGTTTTTCTGTTGTGATTAAGAGGGGATCGACGGGACGTTGGTACACACAAATTTGAGAGAACACAACTCTATTACTCACAAGAATAGATTACAGATTATTACAAAACTCTAAAACAAAAAACTCTCAAACTAACACACTAGGAATTCTCACCACTCTCTAGGGATGTATTCACTCTTGGTTAGGATTACACTTTAACTCACACACACTAACTAGGTGTGATTACACTTTTCTGAATGAATTACAATGGAGCTTTGCACCTCTATTTATAGAAAATCTTGAGGAGGTGGAATGATGTGAAAGGAGATAGTGTGAACACAAAAAATGGTGGCTAGCCATAACTGTTTCCAATTTTGCTACTTCCTTATGGTGTGAACGGAAAAACAAGTGACTAGCCGTCATTAAATTCAATTTTGCTACTTTCTTATCCATAGTCAAAATTGGCAACTTTGAATATCTAGTATCTTCTAGATTGCAGCTAGAATGGAGACATCTAGCGGCATCTAGAATATACTAGATTACGGCTGGAACTTATCAATTCTCCCCCTCCAGCCGTATACAGGGAAAACACATCCCGGTTATGTCTCTGCATAACATTAGCTTCTTTCGAGTCACCACCTTTGTCAACATATCCGCAGGATTCTCCTTTGTATGGATCTTCACTAGTCTCAACAGTTGTCGATCAATTACCTCGCGTATCCAATGATAGCGAATATCAATATGTTTTGTACGGGAATGGTACATGGAGTTCTTGCTCAAATCTAGAGCACTTTGACTATCACAATGTACCTTGTACTCCTTTTGCTTGATTCCAAATTCCTGAAGATAACGCTTTAACCACAACATTTCTTTTCCAGCTTCCGCGGCAGCAATATATTCTGCTTCGGTTGTGGATAATGCAACACACTTCTGTAGTCTTGACTGCCATGAAATAGCTCCTCCTGTAAAAGTGTAAATGAATCCTCAAGTAGATTTCCTACTACCAAGATCTCCAACCATATCAGCATCCGTATAGCCTTCCAAGATTGGATCAGCTCCCCCGTAACAAAGACATATCTTCGTTGTACCTTTAAGATATCTGAGAATCCATTTTACTGCATTCCAATGCTCTTTCCCGGGGTTAGAGAGAAAACGACTCACTGTTCCCACTGCGTGAGCAATATCGGGCCTCGTACACACCATTGCATACATCAAACTTTCAACTGCTGAAGAATATGGTATTGACGACATCTCCTCGATCTCTTCCATGGATGAGGGACATGATCTCTTACTTAACTTGAAATGGTTGGCTAATGGAATGCTAACAAGTTTGGCATTGTTCATATTGAACCGTTCAAGCACTCGTTCAATATACTTCTCCTGAGATAGCCATAACCTTCTATTCTTCCTATCTCGGGTAATCTGCATTCCCAAAATTTGTTGAGCCTGTCCTAAGTCTTTCATGTCAAAATACTTAGAGAGTTCCTTCTTCAGCTGGTTGATCTTCGTTGCATCTTTCCCTACGATCAAAATATCGTTTACATATAGTAGAAGAGCAACGAAATCTCCTTCAGAAAATTTCTGAATGTAGACACACTCATCTGCTGCAATTTTCTTGTACCACTGCCTAGGTGCCTGCTTTAAACCGTACAAACTTTTCTTCAGCTTGCATATGAGATTATCTCCTGAAACCTCAAAACCTTCTGGCTGCTCCATGTAAATTTCTTCATGTAAATCTCCATGAAGAAAAGTTGTCTTTACATCCATCTGTTCAAGCTCCAAGTTCATACTTGCGACCAATCCAAGTATGACTCTAATTGAAGTCATCTTGACTACTGGTGAAAATATCTCGTCAAAATCAATCACTTTCTTCTATTGGAATCCTTTGACTACAAGCCGTGCTTTGTATTTCACCATTTTTCCGCTGCCATCCTTTTTCAGCTTGAACACCCATTTGTTTTTCAGTGCCTTCTTCCCTTGTGGAAGTTCTACGATCTCATAATTCTGATTTTTCTGCAGAGAATCCATCTCATCCTGCATTGCGAGCAACCATTTTTCTTTGTCCTTATGAGATACTGCTTCATGAAAACTCTCTGGTTCTCCATCTTCAGTAAGTAGAAGGTACTCGGATTTCGGATATCTACTAGATGGAATCCGACCTCATTCAGATCTTCAACTTCTAGAATATACTGAGGAGATCCACCATCATCTTTTCCTTGTGATGGTCCTGGAACGTCTGACAGATGGGGTTGTGGCTCCCCCTGCTCAGCACCGTCATTTTCCTCATTATCTTCTACTTTCAGTATTTCATCTTGCACTGCATGTTCATTTCTCACAAATGATTATGTTGTTACCTCTGGCACCTGAGTGACAACATTTGATTTCTGAGATATTGTGGGCTTTTCAATATCTTCTATTGTCTGGCTTTCATGGAACACCACGTCCCTACTTTTGATCACCTTTTTCTCATTTGGATCCCATAATCTGTATCCAAATTCTTCATCTCCATAGCCTATGAATATGCATGGATTAGTCTTTACATCCAGCTTCTGTCTGAGCTCCTTGGATACATGTGCGTACGCCAAACATAAAAATACTCTTAAGTGAGAGTATGATGGATCCTTTCCAGACCAAAGTTTCTCCGGAATTTCAAAATTTAGTGGTACTGATGGAGATCGGTTGATCAAGTAACATGAGGCTCTGACTGCTTCTCCCCATAATGGCTTTGGCAGCTTAGCCATACTGAGCATGCTCTGAACACGTTCCATGATTGTTCGGTTCATTCTTTCTGCTATACCATTGTGTTGAGGGGTACGTGGAACTGTCTTCTCATGTCCGATGCCATATGATCTGCAATAGGCATCGAACTGCCTGGAAGAGTATTCACCGCCGTTGTCGGATCGAAGACACTTTAACTTCTTTCCTGTCTTACGTTCTACCATGACATGGAAGTGTTTGAAGTAATCGAAAACTTGGTCCTTCGTCCGTAAGAAATACACCCACACCTTTCGAGAAGCATCATCAATAAACGTTAGAAAGTATCGGTTGCCGCCAATTGATTCAATATCCAAGGGACCGCAAACATCAGAGTATACCAGACTAAGTAACTCTGATCTTCTCATTGAAGAGGAATTAAACGGGACTCTATGCTGCTTACCAAATAGACAATGATTGTAACATCCCGCCTTTTTCCGTTTACTTTTCCGTTTAACTATTTAAATCCCGTTATATGTTTATAACATCTCCCGTTAATACGTGTTTTAAAAATATCTCGTCTAGGTAATTCACGCACCCGCAACCGAACTTGAGGGACTAGTTTCGCCAAAATGCCAAAGAGGTGACTAGCCTTTGACTAGTCAACCCCCACCCCCATCTTTTCTTTTTCATTTTCCCTTTTCTTCTTCTACTTCCATATTTTCTCTCAATTTCTCAAACAAGGAATCATCATCTAAATCCAAGCTAGCGGGTGTCTTGCAAAACAAATTACATATTTGAAATCCTTGCAACTTCCTCTTCGATTCCATACCGACTTCATCAAGTTTGGGTAACTTTCTAAAATCACTAGATTTTGTGTTCTTGATATTTTTGAACTTATAAAGTTGTTAATTAGTGTCTATGGCTCAAGTCTAACATGAATATATGATTTATATGCTCGATTTCATTATTTGAAGTAACTAGCTTGAGTATGAACTTTGGTGTGTTTGATTTGGTGATTTGGTTGTTTGAATGTTGTTAAATGTTATAAATGCATGTATTAAATGTGTTCCTAGTATCACTAGCTTCAAATTGATGTGTAGGTTGCTTGAGAAGACTCCATAAACTTGATTAGTGATTTTGGTGAATTCGGGTTAGGGTTTGATAAGCTTGAAATGAATATTTGATGCATTGAATGACATGAATTGTAGTTAGTAAGTAGTTAGTTGTATTGTATGCTCGATTACCTACAAAACGACATGTTATATGTATGCATTAAATGCCCGAATCATAAATGTGCACTTATCAAATTTGTGTATTAAATGTGTGCATTAATTGATCCTTTACTTTGGAAAGCCGATTGTTACAAATAACATTTTTGGTTGGTGAAATGTATTTAGTTGTGTTCTTTGTCAAATTACCTTTCTAACGATATAAGATACGAGTTCTAAGTATTAGCGGTTTGCGAGTTATGCTTGAAAGTGTTTGGAATTGAGACTTGGATATTTGAGACTGACCAGGTACCAGTTCCCGTGTATTGTCGCGGCGCGACAATTTGGGGCCGCGGCGCGGCCTAAGCCGTGTCCAGTTTCTGACCTCTTTGGTCAAAATACGAAAAATGTTTGGCACACTATGGACCTCCGATTCACATGAGACTTGTTCTAACATGCTTATATATGAATAAAAACCTCAGAAAAATAGTTCGGGACCCGACCCGAACGTGTTGACTTTCGTTGACTTTGACCGACCAAAGTTTGACTTTTTGTCAAACTTAACCAAATGATTATGCAACCTTCCTAACTTGTTTCTGTACTTGTATCTTGCATGAAACTTGACAATTTGATTCACATGCTACATAATCGAGTCGTAACGAGCCATAGGACTAATTAAACATCTTTAACCTATCGTGTTTACCGTTATTGATACAACCTATTGGTTTAGGTCAAGACTAGCACTATCCTTCGCACACGTTACTTTGTGAAGTACTTTTCATACGTGCACTCAAGGTGAGATCATAGTCCCATCCTTCAAACAACTTTTATGCTTTAAACTATGGGATGAGAAACATATACGTATCATACTTTTACACTTTAAACACAAGTACGAAAACGAACATTCCACGTACGGGTTTGAACAAAAAGCCTCAATTCAATTATCATTAGTTACACTTGCAGGGTGTAAACGTGAACTTATATTATGTGATCACATGGGCTTGACGAGCCTCATTCGGACGGTTCGCTACCGTTAGCGGATGAAATATATTTTTGGGTCTAGTGTATGTTCTAACACTACGCGAAGGGTGCAAAACAGTTAAGTTTGATAATTGGGTGCCCGCGAAACAAATAACAACTTTGGAATGCAAATGATTTAGATAATCATATTATATTAAATCTTGTGGTTCAAATGCAACGTTTACTAAAACACCTATGATTTCACCAACGTTTTCGTTGACAGTTTTCTATATGTTTTCTCAGGTCCTTGAAAGCTACTTGATACATGCTTCCGCACTCTTTTTGATACTTGCTTGGATGTCGAGTATACATGCATAGATGGAGCGTCTTTTGACTACTTTAAATTGTGTCGCATAGGTTTCATTCGTACGTTAAACATTGTAATGTAACTAGTCTTTCGAACTTCATTTGTAAACTTGAAACATCCTTTTTCTTATAAAATAAATGCGACATATTTTGGTCAAAAGTCATAATAAAGACTTATGACCACGCAACGGGACCGAAGTAGTCGGCGCCGTCAAACATGATTTGGTCGGGTCGCTACAGATGGTATCAGAGCGTTAGTTGTACGGATTTAGAGTTCATTGGTGTCAACCCCGAGTCATAGGGTACATTGGTGAGTCTAGACTACAACCGGCATATAGACTTGAAGTAGGAATTACTTGACTATTTGTGCATTTATACTCGAACGCTTCTACTCATATCTACTCTTATTTCATCTAAATCTCACGTTGTTTAATTTGATTGACACGCCACCTTGACTATATGAAATAATGTCGAATGCACATATGAATCAGGGTAATATAATTTCCGGGATTATATTACGGTGACTCATATGAACGTTCCGACATTATGACATAAAGAATTTAAGGCGAGTCAAGGAAAATTTTCTCTCTATCTTTATTCCATATCACGGTTAGTATTATTTAGAATACTAACCAACGGTATTCTTTTGTTTTGAAGGAACAATGCCTCCTCGTCGTGCACCACGCCGTGAAACACCCGAACAAGCTCTACAACGCATGATAGCCACCGCCGTAGATGCGGCCATGGCCGGTCACTCATCCAACAACAATAACAATAATAATAAAAACAACCAAAACAACAACAACAACAACAACAACAATGGAGCCGGTAACTCAAACGAGGGATGCTCCTATAAAGCCTTCATGGGGTGCAAACCTCACACTTTTGATGGAACCGGGGGACCGGTTGTGCTCACCCGATGGTTTGAGCAAACAGAAGCCGTCTTTAGCATAAGTGGTTGTCGGGACCAAGACAAGGTCAAATACTCCACTCACACTTTCGCCGGTGTCGCTCTTACATGGTGGAATACTTATGTACAATCGGTGGGTACCGATGAAGCTCACGCCCTCTCTTGGGCCGATTTAAGGGAAAAGATGGTCATCGAATATTTCCCTCGCGAAGAAACCCGAAAGCTCGAACAAGAGCTAAGAACCTTGGAGGCGGTCGGAAACGATCTCAATGCCTATAATCAACGATTCGCCGAACTATCCTTGATGTGCCCAAACCTCGTGAACCCCGAATCTCAAAGGGTCGAACTTTATATGTATGGTCTTCCAAAGAGCATCAAACAAGGGGTGATGTCATCCAAACCCGCTAACCTACAACAAGCTTTGAACATGGCCCGCCAATTGATCGAAACGGTTGACGAAATCGTAGTACCGGCGCCTAAAGCCGAGGACAAGTCGGGTAACAACAAAAGAAAATGGGAAGCCCCTCAATCAAGCAACAACTACAACAACAACTTCACCAAAAAGCCTTTCACCTCCGACGCCAAGAAAAGTTATGGCGGAAATAAACCCTTTTGCAACAAATGCCACAAACACCACTATGGTGAATGTAGCAATCTATTTTGCCACCGGTGCCAAAGGGGTGGTCATGTGGCCAACGATTGTAGAAGTGCCGCCCCCGTCGCTCAAAAGGTGCCCAATGCACCAAAATCGGGTACTTGTTATGAATGTGGCCAAACGGGTCATTTTAGAAATGCCTGTCCGAAGAAGAAAGCCAACCCCAACACACGCGGCCGAGCTTTCAACATTGACACCGAGGAAGCCCGAGATGACAATGAATTAGTCACGGGTACGTTTCTCCTCAACAACACTTATGTTACTTGTTTATTCGATTCGGGTGCCGATAAGAGTTTTGTATCCAAGACTTTGACTCATTCTTTTAGCACTCCACCACTTCCACTAGATACCACTTATACCATTGAAGTGGCTAACGGGAAACTATTAAGTGCCGACACATATTACCGGGGGTGTACGTTAACCATTTTGGGTAGGGAATTTGAAATTGACTTGATACCCATGGAACTAGGAAGCTTTGATGTAATAATCGGTATGAATTGGTTAGTCAAAACGAAATCTCACACCCTTTGTGATCTTAACGTAATCCGAATTCCTATCGAGAATGGAGAACCTTTGATTGTTTATGGCGATAAGAGTTGCACCAGACTCAACCTCGTTTCGTGCCTTAAAGTTAGAAAACTACTCCGTAAGGGTTGTTTTGCGATCCTTGCCCACGTTAAGAAAGTCGAGTCCGATGAGAAGCATATCGATGATGTGCCTATTGTTAGTGACTTTTTTGATGTATTTCCCGACGAATTGCCGGGTCTTCCACCCCATCGACCGGTTGAATTCCAAATCGATCTTATTCCGGGAGCCGCACCCGTAGCACGTGCACCATATAGACTCGCTCCATCCGAAATGCAAGAATTGCAAAGTCAAATCCAAGAACTACTTGATTGTGGTTTTATCCAACCTAGCCATTCACCTTGGGGCGCTCCGATTTTGTTTGTTAAAAAGAAAGACGGATCCCTACGAATGTGCATTGATTATCGTGAACTAAACAAATTGACGGTTAAGAACCGATATCCTCTTCCTCGCATCGATGACCTCTTTGATCAATTACAAGGGTCTAGCGTATATTCAAAAATCGATCTCCGCTCGGGTTATCATCAATTAAGGGTTAAGGGGGAAGATGTCTCCAAAACTGCTTTCCGAACTCGTTATGGTAGTTATGAATTTCTTGTAATGCCATTTGGTCTCACTAACGCACCGGCGGTGTTCATGGATCTTATGAACCGCGTGTGCAAACCGTATCTTGACAAATTCGTTATCGTGTTCATCGATGATATTTTGGTCTATTCAAAAAGCGAAGAAGAACACGAGGAACACCTCCAACTTGTGCTTGAACTTTTAAGACAAGAAAGACTCTATGCCAAATTCTCCAAGTGTGAATTTTGGTTGAAGGAAGTTCAATTTCTTGGTCATGTTGTAAGTGACCAAGGTATTAAAGTCGATCCATCAAAAATCGAAGCCATTAGTAAATGGGAAACTCCTACTACTCCGACTCACATTCGTCAATTCTTGGGTCTCGCTGGGTACTATCGTAGATTCATCGAAAACTTCTCTTTGGTTGCACGTCCTCTAACCGCATTAACTCACAAGGGAAAGAAATTCATTTGGGCGACCGAGCAAGAATCCGCGTTCCAAATCTTGAAGACAAAGCTTACCACCGCTCCTATCTTGTCACTTCCCGAAGGCAACGATGATTTTGTTGTGTATTGCGACGCCTCGAAACATGGTTTTGGGTGTGTGTTGATGCAACGAACGAAAGTCATTTCTTATGCTTTTCGACAACTCAAAATTCATGAACGAAACTACACGACACATGATCTCGAACTCGGAGCCGTTGTCTTTGCACTTAAAATGTGGAGACACTATCTTTATGGAACCAAGAGTACTATCTTTACCGATCACAAAAGTCTCCAACACATCTTCGATCAAAAGCAACTAAACATGAGACAACGAAGGTGGATTGAAACCTTAAACGATTACGATTGCGAACTTCGTTACCATCCCGGGAAGGCAAACGTAGTAGCCGATGCCTTAAGTCGCAAAGAAAGAGCGGTGCCTCTTCGTGTCCGAGCCTTAAACATCACCATCCACACCAACCTTAATAGCCAAATTCGGGTAGCCCAAGATGAGGCTCTCAAGGATGAAAACGTTTCACACGAGCTCTTGAACATTCTCGTCTCTCGATTTGAAACTAAGGAAACCGGACTCCGATATTTCGCCGGAAGGATTTGGGTGCCTAGTTATGGGAACCTACGAAGTCTCATTTTAGATGAAGCCCATAAGTCACGATACTCGATCCACCCCGGTGCCAATAAGATGTACCACGACCTTAAACAACAATATTGGTGGCCGAACATCAAAAGGGACGTAGCTACTTATGTTTACAAGTGTTTGACATGTTCCAAAGTCAAAGCCGAACACCAAAGACCGTCCGGACTACTTCAACAACCCGAGATCCCGCAATGGAAGTGGGAAAGGATAACGATGGATTTTATCACCAAACTACCAAAAACGACGGGCGGTTATGATACCATTTGGGTTATTGTTGACCGTCTCACCAAATCCGCACACTTTCTTGCCATGAAGGAGACCGACAAAATGGAGAAACTTGCGCAACTTTACATTAAAGAAATCGTAGCCCGACACGGTGTACCTTTATCGATTATCTCCGACCGAGATGGCCGTTTTGTTTCTAGATTTTGGCGTACCTTGCAAGAAGCGTTGGGAACGCGTTTAGACATGAGCACCGCATATCATCCTCAAACCGATGGACAAAGCGAACGTACAATTCAAACCTTGAAGGACATGTTACGAGCTTGCGTGGTTGATTTTGGAAAAGCTTGGGACAAGCACTTACCTCTCGCCGAGTTCTCTTACAACAATAGTTATCACGCGAGTATTAAAGCCGCACCTTTTGAAGCGCTATACGGCCGAAAATGTCGTTCACCTCTTTGTTGGGCCGAGGTAGGCGACGTGCAAATCACCGGACCCGAACTCATTCACGAAACCACCGAGAAGATCGTACAAATCCGAGATAGGCTCCGGACGGCCCGGAGTCGTCAAAAGTGCTACACCGACAAAAGACGCAACGACCTCGAATTTCAAGTCGGTGACCGAGTAATGTTAAAAGTTGCACCTTGGAAAGGTGTAATCCGTTTTGGAAAACGCGGGAAGCTAAATCCGCGGTATATTGGTCCTTTCGAAATCTTGGAGCGTATTGGAAACGTTGCTTATCGTTTAGATCTTCCGCCTCAATTGAACTCCGTTCATCCTACCTTCCATGTATCTAACTTGAAAAAGTGTCTTTCCGAACCCGATATCGTCATCCCTCTCGAGGAACTTACTATTGATGATAAGCTTCATTTTGTGGAGGAACCGGTTGAAATTGTGGACACCTCCGTCAAGACATTGAAACAAAGCCGAATCCCGATTGTTAAAGTCCGTTGGAACGCCAAAAGAGGACCCGAGTTTACTTGGGAAAGGCAAGATCAAATGCAAAAGAAATACCCTCATTTATTCCCAATTCCGGAAACGCAGGATTCCGAGGAAGAAACAACGACTACTACGCCTACTTAAATTTCGGGACGAAATTTCTTTTAAGGAGTAGGTAATGTAACATCCCGCCTTTTTCCGTTTACTTTTCCGTTTAACTATTTAAATCCCGTTATATGTTTATAACATCTCCCGTTAATACGTGTTTTAAAAATATCTCGTCTAGGTAATTCACGCACCCGCAACCGAACTTGAGGGACTAGTTTCGCCAAAATGCCAAAGAGGTGACTAGCCTTTGACTAGTCAACCCCCACCCCCATCTTTTCTTTTTCATTTTCCCTTTTCTTCTTCTACTTCCATATTTTCTCTCAATTTCTCAAACAAGGAATCATCATCTAAATCCAAGCTAGCGGGTGTCTTGCAAAACAAATTACATATTTGAAATCCTTGCAACTTCCTCTTCGATTCCATACCGACTTCATCAAGTTTGGGTAACTTTCTAAAATCACTAGATTTTGTGTTCTTGATATTTTTGAACTTATAAAGTTGTTAATTAGTGTCTATGGCTCAAGTCTAACATGAATATATGATTTATATGCTCGATTTCATTATTTGAAGTAACTAGCTTGAGTATGAACTTTGGTATGTTTGATTTGGTGATTTGGTTGTTTGAATGTTGTTAAATGTTATAAATGCATGTATTAAATGTGTTCCTAGTATCACTAGCTTCAAATTGATGTGTAGGTTGCTTGAGAAAACTCCATAAACTTGATTAGTGATTTTGGTGAATTCGGGTTAGGGTTTGATAAGCTTGAAATGAATATTTGATGCATTGAATGACATGAATTGTAGTTAGTAAGTAGTTAGTTGTATTGTATGCTCGATTACCTACAAAACGGCATGTTATATGTATGCATTAAATGCCCGAATCATAAATGTGCACTTATCAAATTTGTGTATTAAATGTGTGCATTAATTGATCATTTACTTTGGAAAGCCGATTATTACAAATAACATTTTTGGTTGGTGAAATGTATTTAGTTGTGTTCTTTGTCAAATTACCTTTCTAACGATATAAGATACGAGTTCTAAGTATTAGCGGTTTGCGAGTTATGCTTGAAAGTGTTTGGAATTGAGACTTGGACATTTGAGACTGACCAGGTACCAGTTCCCGTGTATTGTCGCGGCGCGACAATTTGGGGCCGCGGCGCGGCCTAAGCCGTGTCCAGTTTCTGACCTCTTTGGTCAAAATACGAAAAATGTTTGGCACACTATGGACCTCCGATTCACATGAGACTTGTTCTAACATGCTTATATATGAATAAAAACCTCAGAAAAATAGTTCGGGACCCGACCCGAACGTGTTGACTTTCGTTGACTTTGACCGACCAAAGTTTGACTTTTTTTCAAACTTAACCAAATGATTATGCAACCTTCCTAACTTGTTTCTGTACTTGTATCTTGCATGAAACTTGATAATTTGATTCACATGCTACATAATCGAGTCGTAACGAGCCATAGGACTAATTAAACATCTTTAACCTATCGTGTTTACCGTTATTGATACGACCTATTGGTTTAGGTCAAGACTAGCACTATCCTTCGCACACGTTACTTTGTGAAGTACTTTTCATACGTGCACTCAAGGTGAGATCATAGTCCCATCCTTCAAACAACTTTTATGCTTTAAACTATGGGATGAGAAACATATACGTATCATACTTTTACACTTTAAACACAAGTACGAAAACGAACATTCCACGTACGGGTTTGAACAAAAAGCCTCAATTCAATTATCATTAGTTACACTTGCAGGGTGTAAACGTGAACTTATATTATGTGATCACATGGGCTTGACGAGCCTCATTCGGACGGTTCGCTACCGTTAGCGGATGAAATATATTTTCGGGTCTAGTGTATGTTCTAACACTACGCGAAGGGTGCAAAACAGTTAAGTTTGATAATTGGGTGCCCGCGAAACAAATAACAACTTTGGAATGCAAATGATTTAGATAATCATATTATATTAAATCTTGTGGTTCAAATGCAACGTTTACTAAAACACCTATGATTTCACCAACGTTTTCGTTGACAGTTTTCTATATGTTTTCTCAGGTCCTTGAAAGCTACTTGATACATGCTTCCGCACTCTTTTTGATACTTGCTTGGATGTCGAGTATACATGCATAGATGGAGCGTCTTTTGACTACTTTAAATTGTGTCACATAGGTTTCATTCGTACGTTAAACATTGTAATGTAACTAGTCTTTCGAACTACATTTGTAAACTTGAAACATCCTTTTTCTTATAAAATAAATGCGACATATTTTGGTCAAAAGTCATAATAAAGACTTATGACCACGCAACGGGACCGAAGTAGTCGGCACCGTTAAACATGATTTGGTCGGGTCGCTACAATGATTGCAAGGATTTAGTGCAGCATCCTTGTCTACATTGATAAGTTCCTTCTTTATTAGGGTAGACAACCCTTTCTCACTCATGTGGCCGAGTCTCTGGTGCCATAAATTTTGTGATGCCTCTTTTTCTGCAACATTAAGGCCGTATGTACAGATCTTTACACGAGTTTTGTATAGTGTGCCACAAATGTGTCCTCGAGCGACTATCATAGCGCCTCTTGACAATTTCCATGTGCCTCTACTGAAATGACTATCATAGCCCTGTTTGTCAAGAGCTACTTCAGAAAGTAGATTCAGCCGAAGATCTGGCACATGGCGGACATCCTTCAGAGTGATTGTGCTCCCGGAACTTGTCTTTATTGTGACATCTCCAATTCGGACAATCTCAGCGGAACTGGAATTTCCCATTTTCACAGCTCCAAAGTCACCAGCTTTGTATGTTATGTAGTATTCCTTGTATGGAGTCACATGGTAGGATGCTACAATATCTACCACCCATTTCGTGTCTTCTCGTGAGACGTGAAGGCATGTCTCATCATGGGTTGAATAATAAGCTACATCACCAGTGATAGTAACTAATGTTTCTCTACCCTTATTCTTTGATTGTGAACTGCTCTGACCTTGTTCCTCTTTCAATCTGTAGCAGTTCTTCTTCATATGTCCCTCTAATCCACAATGATAGCATTTATATATTAATTTTCTGCTATCAGAGGACCTGCCCCTGCTCTTGCTTCTGCCTCTCCATTTATTTTCGCTACTTATTTGTTGTCTCCCCCGATTCTCTGTGACAAAGGCATGGGTCTAATCTGTGCCCATGTCCTTTCTCCTTGCCTCTTCACTGAATAGGGCATCCTTCGAAATGTCCCATTCTTATTGATTAAAAACATTCCATATTAATTGATTTCATTGTGAGGTTTTAACCTCTATATTCGACGTTTTTCAAAGACTGCATTCATTTTTAAAACAAACCATAACCTTTATTTCATAAATAAAGGTTTAAAAAGCTTTACGTAGATTATCAAATAATGATAATCTAAAACATCCTGTTTACACACGACCATTACATAATGGTTTACAATATAAATATGTTACATCGAAATCAGTTTCTTGAATGCAGTTTTTACACAATATCATACAAACATGGACTCCAAATCTTGTCCTTATTTTAGTATGCAACAGCGGAAGCTCTTAGTGTTCACCTGAGAATAAACATGCTTTAAACGTCAACAAAAATGTTGGTGAGTTATAGGTTTAACCTATATATATCAAATCGTAACAATAGACCACAAGATTTCATATTTCAATACACATCCCATACATAGAGATAAAAATCATTCATATGGTGAACACCTGGTAACCGACATTAACAAGATGCATATTTAAGAATATCCCCATCATTCCGGGATCCTCCTTCGGACATGATATAAATTTCGAAGTACTAAAGCATCTGGTACTTTGGATGGGGTTTGTTAGGCCCAATAGATCTATCTTTAGGATTCACGTCAATTAGGGTGTCTGTTCCCTAATTCTTAGATTACCAGACTTAATAAAAAGGGGCATATTCGATTTCGATAATTCAACCATAGAATGTAGTTTCACCTACTTGTGTCTATTTTGTAAATCATTTATAAAACCTGCATGTATTCTCATCCCAAAAATATTAGATTTTAAAAGTGGGACTATAACTCACTTTCACAGATTTTTTACTTCTTCGGGAAGTAAGACTTGGCCACTGGTTGATTCACGAACCTATAACAATATATACATATATATCAAAGTATGTTCAAAATATATTTACAACACTTTTAATACATTTTGATGTTTTAAGTTTATTAAGTCAGCTGTCCTCGTTAGTAACCTATAACTAGTTGTCCACAGTTAGA
Organism: Rutidosis leptorrhynchoides; assembly: GCF_046630445.1. Lineage (NCBI taxonomy): Eukaryota > Viridiplantae > Streptophyta > Magnoliopsida > Asterales > Asteraceae > Rutidosis > Rutidosis leptorrhynchoides. The sequence continues at coordinate 681,218,955 of NC_092335.1, read as the reverse complement.
TGTACAGAAATAAATCGATATATATTATCTTGAATCAATCCACGACCCAGTGTATACATATCTCAGTATTGATCACAACTCAAACTATATATATTTTGGAATCAACCTCAACCCTGTATAGCTAACTCCAACATTCACATATAGAGTGTCTATGGTTGTTCCAAAATATATATATAGATGTGTCGACATGATAGGTTGAAACATTGTATACGTGTCTATGGTATCTCAAGATTACATAATATACAATACAAGTTGATTAAGTTATGGTTGGAATAGATTTGTTACCAATTTTCACGTAGCTAAAATGAGTAGTTTTTACCAATTTTGTTTTGCTCGCCATTTCTTCGTTTCTAATCCGTTTTGAGTGATTTAAGCGGCCACGGTTTCATATTGAACTTGAATTTATGAAACTAAACAGAAAAGGTATAGGTTTATTGTCGGAAATACAAGTTACAAGAAAGAGGTAGTCATTTCCGTCGAAAGAACGACATCTTGATGACTGTTTTGAAAAACATACTTTCAATTTGAGTTTAACCATGATTTTTGGATATGGTTTCATGTTCATAATAAAAATCATTTTCCCAGAAGTATAGCTTTTAAATCAAAGTTTTTCATAGTTTTTAATAATCCAAACCAAAACAGCCCCCGGTTGTAACTACGACGGCGTAAATCCGGTTTTATGGTGTTTATCGTGTTTCCGGGTTTTAAATCATTAAGTTAGCATATCATATAGATATAGATCATGTGTATAGTTGATTTTAAAAGTGTAGTTAAAAGGATTAACTTCATTTGCGAACAAGTTTAGAATTAACTAAACTATGTTCTAGTGATTACTAGTTTACCACTTCGAATATGATAGCTTTTTATGTATGAATGGAATGATGTTATGAACATCATTACTACCTTAAGTTCCTTGGATAAACCTACTGGAAAATAGAAAAATGGATCTAGCTTCAACGGATCCTTGGATGGCTCGAAGTTCTTGAAGCAGAATCATGACACGAAAAAAAGTTCAAGTAAGATCATCACTTGAAATAAGATTGTTATAGTTATAGAAATTGAACCAAAGTTTGAATATGATTATTACCTTATATTAGAATGATAACCTACTTTAAGAAACAAAGATTTCTTGAGGTTGGATGATCACCTTACAAGATTGGAAGTGAGCAAGCAAACTTGAAAGTATTCTTGATTTTATGTAACTAGAACTTGTAGAATTTATGAAGAACACTTAGAACTTGAAGATAAAACTTGAGAGAGATCAATTAGATGAAGAAAATTGAAGAATAAAAGTGTTTGTAGGTGTTTTTGGTCGTTGGTGTATGGATTAGATATAAAGGATATGTAATTTTGTTTTCATGTAAATAAGTCACGAATGATTACTCATATTTTTGCAATTTTATGAGATATTTCATGCTAGTTGCCAAATGATGGTTCCCACATGTGTTAGGTGACTCACATGGGCTGCTAAGAGCTGATCATTGGAGTGTATATACCAATAGTACATACATCTAAAAGCTGTGTATTGTACGAGTACGAATACGGGTGCATACGAGTAGAATTGTTGGTGAAACTGAACGAGGATGTAATTGTAAGCATTTTTGTTAAGTAGAAGTATTTTGATAAGTGTCTTGAAGTCTTTCAAAAGTGTATGAATACATATTAAAACACTACATGTATATACATTTTAACTGAGTCGTTAAGTCATCGTTAGTTGTTACATGTAAGTGTTGTTTTGAAACCTTTAGGTTAACGATCTTGTTAAATGTTATTAACCCAATGTTTATAATATCAAATGAGATTTTAAATTATTATATTATCATGATATTATGATGTACGAATATCTCTTAATATGATATATATACATTAAATGTCGTTACAACGATAATCGTTACATATATGTCTCGTTTCAAAATCATTAAGTTAGTAGTCTTGTTTTTACATATGTAGTTCATTATTAATATACTTAATGATATGTTTGATTATCATAATATCATGTTAACTATATATATAACCATATATATGTCATCATATAGTTTTTACAAGTTTTAACGTTCGTGAATCACCGGTCAACTTGGGTGGTCAATTGTCTATATGAAACCTATTTCAATTAATCAAGTCTTAACAAGTTTGATTGCTTAATATGTTGGAAACACTTAATCATGTAAATAACAATTTCATTTAATATATATATAAACATGGAAAAGTTCGGGTCACTACAGTACCTACCAGTTAAATAAATTTCGTCCCGAAATTTTAAGCAGTTAGAGGTGTTGACGTATCTTCTGGAAATAAATGCGGGTATTTCTTCTTCATCTGATCTTCTCATTCCCAGGTGAACTCGGGTCCTCTACGAGCATTCCATCGAACCTTAATAATTGGTATCTTGTTTTGCTTAAGTCTTTTAACCTCACGATCCATTATTTCGACGGGTTCTTCGATGAATTGAAGTTTTTCGTTGATTTGGATTTCATCTAACGGAATAGTGAGATCTTCTTTAGCAAAAGATTTCTTCAAATTCGAGACGTGGAAAGTGTTATGTACAGCCGCGAGTTGTTGAGGTAACTCAAGTCGGTAAGCTACTGGTCCAATTTCAAATTCTATATAAACATTGGATTTAATTTCCCTCGTTTACCAAATCGAACAACACCTTTCCAAGGTGCAACTTTAAGCATGACCATCTCTCCAATTTCAAATTCTATATCTTTTCTTTTAATGTCAGCGTAGCTCTTTTGTCGACTTTGGGCGGTTTTCAACCGTTGTTGAATTTGAATGATCTTCTCAGTAGTTTCTTGTATTATCTCCGGACCCGTAATCTGTCTATCCCCCACTTCACTCCAACAAATCGGAGACCTGCACTTTCTACCATAAAGTGCTTCAAACGGAGCCATCTCAATGCTTGAATGGTAGCTATTGTTGTAGGAAAATTCTGCTAACGGTAGATGTCGATCCCAACTGTTTTCGAAATCAATAACACATGCTCGTAGCATGTCTTCAAGCGTTTGTATCGTCCTTTCACTCTGCCCATCAGTTTGTGGATGATAGGCAGTACTCATGTCTAGACGAGTTCCTAATGCTTGCTGTAATGTCTGCCAGAATCTTGAAATAAATCTGCCATCCCTATCAGAGATAATAGAGATTGATATTCCATGTCTGGAGACGACTTCCTTCAAATACAGTCGTGCTAACTTCTCCATCTTGTCATCTTCTCTTATTGGCAGGAAGTGTGCTGATTTGGTGAGACGATCAACTATTACCCAAATAGTATCAAAACCACTTGCAGTCCTTAGGAATTTAGTGATGAAATCCATGGTAATGTTTTCCCATTTCCATTCCGGGATCTCGGGTTGTTGAAGTAGACCTGATGGTTTCTGATGCTCCGCTTTGACCTTAGAACACGTCAAACATTCCCCTACGTATTTTGCAATATCGGCTTTCATACCTGGCCACCAAAAATGTTTCTTGAGATCCTTGTACATCTTCCCCGTTCCAGGATGTATTGAGTATCTGGTTTTATGAGCTTCTCTAAGTACCATTTCTCTCATATCTCCAAATTTTAGTACCCAAATCCTTTCAGCCCTATACCGGGTTCCGTCTTCCCGAATATTAAGATGCTTCTCCGATCCTTTGGGTATTTCATCCTTTAAATTTCCCTCTTTTAAAACTCCTTGTTGCGCCTCCTTTATTTGAGTAGTAAGGTTATTGTGAATCATTATATTCATAGATTTTACTCGAATGGGTTCTCTGTCCTTCCTGCTCAAGGCGTCGGCTACCACATTTGCCTTCCCCGGGTGGTAACGAATCTCAAAGTCGTAATCATTCAACAATTCAATCCACCTACGCTGCCTCATATTCAGTTGTTTCTGATTAAATATGTGTTGAAGACTTTTGTGGTCAGTATATATAATACTTTTGACCCCATATAAGTAGTGCCTCCAAGTCTTTAATGCAAAAACAACCGCGCCTAATTCCAAATCATGCGTCGTATAATTTTGTTCGTGAATCTTCAATTGTCTAGACGCATAAGCAATCACCTTCGTTCGTTGCATTAATACACAACCGAGACCTTGCTTTGATGCGTCACAATAAATCACAAAATCATCATTCCCTTTAGGCAATGACAATATAGGTGCCGCAGTTAGCTTTTTCTTCAATAACTGAAACGCTTTCTCTTGTTCATCCTTCCATTCAAATTTCTTCCCTTTATGCGTTAATGCAGTCAAGGGTTTTGCTATTCTGGAAAAGTCTTGGATGAACCTTCTGTAGTAACCAGCTAGTCCTAAAAACTGGCGTATGTGTTTCGGAGTTTTCGGGATTTCCCACTTTTCAACAGTTTCTATCTTTGCCGGATCCACCTTAATACCTTCTTTGTTCACTATGTGATCGAGGAATTGAACTTCTTCCAACCAAAATGCACAATTTGAAAACTTAGCGTACAATTCTTCCTTCCTCAATACTTCTAACACCTTTCTCAAATGTTCACCATGTTCTTGGTCATTCTTTGAGTAAATAAGTATGTCATCAATGAAAGCAATGACAAACTTGTCAAGGTATGGTCCACACACTCGGTTCATAAGGTCCATGAACACAGCTGGTGCATTAGTTAAACCAAACGGCATAACCATAAACTCGTAATGACCGTAACGTGTTCTGAAAGCAGTCTTTGGAATATCATCTTCTTTCACCCGCATTTGATGATACCCGAAACGTAAGTCAATCTTTGAATAAACAGACGAGCCTTGTAGTTGATCAAATAAGTCATCGATTATCGGTAGTGGGTAGCGGTTCTTGATGGTAAGTTTGTTCAAATTTCGGTAGTCGATACACAACCTGAATGTACCATCTTTCTTCTTGACAAACAAAACAGGAGCTCCCCACGGTGATGTGCTTGGTCGAATGAAACCACGCTCTAAAAGTTCTTGTAATTGGCTTTGCAGTTCTTTCATCTCACTGGGTGCGAGTCTGTAAGGAGCACGAGCTATTGGTGCAGCTCCTGGTACAAGATCTATTTGAAATTCAACAGATCGATGTGGGAGTAATCCCAGTAATTCTTTCAGAAATACATCAGGAAATTCTTTTGCTACGGGAACATCATTGATGCTCTTTTCTTCAGTTTGTACTTTCTCGACGTGTGCTAGAACAGCATAGCAACCTTTTCTTATTAGTTTTTATGCCTTCAAATTACTAATAAGATGTAGCTTCGTGTTTCCCTTTTCTCCGTACACCATTAAGGGTTTTCCTTTTTCTCGTATAATGCGAATTGCATTTTTGTAACAAACGATCTCTACTTTCACTTCTTTCAACCAGACATCAAAACTCCCTAACTCTACTGGTATCAAGTCAATCTTAAATGTTTCGCTAACCAGTTTAATTTCTCGATTCCGACATATATTATCTGCTGAAATTAATTTACCATTTGCTAATTCGAGTAAAAATTTACTATCTAAAGGCGTCAATGGACAACTTAATTTAGCACAAAAATCTCTACTCATATAGCTTCTATCCGTACCCGAATCAAATAAAACATAAGCAGATTTATTGTCAATAAGAAACGTACCCGTAACAAGCTCCGGGTCTTCCTGTGCCTCTGCCGCATTAATATTGAAAACTCTTCCAGGGCCTTGTCCATTCGTGTTCTCCTGGTTCGGGCAATTTCTAATAATGTGGCCCGGTTTTCCACATTTATAACAAACTACATTGGCATAACTTGCTCCGACACTACTTGCTCCGCCATTACTCGTTCTGACACCATTTGTTCCTTTCGTTCTGTTAACCCCTGGTCCGTAGATCTCACAATTCGCCGCGCTATGACCATTTCTTTTACACTTGTTGCAAAATTTGGTGCAGAACCCCGAGTGGTACTTTTCACACCTTTGGCATAGCTGCTTCTGATTGTTATTGTTGTTGCGGTTATTTTTGTTGTTGGGATGATTGTTGTAGTTGCTGTTGTTGTTGTTGTTGTTGTTGTTGGGCCGTTTGTTGTAGTTGAGATTGATGTTGCGATTGTTGGGATAGTTGTTGCGATTATTGTTGTAATTGCTGTTGTTGTTGTATTGGTGATTCTTATCACCGTTTTCCTCCCACTTTCTTTTGACTTGCTTCACATTGGCCTCTTCAGCAGTCTGTTCTTTAATTCTTTCTTCAATCTCGTTCACTAGTTTGTGAGCCATTCTACATTCCTGTTTTATGAATGCGGGCTCATGTGAACTTATATCTTCTTGGATTCTTTCCGGTAATCCTTTCACAAACGCGTCGATCTTCTCTTCCTCATCTTCGAACGCTCCCGGACACAATAGGCATAATTCTGTGAATCGTCTTTCGTACGTGGTAATATCAAATTCTTGGGTTCGTAACCCTCTAAGTTCTGTCTTGAGCTTATTGACCTTGGTTCTGGGACGGTACTTCTCGTTCATCAAGTGCTTGAATGCTGACCACGATAGTGCGTAAGCATCATCTTGTCCCACTTGCTCTAGATAGGTATTCCACCATGTTAACGCAGTACCTGTGAAGGTATGCGTAGCGTACTTCACTTTGTCCTCTTCAGTACACTTACTTATGGCAAACACCGATTCGACCTTCTCGGTCCACCGTTTCAATCCGATCGGTCCTTCGGTTCCATCAAATTCCAAAGGTTTGCAGGCAGTGAATTCTTTGTAGGTGCATCCTACACGATTTCCTGTACTGCTAGATCCAAGGTTATTGTTGGTATGTAGCGCAGCCTGTACTGCGGCTATGTTTGAAGCAAGAAAGGCACGAAATTCCTCTTCGCTCATATTCAAGGTGTGTCGAGTAGTTGGTGCCATTTCCTTCAAAATAGTCAAATGAAACAAGTTAATCATACAGAATATTAAGAGTAGTCAATAGTATCTCGTAGCATAATATGAACTCATTTATAAAAGCTTTTTCTTCATATTAGCGTTTTATAAGTTTAAATTCGGGTAGTACCTACCCGTTAAGTTCATACTTAGTAGCTAATATACAATTCAACTACTACAATTCTATATGAAAAACTGATTATAATAATATTTCGCGTTCAAACTTTTACACAATATTTTACAAACTTACAATACCGGTTATTTTACATATAGCATGAAATATAGCACACAATAAATTTGATACAAGATGGTTGTGAAGATAATTCTAGCTAGTACACAAGTTGTTCAGCAAAGGCAAGAAAGACACGTAATTCATACGTCCAGAAACAAGTCATGCATTCTGGTTTTACTAGGACTACTTCCCATCCTTGGTCTTGTGGAACATAACCATTATGGTCGTTGATAAGACAGCGTGTTGTAACGTCGTCAAAGGGACGAGGGTTACGTAATGTCCAACAGTCCTGTAACAATCTAAAAACCTCATTTCTTACCCCAATTACCAACTCCGTCACTTGTGGGAACGTTTTGTTTAATAGTTGTAGCCTGATGTTCTTGTTCTCACTTTGGTGAGAAGCGAACATTACTAACCCGTAAGCATAACATGCTTCTTTATGTTGCATGTTAGCCGCTTTTTTAAATCACGAAGTCCTATATTCGGATATATTGAGTCAAAATAATTTCTTAACCCGTTGCGTAAAATAGCATTTGGGTTCCCCGCAATATATGCGTCAAAGTAAACACATCGTAACTTATGGATTTCCCAATGTGATATCCCCCATCTTTCGAACGAAAGCCTTTTATAAATCAAGGCATTCTTGGAACGTTCTTCGAATGTCTTATAAACTGATCTCGCCTTAAATAGTTGTGCCGAGGAATTCTGACCGACTCTAGACAAGATTTCATCAATCATGTCTCCGGGTAGGTCTCTTAAAATATTGGGTTGTCTATCCATTTTGTGTTTTTATACTGTAAAATAGACAAGAGTTAGATTCATAAAAAAAATACTTATTAATACAAGCAATTTTTACATATATCATAAAGCATAAGCACACTATATTACATATATTACACCACACGAATACAACTATCTTATTCCGACTCGCTCGTTTCTTCTTCTTCGGTTTTGGTTCGTTTTGCCAAGTTTCTAGGGATATATTATGTTCCCCTAATACGAGCCGTCGTTTTCCACATTGGTTTAGAAAAACCTGGTGGTTTAGAGGTTCCCGGGTTATTGTCACAACTTAAGAAATACGGGTGTTGACGATACATATAAAGTTCATCGGGTTTGGAATCAAATTTCTCTATTTTTATGCCCTTTCCCTTATTGTTCTCTTTTGCCTTATTAAATTGTGTTGGGGTAATTTCTATCACATCATCGGAATCCTTGTCGGGATCCGATTCATCGGAGAATTGGTAATCTTCCCAATACTTTGCTTCCTTGGCGGAAACACCATTGACCATAATTAACTTTGGTCAGTTGGTTGAGGATTTTCTTCTACTTAATCGTTTTATTATTTCCCCCACTGGTTCTATTTCTTCTTCCGGTTCTGATTCTTCTTCCGGTTTCGATTCTTCTTCCGGTTCCGAATCTTCTTCTGGTTCCTCTTCGGGAACTTGTGAATCAGTCCACGAATCATTCCAATTTACATTTGACTCTTCATTATTATTAGGTGAGTCAATAGGACTTGTTCTAGAGGTAGACATCTATCACATAATATCAAACGCGTTAAGAGATTAATATATCACATAATATTCACATGTTAAAAATATATAGTTTCCAACAAAATTTGTTAAGCAATCATTTTTCAAGTAAACACGGTCGAAGTCCAGACTCACTAATGCATCTTAACAAACTCGATAAGACACACTAATGCAAAATTCTGGTTCTCTAAGACCAACGCTCGGATACCAACTGAAATGTCCCGTTCTTATTGATTAAAAACGTTCCATATTAATTGATTTCCTTGCGAGGTTTTGACCTCTATATTCGACGTTTTTCAAAGACTGCATTCATTTTTAAAACAAACCATAACCTTTATTTCATAAATAAAGGTTTAAAAAGCTTTACGTAGATTATCAAATAATGATAATCTAAAACATCCTGTTTACACACGACCATTACATAATGGTTTACAATACAAATATGTTACATCGAAATCAGTTTCTTGAATGCAGTTTTTACACAATATCATACAAACATGGACTCCAAATCTTGTCCTTATTTTAGTATGCAACAGCGGAAGCTCTTAGTGTTCACCTGAGAATAAACATGCTTTAAACGTCAACAAAAATGTTGGTGAGTTATAGGTTTAACCTATATATATCAAATCGTAACAATAGACCACAAGATTTCATATTTCAATACACATCCCATACATAGAGATAAAAATCATTCATATGGTGAACACCTGGTAACCGACATTAACAAGATGCATATTTAAGAATATCCCCATCATTCCGGGATCCTCCTTCGGACATGATATAAATTTCGAAGTACTAAAGCATCCGGTACTTTGGATGGGGTTTGTTAGGCCCAATAGATCTATCTTTAGGATTCGCGTCAATTAGGGTGTCTGTTCCCTAATTCTTAGATTAACAGACTTAATAAAAAGGGGCATATTCGATTTCGATAATTCAACCATAGAATGTAGTTTCACGTACTTGTGTCTATTTTGTAAATCATTTATAAAACCTACATGTATTCTCATCCCAAAAATATTAGATTTTAAAAGTGGGACTATAACTCACTTTCACATATTTTTACTTCGTCGGGAAGTAAGACTTGGCCACTGGTTGATTCACGAACCTATAACAATATATACATATATATCAAAGTATGTTCAAAATATATTTACAACACTTTTAATACATTTTGATGTTTTAAGTTTATTAAGTCAGCTGTCCTCGTTAGTAACCTACAACTAGTTGTCCACAGTTAGATGTACAGAAATAAATCGATATATATTATCTTGAATCAATCCACGACCCAGTGTATACATATCTCAATATTGATCACAACTCAAACTATATATATTTTGGAATCAACCTCAACCCTGTATAGCTAACTCCAACATTCACATATAGAGTGTCTATGGTTGTTCCAAAATATATATAGATGTGTCGACATGATAGGTCGAAACATTGTATACGTGTCTATGGTATCTCAAGATTACATAATATACAATACAAGTTGATTAAGTTATGGTTGGAATAGATTTGTTACCAATTTTCACGTACCTAAAATGAGTAGTTTTTACCAATTTTGTTTTGCTCGCCATTTCTTCGTTTCTAATCCGTTTTGAGTGATTTAAGCGGCCATGGTTTCATATTGAACTTGACTTTATGAAACTAAACAGAAAAGGTATAGGTTTATAGTCGGAAATACAAGTTACAAGTTGTTTTTGAAAGAGGTAGTCATTTCCGTCGAAAGAACGACATCTTGATGACTGTTTTGAAAAACATACTTTCACTTTGAGTTTAACCATGATTTTTGGATATGGTTTCATGTTCATAATAAAAATCATTTTCCCAGAAGTATAGCTTTTAAATCAAAGTTTTTCATAATTTTTAATTATTCAAACCAAAACAGCCCCCGGTTGTAACTACGACGGCGTAAATCCGGTTTTATGGTGTTTATCGTGTTTCCGGGTTTTAAATCATTAAGTTAGCATATCATATAGATATAGATCATGTGTATAGTTGATTTTAAAAGTGTAGTTAGAAGGATTAACTTTATTTGCGAACAAGTTTAGAATTAACTAGACTATGTTCTAGTGATTACTAGTTTACCACTTCGAATATGATAGCTTTTTATGTATGAACGGAATGATGTTATGAACATCATTACTACCTTAAGTTCCTTGGATAAACCTACTGGAAAATAGAAAAATGGATCTAGCTTCAACGGATCCTTGGATGGCTCGAAGTTCTTGAAGCAGAATCATGACACGAAAACAAGTTCAAGTAAGATCATCACTTGAAATAAGATTGTTATAGTTATAGAAATTGAACCAAAGTTTGAATATGATTATTACCTTGTATTATAATGATAACCTACTGTAATAAACAAAGATTTCTTGAGGTTGGATGATCACCTTACAAGATTAGAAGTGAGCAAGCAAACTTGAAAGTATTCTTGATTTTATGTAACTAGAACTTGTAGAATTTATGAAGAACACTTAGAACTTGAAGATAAAACTTGAGAGAGATCAATTAGATGAAGAAAATTGAAGAATAAAAGTGTTTGTAGGTGTTTTTGGTCGTTGATGTATGGATTAGATATAAAGGATATGTAATTTTGTTTTCATGTAAATAAGTCATGAATGATTACTCATATTTTTGTAATTTTATGAGATATTTCATGCTAGTTGCCAAATGATGGTTCCCACATGTGTTAGGTGACTCACATGGGCTGCTAAGAGCTGATCATTGGAGTGTATATACCAATAGTACATACATCTAAAAGCTGTGTATTGTACGAGTACGAATAAGGGTGCATACGAGTAGAATTGTTGGTGAAACTGAACGAGGATGCAATTGTAAGCATTTTTGTTAAGTAGAAGTATTTTGATAAGTGTCTTGAAGTCTTTAAAAAGTGTATGAATACATATTAAAACACTACATGTATATACATTTTAACTGAGTCGTTAAGTAATCGTTAGTCGTTACATGTAAGTGTTGTTTTGAAACCTTTAGGTTAACGATCTTGTTAAATGTTGTTAACCCAATGTTTATAGTATCAAATGAGATTTTAAATTATTATATTATCATGATATTATGATGTACGAATATCTCTTAATATGATATATATACATTAAATGTCGTTACAACGATAATCGTTACATATATGTCTCGTTTCAAAATCATTAAGTTAGTAGTCTTGTTTTTACATATGTAGTTAATTATTAATATACTTAATGATATGTTTGCTTATCATAATATCATGTTAACTATATATATAACCATATATATGTCATCATATAGTTTTTACAAGTTTTAACGTTCGTGAATCACCGGTCAACTTGGGTGGTCAATTGTCTATATGAAACCTATTTCAATTAATCAAGTCTTAACAAGTTTGATTGCTTAATATGTTGTAAACACTTAATCATGTAAATAACAATTTCATTTAATATATATATAAACATGGAAAAGTTCGGGTCACTACATCCTTGACCATTGACATGGTAAGTTTACCATTCGGGACTGAGTTGCGGAGTGTTACTACCAGCGTTTCCCAACTATCGGGAAGAGAACTAAGTAGCAGTAGTGCCTGAACTTCATCGCCAAGCGGCATCTCTACAGACGATAACTGGTTGACCAAGCTCTGGAACTCACTGGTATGCTCGGCAACTGAAGTTCCACTTTTAAGCTTCATGTTGACTAAACGCCTCATCAACAGGGCTTTATTTCGAGCAGTCTTGGCCTGGTACATGTCCTCCAACTTTTTTCAGAGGACATATGCGTCTGTCTCTTATGCAACATGGTGGAAGACACTATGATCAATCCATTGACGGATCTGACCAATAGTTTTTTGGTTTGATTTCTTCCACTCTTTTTCTTTGGTGGAATCAGGATTTTACCCTTTAATTCAATAGGGTCAAACAAATTCTTACAGCTGAGGAGATCTTCCATCTAAGGTTTCCACAGCGTGTAGTTGGTGGCAGTGAGCATAATCATGGCTCCGGAAGATGATCCTGACTCTTCCGTGGACATTATCACCTTACAAATAATTTTTCAACACAAACGGGGTTGAAAACTTCAGAAAATCCAAAAATTCGACCAACGCCTCTAACCTAGCTCTGATACCACTTGTTGTGATTAAGAGGGGATCGACTGGACGTTGGTACACACAAATTTGAGAGAAAATAACTCTATACTCACAAGAATAGATTACAGAGTATTACAAAACTCTAAAACAAAAAACTCTCAAACTAACACACTAGAAATTCTCACCACTCTCTAGGGATGTATTCACTCTTGGTTAGGATTGCACTTTAACTCACACACACTAACTAGGTGTGATTACACTTTTCTGAATGAATTACAATGGAGCTTTATACCTCTATTTATAGAAAATTTTGAGGAGGTGGAATGGTGTGAACGGAGATAGTGTGAACACAAAAAATGGTGGCTAGCCGTAACTGTTTCCAATTTTGCTACTTCCTTATGGTGTGAACGGAAAAACAAGTGGCTAGCCGTCATTGAATTCAATTTTGCTACTTTCTTATCCATAGTCAAAATTGACAACTTTGAATATCTAGTATCTTCTAGATTCCGGCTAGAATGGAGACATCTAGCGGCATCTAGAAGATACTGGATTACGGCTGGAATTTATCATTTTCATTCATGACCGGCAATTTTCATATAATCATCATCACACAATTTTGCGAGTCCCATTTGTGATTTGTAAGATCATTTTTGCAAAAAAGAAATTCGTATCAAATTGAAGTGATTGGTGTGAAGTGATTGCATATAATGCACAATATATGGAAGTAGATATGAAACTTGAAAGTTAAGGGTTCATCAACGTAAAAAGAAAATTAAACGAGATCGTGAATGTTGTTTCGAGGTCGGATGCTTCTCAATCGAATGGTTTGGAGATGAGATGTCGTTAAAAAATTTGGCATTTTTAGCTACGGGTAATGATTCGGGTAGAAAGTTTTGTATTTGTCCGGAGGCAAAGTGTGAACGTTTTTCTCGGGGTTGGTTTACGCATTCGAGTAAATTTTGCGGGCCCGGGGTGAAGAGTTATGGTTCAAAAGGTAAGGCAAAGGTTAAGATAAAGAAGAAGATTGAGCCAGATAATTCATTTACGGGATAGCATTTAGGATGTTGAAGATGGGGTTGCGATCCAATAATTTTTAAAGATGGGCTCAAGAAGTTTACTTGTAAGTGTCTCTGGGCTCGGGTTCAGGACGTTTGTTAGGAAAAGGGGTTTCTTGAATGAGTTCAAATAGAGCGATTTGAATCCCCTTTCGTCGGGAACTATCTTCGATGACGGGACCGGTAACGGTTTGACTTTTTTGTTCAAGGCTAGTGCGGCAATGACGTTTACATCAACAACATCGGTGATGAGGTCCCTTTCTCGCGTTCCAAAAATAGAGTTGAGGAGTCGGTCAGTAGGGTTTGATTTTGTTAGTTAGAAGATGTCATCATCTTATTATGTTTGTTATATTCGTATACACATTTAGGAACTAAAACAATTAATTTACATGTATGTTTCTAAGCTTAGGGTATGTGTTTAACTCTCACTCTAGTAATTCTTAAGTATTTGTTTCTTCCGGCAGAAATTTTTACACTTTTTCCCCTAAACTTTTTTTTTCGAGTTCCGTCTTTGATTATGACGAGACTCGGGTTTAGTTAATTTTACTGGTTTCGAGTACTGTCTGCGTTTTCTGTGTGTGTCTTGTTTTTTTCTAAATTAATAAAATAAAAACAAAGATGAACGTTCTAGTTTGGTCTAGGTTTGTTTGTGCATCTCTTTCAATATTTAGCTCCAATTCAATAACATAGGTTCCTAGTTTATGGTGGTTTGAATTTATCAATAGTTTATGAGTTGTGACTTTTAAGGCAAAAATGGTTTAATGGGCAGAATATTATTGATGGGGAGTTGATATTTCCAACAACCTTTTTACTACCTCCACTCAATTTTCAAGACATTTCCTAAAATACCCCTTGTTATTATATGTAGATCTAAAATCTAATTACTCCGTATCAAATTGTCTCCGGCCATTTTCTATCTATCCATTTTATTTTCCCATTCCCCTTATTGTCACTCTTTCCTGTTTCATCATCCCCAGATTATGTCATTTATTTTTTCAATAAATAAATATATTTGAAAAATCGGAACTATGTAATCACCGTAGCAACCTAAATGCAACATCCGACAACTGTCGTCAATGTCACTTGTAATTAAGCAACATCCGACAAAATCATATAATCTCTTTATGTTACTCGTCGACACCGGACCATCTCCGGCGCCGGTTTCCGTATCTAGAATCGCTGAAATTTAATAGAAAGCCTCGTGGTGCTATGTATAATTTAATACCTTGTTTGTTATTAATTGTTGCTGTGTTGATATGGGAAATTTTGTAAGAAATTCATTTACAAGTTAAAGAATACCCTCATGTGAGATCAATTTGTTATTAATGTTAATGGTCAAAGTAAAAGAAAATAAAAAACCCTTGTTATAATTGAGTGATTGCGTTTGTATATGTAGGATTCAATTTATGACGGTAACAAACCATCGGAGGTATTGTAGACAGAAATTAGATGGAAGAGAGAGAGAAAGATGCAGTAAAGGAGGAGTTGAACAATCAATATCGAACATTTACTTTTCAGGGGTATTTTAGGAAAATAATTAAAAATGTGGTGGAAGTGGTAAAAATGATTGTGGAAATATCATTTCCCTTATTGATGGAGGTCTGGTTCAATATAGTGGTTAAGTAATTAGTAGGACTCTAGGATGACCATATCTTCTTAAATAGGCTAGGGACCATGAACCCATATGGTCCCATCAGTAGTTGAAATACAGGGAGGTCTATAAAGCTAACTAATATTAAGTGTATATATAGTAGGTACCTTTTTTATGAAAAGCCAACTAGGTGCCACCTGGAACGACAGCTAAGCATCCAAGATGGAGGTACATTTACTGTGTGGAATTCTAAGGTACAACTACCTATAGCTGTTTTTTTTTTTTTTTAATTACTTTTTATGAAAAAGTCTAAACACTTTGTAGGACACGTCAACTATATTATTTAGGCAACATGCAATGCCATGTATCTTCGCCCTTTATAAGTCTGTAACACTATCTTTTTTGTGAAATATTAAATGCTTTTAATAAGTTTCAGAGCTTCAAAAGGTAAACCAAACTCTAGGTGGCACTTTTCAGGTTTGTTCCATGGTCGATATTAAATGGAGAAATTACATAAGTCATGATGAAATGAGCACGATAATGAAATCAACTTATACAACAACATCAACAACAAAACAAAATACCACATGGATGATATATAAGAGAGGTGAGATATAGAAAATCCTTCAAATATCTTTAAATAAAGAGAGGTCATTTCTCCACCCAGAATAATACACTCCAAGAAATAGAGAAAATCCTCTCTCTTTTTCTTCGACAGATAAAGAGATTGCTTCCGAATGGACCTCCAGCTAATAAGTAGGAATTTTTTTTAAATAATATATAAAAATAAAACATGAGACGCCATGAAAATAGTGGGATCAAATTTCCATGAATTTAAAATTCTGCACATTCAATTTAGGCTCTAACAGACAGTCAAATCGCTAATAAATCGACATTTCCTGTTGACTCAATCAATAGGAGCCAATGAAATCAACTTATGATCATCATTTTAACTTTTTTTTTGAGCAACAAGTAGCTTATATTATTATAACACCCATCAAAACATCTTCTTTCGATCACTTTATATTGCATGTTTCCACTCCTTAACTATTATGCTTCCAACACGAGGATATAATAATAATAATAATAATAATAATAATAATAATAATAATAATAATAATAATAATAATAATAATAATAATGATGATGATGATGATGATAATGATGATGATGATGATGATGATGATGATGATAATCATAATAATAATAACAATAATAACAACAATAATAACAACAACAATAATAATAATAATAATAATAATAATAATAATAATAATAATAATAATAATAATAATAATAATAATAATAATAATAATAATAATAATAATAATAATAGGTTGGGGCTGGGATGCTCAATAAAAGTCTCTAAGTGTAATCCGGTGATACTTCGATCAAAAAGGAGCAAAGGTATAAATTTAGCTCGACTCTTTATTCTTAAGGAATATAGAAGTAATTAAACTTGATATGCCAATATAAGTTATTATAAGGAACTTTTTAATTAACAAACACAACTCTTTATAAAATTAATATTCATGATTATATGTTTTTGTATTTTCGACTATGTGGTTTATTTCTATAGTTAGTATATGTGATATAGATCTATTTAACTATATGGAAGATATATTAATTGAAGTAGTTTTGATAAATCGATTGAATAATAATAATAATAATAATAATAATAATAATAATAATAATAATAATAATAATAATAATAATAATAGGTTGGGGCTGGGATGCTCAATAAAAGTCTCTAAGTGTAATCCGGTGATACTTCGATCAAAAAGGAGCAAAGGTATAAATTTAGCTCGACTCTTTATTCTTAAGGAATATAGAAGTAATTAAACTTGATATGCCAATATAAGTTATTATAAGGAACTTTTTAATTAACAAACACAACTCTTTATAAAATTAATATTCATGATTATATGTTTTTGTATTTTCGACTATGTGGTTTATTTCTATAGTTAGTATATGTGATATAGATCTATTTAACTATATTGAAGATATATTAATTGAAGTAGTTTTGATAAATCGATTGAATAATAATAATAATAATAATAATAATAATAATAATAATAATAATAATAATAATAATAATAATTTTATTGTATTCACAAAACGTAGATAAAAAAGAATTGCGTTCATAAATATTTAAGTTATTAACGTTGTATCTATAATGGTAATAAGTTTTTTTAGAGGATAACTAGATGTGAGATTGTAATTTAGAATGTTACCGTTTTCTTTTTCTTTGACTTGAAAATTGTGCCTAACGTTTCTAGTCGAAAATTTAAAATCTCTCCTCCTTGCTCCGCCGCTTTCCACCACTTTTATCTCCTACCACCATAGTTCCTTCTACCCTTATTAAATTCAATTATCCCAAACCTCTAAATTTCGTGTCTTCATAGAATGAACCCCTCTCGAAACTTTCCAAACATATCGGATGTTTCCCCTTTCCTATTTGTTTAACCACCTACTCTGTAACGACCCGGCTTTTTCGACTTGCTTTTGTGCCTTGTGTTTTTGCGAAACTGCGTATTTGTGCGTACTGTGTTACTTTATACTCTGGAAACTTGATTTACGTGGTTTACTTCCATTTATATGTTAAAACGTGCCTTAGAGTACGTAGGATATATAACTTGATCATTGGAAGCCTTTATAACCGTTAGTGTTATTTGACGTTTCGAATAAACCGCGAACTTGCGCGCACGTTTAACTTTTGTCATAATCGGAATATTATGACTGCGAAATATTAATTATTATTTTATAATAATAATTACCTGGGTTTTTGGATGCTTAATTACGCGTAGTAATTTAATTATGCACAATAGTTAGTCTTGTTGGACTTTCTACCTTGTTGGGCTCAAGCCCACCCTACTCTAGCTAGTGACCCAATTAATTAGCCTTTGTCCATGTCATCAATCCTTGTCAAATTTCTTACTTATAAATACTAGCCCTTGTCCATGTCATCAATCCTTGTCAAATTCCTTGCTTATAAATACTAGCCCTTGTCCATGTCATCAATCCTTGTCAAATTCCTTGCTTATAAATACTAGCCCTTGTCCATGTCATCAATCCTTGTCAAATTCCTTGCTTATAAATACTAGCCATTTACCTCTCATTCAAATCACTTGCTCATTTGGTTTTCACACACACTTGTTCTTTCTTTCTTCCCTTTCTAGTATTGCTTGTTGACGACCTTTCAGACCGACTTACTACTTGCGTACTTTCATTACCGACTTTACCGCTTTTATCACTGTGAGTTATAGCATTCCCTTTTTACTTTAACTTATTTTGGGAACTGAGAATACATGCGGATTTTATGTTTTACATACTAGGCACGAGTACTTAAACTTATATATGTGTGGGTTATACAACGGCATAAACATTCCCTTTAGCTCGGTAACGTTTAATCATTGGTTTTTGAACCATGAACGCGAATCTTAGATATGGATCCATAGGGTTTGACATCCCCACTCGGGCTAGTCGCGCTAGCATTTAACGGGTGTTTAATACTTCGTGAACATACGCACTCGCCAAGTGTACTTTCAGGGGGTTATAAACGTTAAGTTTAGTTACCGGGTGCCCACGGTTATACATATACTTTATCATACTGATTTGAATTACTGATTTGAAACGCTTGTTTGAAGCACTGAAATCTCGTGGCCTACATTACATTACTGAATACAAACAAACTATAGCTCACCAACATTCGTGTTGACTTTTTAAGCATGTATTTCTCAGGTGTTTAGACGTTGTTGCTTCTGCTGTTAGCCTTGCTGTTCTAGTCTCGGTGTATAGACTTGCTGTTACAGACTTGCTGTGTTAAACTTCCGCTGCATTACTTAGAGATGTCTCAAGCATGAAACTTTTACTTTGCATTCCCAACTTATGTTATTTTCAAAACCATAGCTTTGTAATGACCTTAGTATCATGTACTCATGTTAATGTTTCCTATTCATCTTTTGTAAAACGTTATCTGTTCATGAATGCAAAACTGGTTTTCAAACAACATATAGTGTTTGACCTTGTAATGATCCTGTTGTTGATGTACCGTACACGATGATTTTGTACGGGGCGTCACAGTTGGTATCAGAGCATTGGTTGTAGGGAATTAGGTTGCATTAGTGAGTCTAGGACCGACCCAAGTAGGATTCACTAATAGGACTAATCTACAACTTGCTAGTTTACTTGTTTCTGCGGAACCTGCTGCATGCTACTGTGTTATATTACTACATGTTACTGCTTACTACTACTGCATGCCACTGCTTACTTTTACTACCGTATGAACTTACTGCATGCTACCGTTTCCTTTTACTGCTATGTAAACTCGCTGCATGCTTTTGCTTATTCTAGCTACTGCATTCTACTATCTGCTTTCGATTGCATGTTACTTCTGTTTAGTACTGTTAATATTGCCATGCTATATACTGCTGTAAACGAGCTAGGTTGCTGTAGTGCCTGCTTACGTGCTTGCTTCATGCCTGCTATTCGCTGCACCGACTTGGAAAAACTTACCTTTCCTAGTTCAGATGTTCTTCTGAACCCATTTCTCACACGTCTAACCCTAAGGATTAGTATTGTAATCCACCTGTTACTACTGTTCCACCGTTCCAGAGATCGAAATGTTTCTTCACGCAATCTAGGAGGAGTACCCCTCGGATTACACGCCCACTAAAGTCGATCCTCGGAGGAGGAGATATTGGAGGATTTGTCGGAGTAACCACACCCCGAGCACACTCTAAATAGCCACGTACGATGTGTGAAAATTCGAAGGTTGTTCAGTTCCTGCAAGATGGCTTGTATCTCGTACGCTTTCATGACCGTCACTTATATCTTTCGTTCTTCACCACTGCTCGACGATCTGACGACATTTCTGGATTTAGTACCCTAACACTCTTAGGCATTGGGGAAGTCAGGAGGACATCTCCTTTCACAAGGTCAGAGTGCCTTCTACTGATGCTCAACCATACCCAAAGACTTGGGAGTCACCTCAAGACATATCGTACTACTACTTGCTACACATACAACTCGAAGCGAGACCCAGATTGAATTTCTAGAAAGGAACCTAACGATGTTACCTGAACCTGAACATTTTGAAGAAATTTCAGGACATTTAGGCATTGGTGCATGACCTACGGAACTTACGCACCCACACCGAGAAACCGTGAGATTAATTATGTAGATTTTGTTTTGAGATAGCATAGATAAAGCACCGTTGGATGAAATTGAGTAGAACTGAAAGTGATCACGTTACATTGACCATATGGAGTGATATTGGAATGAACGTACGATTTAGTACAATATAATGACGCCAGGCCAGCGTAATTATATTGAAGCGAATTATGCAGAAGTCCCAATGTTACTACATAAGGAATATGAAGCGATTCAAAGGAAATTTTGGTAGGAACCACTTGAGTATACGCATTATGGTCTGATAAAGGCAGGAATAACCACTTAGTCTAGATACTGTACGAGAAGGGCCTGGACTGCAGAATTGATAACCCGAAAATTTGTTATAGATATAGACACCCTGGATACTTAAGGAAAAAGTTCTCAAATAGGAAAAAAAAAAAACTTTGGACTCACATACGATAGTGCAATCGTTATCTCAGCTATGGAGACTCGCATGGATCCTGATTTTAGTTAGGGTACGTTTCTTCACAACGATTTATCGTCTCGGAATTTTTTAATACTAGAGTGATAGAAACCTTATATCTAAGAATCCTAGTGTGATGACTAATAAGCCATTAACAATCATGAGAGTTAAGTATTCTATAGGACAAGCTAATGGTAAGTTGGCAGAGATAGAGGAGTAATTTAAGATAGTACCTTAAAAATTAACAGGTGGGTCATTTGGAGATGACCTCATGCCAACAAAACTTGAAAGTTTTATAGTAGTAGTTGGAAAGGATTAGTTACCTGCGCACAAGCAGATGTTATTTGAGAAGGTTGATAAAAATTTTCACGGCAGTATAATAAGATTTGGTTGGAATGGACCTTAAAATTAACCTAATACTCATCGAGTTAGAAAGCTTTGAGGAAATAGTTGGAACGGACTGACTTTCAAGGACGAAAGCGAAAGTTATTTATAGTAAGAAGATTATTCGTATACCTCGCGAGAATGGTGAGCCAAAAGCCATCTGGATTACTTCAACAACCCGAGATCTCACAATGGAAATGGGAAGGGATGACGATGGATTTCATTCTGAAACTACCGAAAACAGTCGGCAGTTATGACACTATCGGGGTTATCGTTGATTGCCACACCAAATCTGCTCACTTTCTAGCATGAAAGAAACCGATACAATGGACAACGATACATAAAGGAAATTGTATCCCGTCACTTCAGCAATTCAAATTCTATACTACCCAAGAATCGTATTTGATACTCATTCTTATGCGACACTGAATCCTAACTTATTCCGAGAGAATTCTTAATCAATGATAATCACACCATCACCCTTCTTACTTCGATATTAGTCATACCAGTTCGGAATTTCCAAAATCAATGGGTAGTTAATCCCCGTCCTCATACTCTCCCTTTCGTTTCTCACTTATAAGCAATAACTTTATACTTAAGCATTTTTGGTCGAAGGACTTATGCCCTACTAATAGTCATCAACCACATTAAAATTCAACAGTTTTCATTACCTCGTAACATTTTTGCTCAAATATCACCCGAGATTTTCAAAAGTCTTTTACTCGATTCTCATCAATCTTTTTTCAACTTGTAACCTCCGAAATATGAAAATTTTGTTTGCCAAAATTTTACTTACACTATTTTACTATGCGATCCTCTCAAAACTTAATAAAAATAAATTTATTTTATTTGCCACTCGTGCAAATTTTTGAAATCGTATACGTTATATAAAATAAAGTAAATAATTACTTCTTTTTGACAAATACATATGAAATTTTACTTTCACTTTTACAAATCAAATCTTTTATTCAAAGGATATTTTACCTTGAATGGTACGTGTTGTACATAACCCTAGTTTGCTAAGAACTTAATTTCTTTTCTTACATCGTCACCTTAAATGAATTCTATAAAATTTTCGTTGCTTGTCAATATAAAATTTTTCGTTGCTTATTCGTATCCAAGTCATCATGAAGACAGACAACTGTCAAAAATAAGAGATTCATGTGTGTGTATGTGATGAAGGCACTTACTACCACGTCATGCAGAGCCTTCGGGCATCCACAAACACTTAAACCATTCAAAATTACTGCGTTACCCCAGGGATCTTATTCTTCACATCTGTCGGAGCGATGCCCTATCTTACATAACTCAAAGTCCTGACCTATTCCAAGAAAATTCTCATCTAGCGATATTAACATCATTAGTATTCCGACTTTAATATTAGCCATAACCTGTGTGGCATTCTGCAAAGTCAAGAAGCGATTAACTTCTCATCCTCATGCTCTATCCTTCATACCTCACTTTTTAGCAACGGCTTCGGACGTAAACATTTTTGGGCCAAAGACTTAAGTTCGGATAATCATCAAAACTACATTTAATTCATTAGTTTTCATTACCTAGTAACATGTCAACCGATGATTCAAAGATTTTTCACTCGACCTTTTTCAACTCGTAACCTCTGAAATACGAAAAACTATGTTTATCAAAATTTTTACACGTTGATTTACACGTTGCTTATTTGTGCAGTGCTCACGAGATTTATGGACAAATGAAAGTACTAAAAACTTTTCTATCACTTACGCGATTTATAAAATCATATATGTATAAATTTACCCTTACTTATTTTGGGTTAGTACATACTAAGTTATACCTTCAAGATGATTAAAAAACGCTCCTTTATTGAGTTGTTTTAAGTCAAATAATTTTGTGCAAATGGTACTCGTTATACATACTTCTAAATTTACCAAGAACTTCGTTCCATTTATGTTGTCGCATCAAACGTTTAAAGGTTTTTCAAAACTTCCTCGGTTGATTTTATTAAAGGTTTCCGTATTAGACTACACCATGTAGGGATCACACTTCTTCTCTCCCTCCGTTAGGGATGAAGCTTACTATTAAAATCCTTGTTAAAAATGCTTGAGTCACTTTGGGTGGCAGATTTAAAAAAAAAAAAAAAAATTTGTTAGGAAGTCTTTGTACTCGAAAAATGTTCCTTTTAAGGTTAAACATGGCAAAATCGCGGGCCGATAAATCAGTTTTCTGAGGTACACTCAATGGTCACCCCATTGTAGGAAGGGTACTAGGTGGGTTTCTATTCTCAATATTTCACGGCTAATCGCAACATCCTCGTAAAAATCATATCTATGAATTAGTAGGTTGAGGTACAAGGAATCGTTTTGAGATTCTTTTCACTTAGAGTAAACCGTTCTTTACGACCAAGGGTCCACGTATCTTCTTGTCCACGCATCTCCTTAAGTATAAGGATAAATTCAGAACAAACCGCTCGAAGAGTTCACCCTGGTTCAAAGATCACACCTTTCGTGCGATTCTCTTTCGGAAATGTAAAGTAACATACTTTAGGAATCTATGAATCTTGTTATCCTCTTGGAAGGGACTGCTTAAAACATCTGTAATACGGATATGGTTACTCTACACATTCCTTTCTTCGTTGGTTGCAACTATATGTTGTTCTAGTTAATGTTAACCCTAACTTCAACATGTAACTGAAAGGATAAAGTTACATTATGGAACTGTTCTTTCATTCCATCTAAGGATAAGTTCACCTGCAGTATGGTAAACTGGGTGATATCCTTCATTGTTCGTTCAGACCGTCCTGAAGGCACTATAGATAATTATGGCTTGCATTGCATATAAGTCCGATTATTCACTTTCAGCAAAAGTTTCAATTCATATAGTCAAATGAAACGTTCTTAAATATCGAGTTCTTTATGCCTATGGTCTCTTTCCGAAATCAAGGGGTTAGTAAAATCCGTGGCTAACACTATCCAGACATCAAATCGCATGGTTATGATCACCATGTTTTCCATCCTACCTATCAGCTTTGTATTGCGACATAAGCGCTCAATGTTTTAGATGAGTTTAGTAACATTCATGATGTATTTCATGCATCCAGCTTACTAAAGATGCATGTAAGGCTAAAAATATCATCTTTTCTTTTGTGGATATATTCAGACAACATACTCATGTTAACCAGAAACGAAATCAATTTGTTGATCTCCTAAGAGACTTAATTAATAGCATATACCTATTCTTACTTTTATACGCCAGAGTACCTTTCAAGGTAAATAGCTCACTTTTTAGCCCACGAATCTTTCGGAACTTTGATACGCTACTTCTTATTTAAATACGGTACCATTTTTTTTTTGTCACTCCTCAAATTTCGGGACGAAATTTCCATTAACAGGTGGGTAATGTAACGACCCGGCTTTTTCGACTTGCTTTTGTGCCTTGTGTTTTTGCGAAACTGCGTATTTGTGCGTACTGTGTTATTTTATACTCTGGAAACTTGATTTACGTGGTTTACTTCCATTTATATGTTAAAACGTGCCTTAGAGTACGTAGGATATATAACTTGATCATTGGAAGCCTTTATAACCGTTAGTGTTATTTGACGTTTCGAATAAACCGCGAACTTGCGCGCACGTTTAACTTTTGTCATAATCGGAATATTATGACTGCGAAATATTAATTATTATTTTATAATAATAATTACCTGGGTTTTTGGATGCTTAATTACGCGTAGTAATTTAATTATGCACAATAGTTAGTCTTGTTGGACTTTCTACCTTGTTGGGCTCAAGCCCACCCTACTCTAGCTAGTGACCCAATTAATTAGCCTTTGTCCATGTCATCAATCCTTGTCAAATTTCTTACTTATAAATACTAGCCCTTGTCCATGTCATCAATCCTTGTCAAATTCCTTGCTTATAAATACTAGCCCTTGTCCATGTCATCAATCCTTGTCAAATTCCTTGCTTATAAATACTAGCCCTTGTCCATGTCATCAATCCTTGTCAAATTCCTTGCTTATAAATACTAGCCATTTACCTCTCATTCAAATCACTTGCTCATTTGGTTTTCACACACACTTGTTCTTTCTTTCTTCCCTTTCTAGTATTGCTTGTTGACGACCTTTCAGACCGACTTACTACTTGCGTACTTTCATTACCGACTCTACCGCTTTTATCACTGTGAGTTATAGCATTCCCTTTTTACTTTAACTTATTTTGGGAACTGAGAATACATGCGGATTTTATGTTTTACATACTAGGCACGAGTACTTAAACTTATATATGTGTGGGTTATACAACGGCATAAACATTCCCTTTAGCTCGGTAACGTTTAATCATTGGTTTTTGAACCATGAACGCGAATCTTAGATATGGATCCATAGGGTTTGACATCCCCACTCGGGCTAGTCGCGCTAGCATTTAACGGGTGTTTAATACTTCGTGAACATACGCACTCGCCAAGTGTACTTTCAGGGGGTTATAAACGTTAAGTTTAGTTACCGGGTGCCCACGGTTATACATATACTTTATCATACTGATTTGAATTACTGATTTGAAACGCTTGTTTGAAGCACTGAAATCTCGTGGCCTACATTACATTACTGAATACAAACAAACTATAGCTCACCAACATTCGTGTTGACTTTTTAAGCATGTATTTCTCAGGTGTTTAGACGTTGTTGCTTCTGCTGTTAGCCTTGCTGTTCTAGTCTCGGTGTATAGACTTGCTGTTACAGACTTGCTGTGTTAGACTTCCGCTGCATTACTTAGAGATGTCTCAAGCATGAAACTTTTACTTTGCATTCCCAACTTATGTTATTTTCAAAACCATAGCTTTGTAATGACCTTAGTATCATGTACTCATGTTAATGTTTCCTATTCATCTTTTGTAAAACGTTATCTGTTCATGAATGCAAAACTGGTTTTCAAACAACATATAGTGTTTGACCTTGTAATGATCCTGTTGTTGATGTACCGTACACGATGATTTTGTACGGGGCGTCACATACTCTGCCATTTAACCTTTCTTCTCCGGCAGCCTCTCAACTACCCGAACCCGTCACTTTGGGTAACTTTCTAAATCCATCCTTGTTTCCTTCTCTTCCGTCGGACTCCACTCCTCCCGGTTTATCCAGATCCGGTGTTTGTATTCCGGTAATTAATGCTCCTGGATTTGTACCTGCTACTGGAGATGCGAATTAGACCGAACACGTTGCTTCAGATAACAACAACTGTGCGATGTTCGTTGGTAGAATTGAGAGGTCAGTCACACGCAACATGGTGGAGTCGATTTTTGGTAAAATTGGTACTATTGCGGAGATCAAATTATGGGATTCTAGACGCTATTCTTTTGTCTCGTTCATGAATGATTCAGATGCTCAGAAGGCGGTTAGCGAGCTAAATGGGTCTAAGGTTTTTGGTCGACCTATATTCTGTGACGACCCGGAAATTTCTGACCAAATTTAAACTTAATCTTTATATAATTTTGACAAGATAAGCAAAGTTGTAATGTTGTGTCTCGAAAATTTTGAACTGTTTCATATATTCATTTGACCTTCGACTATTCCCGACGATTCACGAACCACTATCTGTAAATAAATACATACATATATATATATATATATATATATATATATATATATATATATATATATATATATATATATATGAAAGAGAAACTGTCACACCCCCAAATAGGGCCTGGGGTATTTGTGACTAATTATATCAAATCACAGTTGTATAAACGAGAACGACTATATGAGACGTTTTATTGAGTTTTGCAGCGGAAGATAAATAGATTACATTAAATCTTTTTAAATGAATTGGTAAGTAATGCATGAAGACTCCAAGCATGGCAAGAAATCATCATCAAAGCAGCATATATACAGCGGAAGCAATATTTAAGTACCTGAGAATAAACATGCTTAAAAAGTCAACACGAGGTTGATTGAGTTCATAGGTTTGTCATAAATAATGATTTCAGTAATAGATCACAAGATTTAATAAAAGACGATATATCATGTATATCAAAAGTATGCCATGAGCGTATAATATCAAAACTAAACGATTTTACCCCGTAACAATACATATGTAATTGTCGAGATCTTTATTATACCACCAGTTGACCCAAGGTCAACAGTGCGGGACGTTACTCCCAATAGCGCTATTTATAATAATTCCGTTTGCCTCTTCATTATCCAGCAATTAATGATATTACAAAGCAGGTATTTGCATGTTTCATATGAACACAATAACATGTTACATATCAACACAATAAAAGTACTCATGTTGGTCGCATAATAGTTTGTACTTTTGTTTATCATTTATAAAAATAGTACATGTATTCTCAGCCCAAAAATATAGATAAAAAGGGAGCTATGAAAACTCACCTTAAATAGCAGTTGAAGTATTCCACGCAAGAAGGAAAGTAAAGCAAGTAAGTGATCTGGATATCAACCTAGAGGTATAACGTTTGATTAGTTAATGTCTAACTTGACATAAAGTATGTTTATTAATATAGCGACTATATTGACAGTGACGGTTTTCGAGAAAAGTTCTTTTTTCTCAAAAGTTTCTATTTTTGAAAACCTACTATTTATGGAAAGCTTCCATTTATAGTAAGCTTCTAGTTTAAGAATGTTCGGGTTATAATTCTTAACAAAGATGTTGTACAATCTCGCCCAAACTTCGTCGCTAATATGAAAGTCACTCGAATGATCTATTGTTACCGAGCGGCCTAGGATCTCTTGACCAGAATCTAAGTCTTGGCATTCGAGATCCACAAGCGTCCCATAATGATAACAAGGATCACCCTAGTCCATAAGTAGCGGTGATGTTTGTAGTCTTTGTACGCTATCTTTAATTATAACCTTCACGTTAGGTGCGTATATACATATATATTCATTAATTCGATTTTAATTATAATTCCTATATATTAATTCATAAAAATACTTTTATAATTTTTAGTAACATATATTATTACTAATTATAACATGTTATTTATTTTTATTTTAATTGCATATAATTTATAACATTATTTACATGTTTCGATAAAAAATAATAAACCGAAGTAAATAGTAAAAAGTAAAAAGTAAAAAGTAAAAAGTAAAAAATAAGAAAAGAATACTTACTAGTAGTAATTCTTCAAAGAGAGAATGAGAGAAATTTTAGTGTGAGTTTGAATGAGAAATGAGGGGTATTTATACTTGAAAAAATTAGGTAAAAAGAATAAAATAATCAAAAAATATTTTAATTTTTAATGGAATTTTAAAATTCAAAAGTATTAAATGTTAGGTCATGGGATAATGCTCAAAATAAAATAATAAAAGTATTTTTCTATTATAATTTTTAATTAAAAAGTAATTTATTTATTTTTTTTAAAATTCATTTATTTTAAGGAATTTTTTTATATATATATTTTTTTAAAATAAACAAATTGATTTAGTACTTTTTCCAGAATATTTGTCAATATTTTTTTTATTTTTATTTAATTAGTAAATACGAATTTTGCATAAAAATAATAAATAATTTGGTATTTGGTATTTTTAATAATAATTATGATTTTAATTATTAAACTATAGTTTTAGTAAGTTTGTAAATATTATTTCATTTATATATAATTGGATTTATTATATAGTTAAATATATAATACATTAACTAAATAATAAAAGTGATACAAAGTTTATATACTTAGTTAAATTATATCAAATTATATAAATTAATAATATATTATTTATTTAAGCGTACGTTGTTGACTAAAAATTACTATTCGGTCAATATTTAATTGTATGTAACAACCCTTAATACATATAGTCAGGCAGATAACCCTAGGGTTAATTCAGTAAATTTAGAAGTCGAAAAGTGAGGGTTATTATAGTACATCTCCGTTAATAGAAATTTCGTCCCGAAATTTAGTTGTTGCCATCAGTCAACGTTGTTTGTAAACAGGTGAGGATATTTTCGTTTTTAATTGGTTTTCACGTTCCCAGGTGTACTCGGGGCCTTGCATGAATTTCAACAGATAGAATATTGTTTTGTTTCTAGCGTTTAAATCTTTCGATCCAAAAATTCTACGAAGTGCATTTTATTATTAATGCGGAGGTTATCTAAAGGATTTAACAAGAGTGTCATTGATTAGGTTTTCTCAGAAAGAGATGATGACGCTATATAAGCATTTCAATACACATGAAATGTGTTATGAATAATATTGAGCTTATTTAAACCTTGAGCGTTTATGCCATAATATTAGGGTAGACAAAATAGAGAGGAGTTCGTGAAAATCACGGTCATGAAATTTGATAGAGATCTTCATTATTTACAATAAGAATATTTTAATGATGAATATGAGTTGAAAATTAGAGTTTTATCGACATTAAATAATATGGATAAAACGATTTGATTATAGAAAGAGTATAAATGAAACTATCACAAAAGAGTGAAATGAGGAAGTTAAATGTTCACCTTAACTTTTGATATGGTTAAAGTTGATTTCTGGAATTCAGGGGATTTAAAGAAATCTTCATAATCTTTATAAGATTTGATTCTCCGGTAATTAAGAAAATTTTAGATTTTCTTTAAATGCGGTGAATTGCCTCGATTGCTATGTCTGGAATTTCGCTATAAATTAACTTCTCTCGTTTCATTATTTTCACCACTCCTATACTTTCTTCCTCAATCCATACTTCCAAAGATTGTAAAAATGCTTAATCCACTGATTCTTGATATTTTCCTGGCTATTGTATCTGTCATTCTTCTTTTCCATTTACCACTGGAGGAATTTATTCACTTCTACTATTACCTTGGGGTTATAGTATTTCTAATTCTCCCGTGTCTTTATCTTGCTATTCGCACAGATATACACGGTTTGTAATTTCTGTGTTCTTATTGGGCTTTATATTTTTCCTTATATTTCGGAGTTCCATACTTTTGTTTCTTCTTTCTGACTTTAAGTAAAGCGATCAAGACGTCTCGGTTTGTAGGTATGAAGTTTGGAAGAACATAACTAAGATTATAAGCAGAAAGGAAAGGAAATAGCACGATTTGATTTGTCAAATTACCAGAATATCCGGAAAAGACCGAATCATCAAGAAAAATATTTTCTTGATATGTTTAGAGGTTAAATAGAATGAAAGAGTTATGTAACATGGTTCATGATGAGGGTATGATCTGTGAACATTTATCACATTCCATTAGAAACTCAGCATGACTTACTGTAATATAACCACGTTGGCCCGACGTCATTATATTATACTAACTCATGCTTCAATTCTCAACACTTCTCCAGAAATCATTCATAATTTAAACTCAAATTTTACAGAGGATAGAAACTAAAACAGTTTCATTTATGATGTCAGATAGCACAAGAAAATGGATAATTTCGGACAAAAACATTCAGAAATATCGAAGATATTTATAATGAAAGATACAATGATATCTTGAAATTTAAGAATGAAGAAAATTCTTCCGTAAGGATTTAAGATAAGTAAGGAGCAAGGTATTCGCTGAGGATTTCAGTAGATACTGAATCATCTGGATTCTTTGAATACTTGTGATTTGTCCACAGCCTCCTTCATAGTTTGCTCAATCCGTTTTCCAGTTCCAAAGCTGAGATTTTTCAACACACCATTCTTTATTATCAAGCTTTTCGCCATTAAGACCTATCTACATCTTTTGCTACTTCACCAGCATTCATAAGGTTGACGAATCTGTATCATTGGTTATCAATCCAAAGTGTTTTTCAAGAATTTTGAATTTGAGCGTTGAACGCAGGATGTAGCCGTTAATGGATCTAACGGTTGTCGAAGAAATGTCGTAAATGATAATTTCGGTGGTTTGATGTGATAATTCATCACAGAATGTGAATGAATATAATTCAGGAATGTAGTGATCTTTAGGAAGATAACACTTGCTAAAGCTTTAATTGGATTCTAATATGTCAAAATATGTAGTGGATGTTCTTTAATGAACGGATACATATATCTTGTGAATGTAAGTAGTATAGTTACTGACTATTGAATTCGAATTGAAGAATGTACAATGTAACATATTAATGTGAGATATAAATATTTCTCAGGTATTACCTACCCGTTAAAATATTTTCACAATTAACAGTTTGTACAAAAGAATTTTAATTACAATCTTTATGAAAATATAAGTACATATATATTTTCCTTCAGATGTAATCATGGATTTAATGAGTTAATATAATATTAAACTCATTTGATTTACGATTGAAACAAGAATAAATAATCTCCAAAACTTTAGAGATTACATAATCATCGCGGAATATTTCTCTAATGAAGTTATGAATCAATACTTTATCGTTACACTTGATTTATTATGAAATGGAGTTTATTGTGTTGAAGCAGTGATTAATGATTGTTAAGTCATTAGCGAAGGATGTACATCATTGCATATTAGTGATATGAATTAACTAAGTAGTACATACTAGTTAAGATTCACACGTAATAGCTTAGTACGAAAAGATTTATTATTGTTCCAAACCATATATATATATATATATATATATATATATATATATATATATATATATATATATATATATATATATATATAATAAAGTATACATATATAATTCTTCAGGAAGAATGAGTCAATACATCTTAACTCATTATTACTAATATTCCTTGATATCCATGGTGTTGCTGTCTTCAGTAGTTTCGGAGTTTGCGGAGCTTGTGATGCTGCTAGTACTTTCAGTGCTTGCGGTTTTGGTGATGTTGGCGGTATTGCTGGTACTGGTGGTGCTGGTTATGCTGCTGGTGCTGCTGATGCTTGTAGAATTCGCACCATATTCTCCAGAGCCACCACTCGAGTGCGAAGCTCGTTGACTTCTTCTACTATTCCGGGATGATTGGCGGTTGGAACAAGGGGATGAATAAGATCTAAAGTCTTCGATATTATATAATCGTGACGGGATACCCTGGAAAGAAGAGAGAAAATGGTATTTTGGACTGGTTCACCGGTAAGCGCTTCAGGTTCTTCACCAAGAGGTGAATTCGGTTGGTGGAAGGGATCACCTTCTTCTTGTCTCCATAGATTAAGTCGACTACAAACCCATCCCCAATTCATCCAAAATAGATGATAGCTGATTGGTTCGTTTGTTCCGGTTACGCTGCCATTGGAGCTCGAGGAATCAAGTGAGAAATCCATATTATGTGGTTAGAATAAGGTTTGATATGAAATGGGTGTTGAATATTGAATGATATCTTTGTCTCATCGAATAGGTATATATAGCAAAAAGATTTTCGTAATTTACGGAGGGTATTTAGGAAAAGTGTTAGACAAAGTCTTCTGTGATAGATATGATAGGATATGAATTTTTCTATACTCCATTTATGCAATAATTGTAGTATGACGTGTCGAGATAAAAAAATGATAAGTATGTGATTAGATAATCCTTCGATTAAAGAATTTCAATTCGTAATGGCCTATTCAGGTCTAGGGGCTTGAGCTATAGGATCCTTTAAATCGGTAATCCAAATCCTTCCATTCCAGAGTTTCGTAGACGCCACTCGTCAAGAAAATTCAATGATCAAAAATAACGAGAAAGCAAAGATTTTGAAAGTAATGAATATGAATAGTAGAGATTTCAAGAGTCATGGATAACATTTCATGTAATACATATGTAATACACAAAACCATGATTGATGACAAAGGAATGTCGAGAACTTCAGAAATCATGGTGTCGCATTTAAATGTGGTGGCAGAATTGGATAGTACTTAGGAGAGTGAGCAAAGTTCTTAAATTGGCTTGACATTCTAAGGAAGATTAAAGAATTTAATAAGCATAGTTTCTAAGGTATAGTGTAGCATTTATCAATTAAAGGCAACAATTAAAGGCACTATGGTCAAGGAAAGTTGTAGTCCTACATTGCTAAGGTACCTAATTGTATAAGGCACACATGAAATGCAATCCTGGTTCTCTACAACAATACTGCTCTGATACCAATCTGTGAACAACAGATTGGGGATTTATTCCAAAACAGTGCTGTGTCGGCTAACCGCCTTGGTGACCACTGAGCGTACCTCAGACTCTGATTTTACAGCCCGCGTCACTGCTGTTATTTGGCCAACCATATAAGGATCGCAAGGAGTAAGAGCCAATGCTTCATCACAGGTAACACTGTGAGAACCCCCTCTACGATTAACTAGTAAAAACGACATTAAACCAGCTCTGATACCACTTTGTCACACCCCCAAATAGGGCCTGAGGTATTTGTGACTAATTATATCAAATCACAGTTGTATAAACGAGAACGACTCTATATGAGACGTTTTATTGAGTTTTGCAGCAGAAGATAAATAGATTACATTAAATCTTTTTAAATGAATTGGTAAGTAATGCATGAAGACTCCAAGCATGGCAAGAAATCATCATCAAAGCAGCAGATATATAGCGAAAGTAATATTTAAGTACCTGAGAATAAACATGCTTAAAAAGTCAACACGAGGTTGAGTGAGTTCATTGGTTTGTCATAAATAATGATTTCAGTAATAGATCACAAAATTTAATAAAAGACGATATATCATGTATATCAAAAGTATGCCATGAGCGTATAATATCAAAACTAAACGATTTTACCCCGTAACAATACATATGTAATTGTCGAGATCATTATTATACCACCAGTTGACCTGAGGTCAACAGTGCGGGACGTTACTCCCAATAGCGCTATTTATAATAATTTCGTTTGCCTCTTCATTATCTAGCAATTAATGATATTACAAAACAGGGATTTGCATGTTTCAGATGAACACAATAACATGTTACATATCAACACAATAAAAGTACTCATGTTGGTCGCATAATAGTTTGTACTTGTGTCTATCATTTATAAAAATAGTACATGTATTCTCAGCCCAAAAATATAGATAAAAAGGGAGCTATGAAAACTCACCTTAAATAGCAGTTGAAGTATTCCACGCAAGAAGGAAAGTAAAGCAAGTAAGTGATCTGGATATCAACCTAGAGGTATAACGTTTGATTAGTTAATGTCTAACTTGACATAAAGTATGTTTATTAATATAGCAACTATATTAACAGTGACGGTTTTCGAGAAAAATTCTTTTTTCTCAAAAGTTTCTATTTTTGGAAACCTACTATTTATGGAAAGCTTCCACTTATAGTAAGCTTCTAGTTTAAGAATGTTCGGGTTATAATTCTTAACAAAGATGTTGTACAATCTTGCCCAAACTTCGTCGCTAACATGCAAGTCACTCAAATGATCTATTGTTACCGAGCGGCCCAGGATATCTTGACCAGAATCTAAGTCTTGGCATTCGAGATCCACAAGCGTCCCATAATGATAACAAGGATCACCCTAGGCCACAAGTAGCGGTGATGTTTGCAGTCTTTGTACGCTATCTTTAATTATAACCTTCACGTTAGGTGCGTATATACATATATATTCATTAATTCGATTTTAATTATAATTCCTATATATTAATTCATAAAACTACTTTTATAATTTTTAGTAACATATATTACTAATTATAACATGTTATTTATTTTAATTTTAATTGCATATAATTTATAACATTATTTACATATTTCAGTAAAAAAATAATAAACCGAAGTAAATAGTAAATAGTAAAAAGTAAAAAGTAAAAAGTAAAAAGTAAAAAGTAAAAAGTAAGAAAAGAATACTTAATGGTAGTAATTCTTCAAAGAGAGAATAAGAGAAATTTTGGTGTGAGTTTGAATGAGAAATGAGGGGTATATATACTTGAAAAAATTAGGTAAAAAGAATAAAATATTTAAAAGAAAAAATATT
Source organism: Rutidosis leptorrhynchoides (assembly GCF_046630445.1). Taxonomy (NCBI): domain Eukaryota; kingdom Viridiplantae; phylum Streptophyta; class Magnoliopsida; order Asterales; family Asteraceae; genus Rutidosis; species Rutidosis leptorrhynchoides. The sequence continues at coordinate 681,183,916 of NC_092335.1, read as the reverse complement.
TTAATTTTTAATGGGATTTTAAAATTCAAAAGTATTAAATATTAGGTCATGGGATAATGCACAAAATAAAATAATAAAAGTAGTTTTCCATTATAATTTTTAATTAAAAAGTAATTTATTTATTTATTTATTTAATTTTTTTTTAATTTGTTTATTTTAAGGAATTTATATATATATATATATATATATATATATATATATATATATATATATATATATATATATATATATATATATATATATATTTAAAATAAACAAATTGATTTAGTATTTTTCCAAGAATATTTGTCAATATTTTTTTTATTTAATTAATAAATACGAATTTTGCATAAAATTAATAAATAATTCGGTATTTTGTATTTTTAATAATAATTATGATTTTAATTATTAAACTATAGTTGTAGTAAGTTTGTAAATATTATTTCATTTATATATAATTGGATTTATTATATAGTTAAATATATAATACATTAACTAAATAATAAAAGTGTTACAAAGTTTATATACTTAGTTAAATTATGTCAAATTATATAAATTAATAATATATTATTTATTTAAGCGTACGTTGTTGACTAAAAATTACTATTCGGTCAATATTTAATATTATATAACAACCCTTAATACATATAGTCAGCAGATAACCCTAGGGTTAATTCAGTAAATTTAAAGTCGAAAAGTGAGGGTTGTTATAGAAACTTATGTGATTTAATTCATTTGTGTAAATAAAAAAATAATATATGATATTACTATAAATATATATATATATATATATATATATATATATATATATATATATATATGAAAAGTATATTGAATATATATATATATATATATATATATATATATATATATATATATATATATATATATATATATATATATATATATATAATTTATTTAATAAACGCTCGTAGCACTCGTTTGTCATCTTGATAGTTATTAATTAAGTTAAAAATGAACTTATGTGATTTTAAAATAAACGGTGATCCGAAAATGAGTTCTATAAATTTTAGGCTTACTAAAAATGTATTTAAGATTTAGTTATTAAATTTCAACAATTTTTGTATTTTACCCAGGATCGGGCGTGGACAGTGAGTTAATTTTTGTTTAATAAGTTATGATCGAATTTTATACCATAATGACCAAAATAAATAAATATAGTTAATTTAAAAATATGAGATTTTTCTGAAGACTTTTATCCGTCATTAATTAACGACGGAGAACGAAATTCAGTCCGTAAAAGGCGACTGCTAACTTAATCACACGTTTTACTTAAATTCCTTTAACATATAATTATTATATTATATCATAGATACATCATTTCATTTATTTGGCTACTAGTAATCTTTTTCTTCTTCTTAATCGACAATCTTTACTAACCCGCTTGTTTTCAATTGCATTTATCAATCACCTACATGCATCGATAGATACATGCATCTTCATTTATTTATATATATATATATTTTTTGTTCTCCTCCTTTCTTCTACATATTGTCCTATATCTCTTACTCTTATTTCTTGCAACCGAGAACACCAAACACAGATAATACTCCTTTATGTTAGTTGATGACATCTACTGCTTCATTCTTATTTCGGTTCAATATATTTAGCAACCCGACAAAATCGTCATTGACGGCGCCGTCTACTTAGGTCCCGTCACGTGGTCATAAGTCTTTAAAACAACGTTTAACCAAAAATATGTCGCATTCATTTCAATTATAAAGATGTTTTATGGTTTACAAAGTAGGTTCGACGACCAAACATGTTACAATGTTATAAGTACAATTGAAACCTATGCGACACAAATTAAGTTAAGTCAAAAGACGCTCCACGTATGCATGTATACTCGACATCCAAGCAAGTATCAAAAGTAATAAGCGGAAGTATGTATCACAAAACGTTCAAGGACCTGAGAAAAACATAAAAATCTGTCAACGAAAACGTTGGTGAAATCATAGGTTTAAGTAAGTAAGTACAAATGAACCACAAGATTTATATCATTGAAATAATAGTAAACCATTCTAAAATTGTTATCACGAGCACCCAATTATCAAGGCTTAACTTTCCATCCATAGAACCCCATCACAATAGTGTTAGAACATACACTGTTTCTCAAAAATACATTTCATCCGAATAACGATAGCGAACCGTCCGAATGAGGGTTTGTCAAACCCATATGGCCATACAACATAAGTTCTTGCTTACACCCGGCAAGTGTAACTAATGATAATCGAATTAAGGATTTTTGTTCTAACTCGTATGTAGAATGTTTGTTTTTGTACTTGTGTTCACTTTGTAAAATGAAACGTTTATATTTTCTCATACCAAATGTAAGTTTAAAAGAGTAAAGGTGGGACTATGATCTCACCTTAAGTGCACGAGTAACAAGGTACTTCACAAAGTAACGTGTGCAAGATCGAATACTAGTCTTGACCTAAACAAATAGGTTGTATCAATAATGGTAAACACGGTTGGTCAAAGTGTGCAATTAGCCCTATGGCTCGTTACGACTCGATTATAATAGCATGTGAATCAAATTGTCATGTTTCATGCAAGGTACAAGCATAAAAGCATGTTAGAATGATTGCATAAGTATTTGATTAAGTTTGGACAAAAGTCAACTTTGGTCAAGTCAAAGTCAACGAAAAAGTCAACAAGTTCGGGTCGGGTCCCGAACTATTTTTCTGGGGTTTTTATTCATATATAAGCATGTTAGAACAAGTTACATGTGAATCGGAGGTGCGTAGCATAGCAAACATTTTTCGAAATTTGACAATGTAGGTCAGAAGCCAAACACGGTAAATGCCGCACCGCGACCAAGGAGGGCCGCGTCGCGACACTTAGCGTGGTCTGGTGCCTGGTCAGTTTCAATTGTTCAAGTCTAAATCCAATCTTCAATTTAGCACAATTCACAAACCGTAAACACTTAGAACACGTATCTTATATCATTGGAAAGGTAATTTGACGAGGAACACAACTAAACACATTTCATCAATCAAAAGCATCATTTGCAAAAATCGAATATCCAAGTTGAAAGTTCATTAAATGTTCACCATAAATGCGTTCAAATTCATAAATGCACTTTGATGATTCGGGAATTAAATGCAAATATATAATACGCCGTTTCGTAGGTAATTACGCATACAATACAACTAAACACTTACAAACGACATTGCATAGCATTTGGTGCATCAAAAATCTATTTTACTTCTATCAAACCCTAACTCAAAATCACAACTTTTGCAATTAAGTTTATGGAGTCTTTCCAAGTCAACCCACACATCAAATTGGAGCTAGTGATGCTAGTAACACATTTAATTCATGCACTTTTAACATCTAACAACATTTAAACAACTAAAACTCAAGATCAAACACACCCATTTCAAGTTCATGCTAGTTACACTAAAATAACGAGATCGAGCATATAAATCATATAATCATGTTAAACTTGAGCCATAGACACTAATTAACACTTCTATAAGTTAAAAACATCAAGAACACAAAATCTAGTATTTTTAGAAAGTTACCCAAATGTAATAAAGTTGGTATGGATTCGAATAGGAAGATGCAAGGAGTCCAAATACGTAATTTGTTTAGATTGATGCTTGCTCAATTTGAAATAGATGATGATTCTTTGTTTTGGGTTTTGAGAGAAAAAAATGTGAAAGTATTAAAGAAAATGGAAATGAAATGGATAATGAAAGGAGGTGGGTGTTGACTAGTCCATCTAGTCACATCTTTGATCAATTGGCAAAACTAGTCCCCCGAGTTCGGTTGTGGGTGCGTGAATTACCTAAACGAGATAATTTAGAAACGCGTATTAACGGAAGGTGTTATAATTATATAACGGACTTTAGAATAATTAAACGGAAAGTAAACGGAAAAAGGCGGGATGTTACATTACCTACTCCTTAAAAGAAATTCCGTCCCGAAATTTAAGTAGGTGTAGTAGTCGTTGTTTCTTCCACGGGATCTTGCGTTTTCGAGTCCACGAATAAATGAGTGTATTTCCTTTGCATTTGATCTTGCCTTTCCCAAGTAAATTCGGGTCCTCTTTTGGCGTTCCAACGGATCTTGACAATCGGGATTCGGCTTTGTTTTAGCGTCTTGACGGAGGTGTCCACAACTTCAACCGGTTCCTCCACAAATGAAGTTTGTCATCAATAGTAAGCTCCTCGAGAGGAATGACGAATTCGGGTTCAGCAAGGCACTTTTTCAAGTTTGATACATGGAAAGTAGGATGAACGGAGCTCAGTTGAGGCAGAAGATCAAAACGATAAGCAACGGCTCCAACACGCTCCAAGATTTCGAAAGGACCAATATACCGCGGATTTAGCTTCCCGCGTTTCCCAAAATGGATTACACCTTTCCAAGGCGCGACATTTAACATTACACGGTCACCGACTTAAAATTCGAGGTCGTTGCGTCTTTTGTCGATATAGCTCTTTTGATGACTTCGGGCCGTCCTAAGTCTATCTCAGATTTGAACGATCTTCTCGGTTGTTTCATGAATGAGTTCGGGTCCGGTGATTTGTGTGTCGCCTACTTCGGCCCAACAAAGAGGTGAACGACATTTGCGACCATATAACGCTTCGAAAGGTGCGGCGTTGATACTCGCGTGATAACTATTGTTGTATGAGAATTTGGCGAGAGGCAAGTGCTTGTCCCAAGCTTTTCCGAAATCGATAACACAAGGTCGTAGCATATCTTCCAAGGTTTGAATCGTGCGTTCACTTTGTCCATCAGTTTGCGGATGGTATGCGGTGCTCATGTCTAAACTCGTTCCCAACGCTTATTGTAAAGTACGCAAAAATCTAGAAACAAAACGGCCATCTCGGTCGGAAATAATCGATAAGGGTACACCGTGACGGGCTACGATATCTTTAATGTAAAGTTGTGCAAGTTTCTCCATGTTGTCGGTTTCCTTCATGGCCAGGATGTGCGCGGATTTGGTGAGACGGTCAACAATAACCCAAATAGTATCATAACCGCCAATCGTCTTTGGTAGTTTGGTGATAAAATCCATCGTTATCCTTTCCCACTTCCATTGCGGGATTTCGGGTTGTTGAAGTAGTCCGGACGGTCTTTGATGTTCGGCTTTGACTTTGGAGCAAGTTAGGCATTTTCCAACGTAAGTAGCGACGTCCCTTTTAATGTTCGGCCACCAATATTGTTCCTTAAGGTCGTGGTACATCTTATTGGCACCGGGGTGAATCAAATACCTTGACTTATGGGCTTCATCCAAAATAAGGCTTCGTAGGTCCCCATAACTAGGTACCCTAATTCTTCCGGTGAAGTATCGGAGTCCGGTTTCTTTAACTTCGAATCGAGAGGTGAGGACGTTCAAGTGTTCGAGAGAAATGTTTTCATCCTTGAGAGCCTCGTCTTGGGCTACACAAATTTGACTATTAAGATTGGCATGGATGGTGATGTTTAAATCTCGGACACGAAGAGGCACCGCTCTTTCTTTTTGACTTAAGGCATCGGCTACTACATTTGCCTTTCCAGGATGGTAACGAAGCTCACAATCATAATCGTTCAAAGTTTCAATCCACCGTCGTTGTCTCATGTTTAGTTGCTTTTGGTCGAAGATGTGTTGGAGGCTTTTGTGATCGGTGAAGATAGTACTCTTGGTTCCATAAAGATAGTGTCTCCACATTTTAAGTGCAAAGACAACGACTCCGAGTTCGAGATCATGTGTTGTGTAGTTCTGTTCATGGATTTTTAGTTGTCGAGAGGCATAAGCAATGACTTTCTTTCGTTGCATCAATACACACCCAAAACCTTGTTTCGAGGCATCGCAATATACAACAAAATCATCATTGCCTTCGGGAAGTAACAAGATAGGAGCGGTGGTTAGCTTTGTCGTCAAGATTTGAAATGCGAATTCTTGCTCGGTCGCCCAAATGAATTTCTTTCCCTTGTGAGTTAACGCGGTTAAAGGACGTGCAACCAAAGAGAAGTTTTCGATGAATCTATGATAGTACCCGGCGAGACCCAAGAATTGACGAATGTGAGTAGGAGTAGTAGGAGTCTCCCATTTACTAATGGCTTCGATTTTCGATGGATCGACCTTAATACCTTGATCACTTACAACATGACCAAGAAATTGAACATCCTTCAACGAAAATTCATACTTGGAGAATTTGATATAGAGTCGTTCTTGTCTCAAGAGTTCAAGCACAAGTCGGAGATGTTGTTCGTGCTCTTCTTCGCTTTTAGAATGGACCAAAATATCATCAATGAACACGATAACGAATTTGTCGAGGTATGGTTTGCACACGCGGTTCATAAGATCCATGAACACCACCGGTGCGTTAGTGAGACCAAATGGCATTACAAGAAATTCATAACTACCATAACGAGTCCGGAAAGCGGTTTTGGAGACATCTTTCCCCTAAACCCTTAATTGATGATAACTCGAGCGGAGATCGATTTTTGAATATACACGAGATCCATGTAATTGATCAAAGAGGTCATCGATGCGTGGAAGAGGATATTGGTTCTTAACTATCAATTTGTTTAGTTCACGATAGTTGATACACATTCGTAGGGATCCATCTTTCTTCTTAACGAATAAAATCGGAGCTCCCCATGGTGAATGGGTAGGTTGGATAAAACCACGGTCAAGTAGTTCTTGAATTTGACTTTGCAATTCTTGCATTTCGGATGGAGAAAGTCTATACGGTGCACGTGCTATGGGTGCAGCTCCGGAATAAGATCGATTTGGAATTCAACCGGTCGATGAGGTGGAAGTCCCGGCAATTCATCGGGAAATACATCAGAAAAGTCACTAACAATTGGCACATCATCGATACGCTTCTCGTCGGTTTCAACTTTCTTAATGTGGGCTAGAATCACGAAATAACCTTTACGAAGGTACTTTTCAATTTTAAGGCACGAGACGAGGTTGAGTCCGGTGCAACTCTTATCGCCATAGACAATCAATGGTTCACCATTCTTGATAGGAATTCGGATTGTGTTAAGATCATAAAGGATGTGAGATTTTGTTTTTGCTAACCAATTCATACCAATTATTACATCAAAGCTCCCCAGTTCCATAGGTATCAAGTCAATTTCAAATTCCTTACCCAATAAGTTTAACGTACACCCCCGATAATATTTGTCGGCACTAAATAGTTTCCCGTTGGCCACTTCAATGGTATAAGTGATATCTAGTGGAAGTGGTGGAGTGTTAAAAGAATGAGTCAAAGTCTTGGATACAAAACTCTTATCGGCACCCGAATCGAATAAGCAAGAAACATAAGAATTGTTGAGAAGAAACGTACCCGTGACTAGTTCATTGTCATCTTGGGCTTCCTCGGTGTTAATGTTGAAGCTCGGCCACGCGTATTGGGGTTATCTTTCTTCTTTTCTATAATGACCCGTTTGCCCACATTCGTAACAAGTGACCGTCTTTGGTGCATTGGGCCCCTTTCGAGCGACGGGGGCGGCACTTTTACATTTGTTGGCCTTATGACCAACTCCTTGGCACCGATGGTAAATTATCTTACCACATTCACTAAAGTAATGCTTGTTGCATTTGTTGCAAAGAGGTAGGTTTCCGGCATAACCCTTCTTGCCGTCGGAGGTGAAAGGCTTCGTGGCAAAGTTGTTGTTGCTTGATTGAGGGGCTTCCCATTTTCTTTTGTTGTTACTCGACTTATCCTCGGCTTTAGGTGCTGGTACTACAATTTCGTCCACCGTTTCTATCAATTTACGGGCCATGTTCAAAGCTTCTTGATGATTAGTGGGTTTGGATGACATTACTCCGTGTTTGATGCTCTTTGGAAGACCATCCATGTAAAGTTCAACCCTTAAGGATTCGGGGTTCACAAGGTTTGGGCACATCAAGGCTAGTTCGGAAAATCGTTGATTATAGGCCTTGAGATCATTTTCGACCGCTTTTAAAGTTCTTAGCTCTTGTTCGAGCCTTCAGGTTTCTTCACGAGGGAAATATTCGGTGATCATTTTTTCCCTTAAATCGGCCCAAGAGAGGGGGTGAGCTTCATCGGTATCTACCAATTGTACATAGGTGTTCCACCAAGTGAGCGCGACACCGGCGAAAGTGTGGGTGGAGTACTTAACCTTGTCTTGGTTCCGACAACCGCTTATGCTAAATACGGCTTCCGTTTGCTCAAACCATTGGGTGAGCACAACCGGTCCTCCGGTTCCATCGAAAGTGTGAGGTTTGCACCCCATGAAAGCTTTATAGGAGCATCCTTCGTTTGAATTACCGGCTCCATTGTTGTTGTTGTTGTTGTTGTTGTTGTTGTTGTTGTTGTTGTTGTTGTTGTTGTTGTTGTTGTTGTTGTTGTTGTTGTTGTTGTTGTTGTTGTTGTTGTTGTTGTTGTTGTTGTTGTTGGATGAGTGACCGGCCATGGCCGCATCCACGGCAGTGGCTATCATTCGTTGTAGAGCTTGTTCGGGTGTTTCGTGGAGTGGTACACGGCGAGGAGGCATTGTTCCTTCAAAACACAAGAATACCGTTGATTAGTATTTTCAATAATACTAATCATGATATGGAATAAGTGAAATGTCCCGTTCATATTGATTATAAACGTTCCATATTAATTGATTTCGTTGCGAGGTTTTGACCTCTATATGAGACGTTTTTCAAAGACTGCATTCATTTTTAAAACAACCATAACCTTTATTTTATCAATAAAGGTTTTAAAAACATTACGTAGATTATCAAATAATGATAATCTAAAATATACTGTTTACACACGACCATTACATAATGGTTTACAATAGAAATATATTACATCGACATATATTTCTTGAATGCAGTTTTTACACAACATCATACAAACATGGACTCCAAATCTTGTCCTTATTTTAGTATGCAACAGCGGAAGCTCTTAGTATTCACCTGAGAATAAACATGTTTTAAACGTCAACAAAAATGTTGGTGAGTTATAGGTTTAACCTATATATATCAAATCGTAACAATAGACCACAAGATTTCATATTTCAATACACATCCTATACATAGAGATAAAAATCATTCATATGGTGAACACCTGGTAACCGACATTAACAAGATGCATATATAAGAATATCCCCATCATTCCGGGACACCCTTCGGATATGATATAAATTTCGAAGTAATAAAGCATCCGGTACTTTGGATGGGGTTTGTTAGGCCCAATAGATCTATCTTTAGGATTCGCGTCAATTAGGGTGTCTGTTCTCTAATTCTTAGATTACCAGACTTAATAAAAAGGGGCATATTCGATTTCGATAATTCAACCATAGAATGTAGTTTCACATACTTGTGTCTATTTTGTAAATCATTTATAAAACTTGCATGTATTCTCATCCCAAAAATATTAGATTTTAAAAGTGGGACTATAACTCACTTTCACAGATATTTCCTTCTTCGAGAATAAGACTTGGCCACGGATCGATTCACGAACCTATACTAATATGTACATATATATCAAAGTATGATCAAAATATAATTACAACCATTTTTATTATGTTTTAAAGATTTGAGTGTATTAAGTCAGCTGTCCTCGTTAGTAACCTACAACTAGTTGTCCACAGTTAGATGTACAGAAATAAATCGATATATATTATCTTGAATCAATCCACGACTCAGTGTATACACGTCTCAGGCTAGATCACAACTCAAAGTATATATATTTTTGGAATCAACCTCAACCCTGTATAGCTAACTCCAACATTACTGCATATAGAGTGTCTATGGTTGTTCCAAATAATATATATACATGGGTCGATATGATATGTCAAAACATTTGCATACATGTCTATGGTATCCCAAGATTACATAATATATTAGAATATATGTATAATACAATATAAGTTAGCTATGATATGATTTGTATAGATTTGTTAAACATTTCCCGTAGCTAAAAAGATCAAAAATATCCAATCTTGTTTTACCCATAACTTCTTCATTTTAAATCCGTTTTGAGTGAATCAAATTGCTATGGTTTTATATTGAACTCTATTTTATGAATCTAAACAGAAAAAGTATAGGTTTATAGTCGTAAATATAAGTTACAAGTCGTTTTTGTAAAGGTAGTCATTTCAGTCGAAAGAACGATGTCTAGATGACCATTTTAGAAAACATACTTCCACTTTGAGTTTAACCTTGGTTTTTGGATATAGTTTCATGTTCATACGAAAAATCATTTTACCAGAAGAACAACTTTTAAATCAAGATTTATCACAGTTTTTAATTATCCAAACCAAAACAGCCTCCGGTTTCACTACGACGGCGTATATCCGATTTTATGGTGTTCATCGTGTTTCCAGGTTTTAAATCATTAAATTAGCATATCATATAGATATAGAACATGTGTTTAGTTTATTTTAAAAGTCAAGTTAGAAGGATTAACTTTGTTTGCGAACAAGTTTAGAATTAACTAAACTATGTTCTAGTGATTACAAGTTTAAACCTTCGAATAAGATAGCTTTATATGTATGAATCGAATGATGTTATGAACATCATTACTACCTCAAGTTTTCTGGATAAAACTACTGGAAATGAGAAAAATGGATCTAGCTTCAAAGGATCCTTGGATGGCTTGAAAGTTCTTGAAACAGAATCATGACACGAAAACAGTTCAAGTAAGATTTTCACTCGAAATAAGATTGTTATAGTTGTAGAAATTGAATCAAAATTTAAATATGAATATTACTTTGAATTAGAAAGATAACCTACTGTAAATAACAAAGGTTCCTTGATCTTAGATGATTACTTTGAATGGATTAGAAAGCTTGGAAGTAGACTTGCAAACTTGGAAGTATTCTTGATTTTTATGAAACTATACTTATGGAATTTATGAAGAACACTTAGAACTTAATGATGGAACTTGAGAGAGATCAATTAGATGAAGAAAATTGAAGAATGAAAGTGTTTGTAGGTGTTTTTGGTCGTTGGTATATGGATTAGATATAAAGGATATGTAATTTTGTTTTCATGTAAATAAGTCATGAATGATTACACATATTTTTGTAATTTTATGAGATATTTCATGCTAGTTGCCAAATGATGGTTCTCACATGTTTTAGGTGACTCACATGGGCTACTAAGAGCTGATCATTGGAGTGTATATACCAATAGTACATACATCTAAAAGCTGTGTATTGTACGAGTACGAATACGGGTGCATACGAGTAGAATTGTTGATGAAACTGAACGAGGATGTAATTGTAAGTTTTTGTTAAGTAGAAGTATTTTGATAAGTGTCTTGAAGTCTTTCAAAAGTGTATGAATACATATTAAAACACTACATGTATATACATTTTAACTGAGTCGTTAAGTCATCGTTAGTCGTTACATGTAAATGTTGTTTTGAAACCTTTCGGTTAACGATCTTGTTAAATGTTGTTAACCCATTGTTTATTATATCAAATGAGATGTTAAATTGTTACATTATCATGATATTATGATATATAATATATCTTAGTATGATATATATACAGTTAAATGTCGTTACAATGATAATCGTTACATATATGTCTCGTTTCGAAATCATTAAGTTAGTAGTCTTATTTTTACATATGTAGTTCATTGTTAATACACTTAATGATATATTTACTTACCATTTAACATAATTAACCAAGTGTATCAATATCTTAATATGATTCATATGTACCTAGTAAGACGTTGTTATAACGATAATCGTTATATATATCGTTTTCGAGTTTCTAAATTTAATAGTCTCATTTTTATGTATATAACTCATTGTTAAAATACCTAATGAGATACTTACTTATAATAAAATCATGTTAACTATATATATAACCATATATATGTCATCGTATAGTTTTTACAAGTTTTAACATTCGTGAATCACCGGTCAACTTGGGTGGTCAATTGTCTATATGAAACCTATTTCAATTAATCAAGTCTTAACAAGTTTGATTGCTTAGCACGTTGGAAACATTTAGTCATGTAAATATCAATCTCAATTAATATATATAAACATGGAAAAGTTCGGGTCACTACAATAAGGATAGAGAGAAAATTTTCCTTGACTCACCTTAAATTCTTTATGTCATAATGTCGGAACGTTCATATGAGTCACCGTAATATAATCCCGGAAATTATATTACCCTGATTCATATGTGCATTCGACATTAATTCATATAGTCAAGGTGACGTATCAATCAAATTAAACAACGTGAGATTAAGATGAAATAAGAGTAGATATGAGTAGAAACGTTCGAGTATAAATGCACAAGTAGTCAAGTAATTCCTACTTCAAGTCTATATGTCGGTTGTAGTCTAGACTCACTAATGTACCCTATGACTCGGGATTGACACCAATGAACTCTAAATCCCTACAACCAACGCTCTGATACCATCTGTAGCGACCCGACAAAATCGTCATTGATGGCGCCGTCTACTTAGGTTCCGTCACGTGGTCAAAAGTCTTTAAAACAACGTTTGACCAAAAATATTTCGCATTCATTTCAATTATAAAGATGTTTTAAGGTTTACAAAGTAGGTTTGACGACCAAACATGTTACAATGTTATAAGTACAATTGAAACCTGTGCGACACAAATTAAGTTAAGTCAAAAGACGCTCCACTATGCATGTATACTCGACATCCAAGCAAGTATCAAAAGTAATGAGGGGAAGCATGTATCACAAAACGTTCAAGGACCTGAAAAAATCATAGAAACCTGTCAACGAAAACGTTGGTGAAATCATAGGTTTAAGTAAGTAAGTACAAATGAACCACAAGATTTATATCATTGAAATAATAGTAAACCATTCTAAAATTGTTATCACGAGCACCCAATTATCAAGGCTTAACTTTCCATCCATAGAACCCCATCACAATAGTGTTAGAACATACACCGTTTCTCGAAAATACATTTCATCCGAATAACGGTAGCGAACAACATAAGTTCTCGCTTACACCCGGCAAGTGTAACTAATGATAATCAAATTGAGGATTTTTGTTGTAACTCGTATGTAGAATGTTTGTTTTTGTACTTGTGTTCACTTTGTAAAATGAAACGTTTCTCATCCCAAATGTAATTTTAAAAGAGTAAAGGTGGGACTATGATCTCACCTTAAGTGCACGAGTAACAAGATACTTCACAAAGTAACGTGTGCAAGAACGAATGCTAGTCTTGACCTAAACAAATAGGTTGTATCAATAATGGTAAACACGGTTGGTCAAAGTGTGCAATTAGTCCTATGGCTCGTTATGACTCGATTATAATAGCATGTGAATCAAATTGTCATGTTTCATGCAAGGTACAAGTATAAAAGCATGTTAGAATGATTGCATAAGTATTTGATTAAGTTTGGACAAAAGTCAACTTTGGTCAAGTCAAAGTCAACGAAAAATTCAACACGTTCGGGTCGGGTCCCGAACTATTTTTCTGAGGTTTTTATTCATATATAAGCATGTTAGAACAAGTTACATGTGAATCGCAGGTGCGTAGCATAGCAAACATTTTTTGAAATTTGACAATGTAGGTCAGAAGCCAAACACGGCAAATGCCGCGCCGCGACCAAGGAGGGCCGCGCCGCGACACTTAGCGTGGTCTGGTGCCTGGTCAGTTTCAATTGTTCCAGTCTAAATCCAATCTTCAATTTAGCACAATTCACAAACCGTAAACACTTAGAACACGTATCTTATATCATTAGAAAGGTTATTTGATGAGGAACACAACTAAATACATTTCATCAATCAAAAGCATCATTTGAAAAAAATCGAATTTCCAAGTTGAAAGTTCATTAAATATTCACCATAAATGCTTTCAAATTCATAAATGCACTTTGATGATTCGGGAATTAAATGCACACATATAATACGCCGTTTCGTAGGTAATTACGCATACAATACAACTAAACACTTACAAATGACATTGCATAGCATTTGTTGCATCAAAAATCCATTTTACTTCTATCAAACCCTAACTCAAAATCACAACTTTTGCAATTAAGTTTATGGAGTCTTTCCAAGTCAACCCACACATCAAATTGGAGCTAGTGATGCTAGTAACACATTTAATTCATGCACTTTTAACATCTAACAACATTTAAACAACGAAAACTCAAGATCAAACACACCCATTTTAAGTTCATACTAGTTACACTAAAATAACGAGATCGAGCATATAAATCACATAATCATGTTAGACTTGAGCCATAGACACTAATTAACACTTCTATAAGTTAAAAACATCAAGAACACAAAATCTAGTGTTTTTAGAAAGTTACCCAAATGCAATAAAGTTGATATGGATCCGAAGAGGAAGATGCAAGGAGTCCGAATACGTAATTTGTTTGGATTGATGCTTGCTCCATTTGAAATAGATGATGATTCTTTGTTTTGGGTTTTGAGAGAAAAAAATGTGAAAGTATTAAAGAAAATGGAAATGAAATGGATAATGAAAGGAGGTGGGTGTTGACTAGTCCATCTAGTCACATCTTTGATCAATTAGCGAAACTAGTCCCTCGAGTTCGGTTGCGGGTGCGTGAATTACCTAAAAGAGATAATTTAGAAACGCGTATTAATGGAAGGTGTTATAATTATATAACGGACTTTAGAATAATTAAACGAAAAGTAAACGGAATAAGGCGGGATGTTACAATATATACAAACATGTACACCATCTTATTGATGTTATAAGATCATGTTCGACTAACAACTCAAAACCCACTTTATCTTCAATTAAATCATCACCATCTGAAGCACAACCACTACAACCTCCATCGATCATGTCTTCATCAAAGACAACCACTCGACTTCTCCTTTGTCCCACTTCTGTTGTTCAACAATCACTTCATCACCATCCTCACCGACCACCACAATTAACATCGAACCACCATGATTACCATCAAACTTCTATCATCTGTTACTATTTCGGTCAGACCTAGTGTAGCTCAAACACAACTCAATTCACCATCGTATACCTGTAACTGTTGATAATGATGATTCGATGATGAGAACGAGCGTTAATGATGAACCAAGACCATGTGCCTTCGTGAGATATTTTTTTCTGTTACTATTACTATTCCGTCATCACCACCATCAAACCAAAGCTGCAAACACCTTTTTTGTTTCTATTTTCGAACAGTCCAACCCCACACAAACAGAATGCTCAGCCGAATTAATTGAAACTTCTACTGTTTCCGTTTATGATTCTAATCCGACACAAACCCATCACCCAAAACCCTATTTTTATTTTTTTCTTTCTCTTCGATGCAAATGCTACTAGGGGTTTCTGTTTTCTTACAACAACTATCAACTTGAACTTGCAATTTGCAAATGATGATATCGATTCAAAACTGCTGTTTGCTTTTACTTTTTGTGGCCGACAATCACAAAACAGAAAACCCCCCCCCCCCCCCACTTGATAACGACGATTAAGCTGTTTTATTTATTTTTATTCTTATTTGGGTCGTGTAACAAGAGATTTTCTAACAGGCTTATGTATTGGACTTAATTTCGAATTGGGCAGAGTTTCAAAATTCGTTTTCTTTTGGGCCGGAACAAGTCCAGTTCATTTGAAGAACAAGGGGAAAACAGAAATAAACTGGTTATATATTTTTGGGGTGATATTAATTACAAAAAAATGAAGTCAGTTGAACGGTTAGGGGTGTTTGTATAGAACGAGAGGTCTCGGGTTCAAGCCCGATCTGGAGCTTTTTTTTTAAAAAAGCTTCTAAAGGTAGTTGTTATTATTATTATTATTATTATTATTATTATTATTATTATTATTATTATTATTATTATTATTATTATTATTATTATTATTATTATTATTATTCTTATTATTATTATTATTATTATTATTATTATTATTATTATTATTATTATTATTATTATTATTATTATTATTATTATTATTATTATTATTATTATTATTATTATTATTATTATTATTATTATTATTATTATTATTATTATTATTATGTTGATTATTATTATTAATATCATGATTTTTATTATTATCATTAATATAGTTACATTATTATCATTTATAGAAGTATTATAAGTATAATTATTATTATTATAGTTATTATTATTATTATTATTATTATTATTATTATTATTAATTTTTTAACATTAATATTATTATTTTTAACAGTATCATTATTTGTAACATTATTATTGTTATTATTATCATTATTATAGTATTATTATAATTATGATTTTAACAAAGAAATAATATTTATATAAAAATACATTTAGTACATATAACATAAGTATATTAATATTTTTTTAATATACAAAATGAATATATATAATTTAATGAAACATATAAGTTTTTGATATAAAAATGATATCACTAATTATATATAAAATTTGTTCGATTACGATTATACGTTTTAATATATACAAATGATATAGGTTCGTGAATCCAAGGCCAACCCTGCATTGTTCAGTATCGTCGTATGAATATTTTTACTACAAAATATTGTATTGTGAGTTTCATTACTCCCCTTTTAAATGCTTTTGCAATATATATTTTTGGGACTGAGAATACATGCGCTGTTTTTATAACTGTTTTACGAAATAGACACAAGTAATTGAAACTACATTATATGGTTGAATGATCGAAATCAAATATGCCCCTTTTAGTCTGGTAATCTAAGAATTAGGGAACATACACCCTAATTGATGTGAATCCTAAAGATAGATCTATCGGGCCCAACGAGCCCCATCCAAAGTACCGGATGCTTTAGTATTTCGAATTTATCATGTCTGAAGGTTGTCCCGGAATGATGAGGATATTCTATATGCATCTTGTTAAGGTCGGTTACCAGGTGTTCAATTCATATGAATGATTTTTATCTCTATGCAGTTTGTACAAAATGCCTGATATGAAATGTATATTAAAACGAAAAATGAAAATCTTGTGGTCTATTAAAATTATGGAAATGATCGATTACGATAAACTAATGAACTCACCAACCTTTTGGTTGACACTTGAAAGCATGTGTATTCTCAGGTTTGAAAGAAATCTTCCGCTGTGCATTTGCTCATATTAAAGATATTTCTTGGAGTCATTCATGGCATATTTCAAAAGACGTTGCATTCAAGTCGTTGAGTTCAATAAACATCATTATTAAGTAAATGATAGATTAAGTCATCTATAGTTTGGATATATCATGAAATGGTATGCATACCTGTCAACTTTCGATGAAATGAAAGTTTGTCTTTTAAAAACGAATGCAATGTTTGTAAAATGTATCATATAGAGGTCAAATACCTCGCAATGAAATCAATTATTATGTAACGTTTATAATCGATATGAACGGGGCATTACATATTCATGGGTTGGCCAAGGCATCAAAACGTGAATAGAACCGGACGGGGTGGTAGTTCTTCAGGAAATTCAAAGGTCAAGATGTGATGCCCCGTCCAAAACCTCTATGGTACGGATCATCAACAACAAGTCCATTACACGGTATAACACTATATGCTATGTTAAAACAAGGTTTTGCATTCATAAAAAGACAATGTTTTCCAATGACAAATGTTTTACAAAAGTAACGTGCTACGGATAGAAAGCATTAACAATAGTACGTGACACTTAGGTCATTACAAAACCATGGTTCGAATACAATATAAGTAGTAAATGCAAAATAAAAAGTCCATGACTAGGAGACATGTCTAACAATGCAGAATACAGCGGATGCATAATCGTCTTAGTGACCTGAGAATAAAACATGCTAAAAAGGTCAACACAAATGTGGGTGAGCTATAGCTTTATTGTAGACAATAAAATAATGTAGACCACGAGATTTTTGTATTCAAAACAGTATGAAAAGTATATGCTTAACCGTGGGCTCTTGGTAACTAACTTAACAACAAAATATATGTATCACCCCCTAAAAGTACACTTGGTGAGTGCGTTAAAATAGACGAAGTATTAAACACCCGTTGAATGCTAGCGCGACTAGCTCAAGTGGGGATGTCAAACCCTATAGATCCATATCTAAGATTCGCGTTCACTGGTTCATAAACCAAGGACTAAACGTTACCGAGCTAAGGGGAAATTTTTTGTCGTCATCTAACCCACACATATAATATAGTTTAAGTACTCGTGTCTAGTATGTAAAACCTAAAAAGCGCATGTATTCTCACTCCCAAAAATAGTTAAAGTAAAAAGGGAGCTATAACTCACAGTGGATGTACGGTAAAGTCGATACGAAAGTGTAAACAAGTAGTAAATCGTCCCAAAAAGTTTAAAAGTAAGTAAGTTAAGTCTTAAGTATCATCATTATCATCATATGTAAAAGATAAAGTAAGTTTTCAACAAGAATATAGGTTGAAACAAAGGGCTGAATTCGAACAGCTGCTACGACCTCTACACAAACTGAAATGACGCGCGGCCAGTGGCCAAGGCTCTGTTTGTGAGTCCTCTTACCGCTGTCCGAAACTCAGATCCTAACTCGATGTCATTTGACCGTGGCGACAGTCAAAGCGCGAGTAGGTCAGAAAATTCAGCACGTTGTTACGAAGGCGTAGTGAACTTCGGAAGACTATAAATCCTAAACCGTATATCGGATTTAGGCGAGTCTTAAACGAAAAGTCATGTACACATCCCGAACTTTCTGGAAATAAATTTTCCAGAAGCTCCAGGAGTCATATCAGACCTGGAAAAACAGATTCAAGTGCTCCGGTGGGTTTCTTGGTGTTTGATGCTCCTCACGGTTCTCGTCCTCGATGCGTATAAGCCTCAAGTGTACAACTGTTGATGTTTTAGCATCATTTTGACCAAGTTTTAACCATCAACACACAATGTCAAGACTAAGAAAAGAAGTACAACTCACTTAAGAGTTTTAGAAGGATGATGAACCAAAGTTACATCAAGTTCTTAGTTTCGACACAAGTATAAGTTCTATTTGAAATTTTAAGCTATAAACTTGGATTCAACCAAACAAGCAAGACTTTAAGTTATAGAAATTAGATCTTAGCTAAATATTGAAGACCTTAGACTAGAAAGTCTAGATCTTGTGTTCTAGGTGAAACCCAAAGTTATAGAACTTAGACTTTCAACTTTTACAAAACCTTAAGTTATAAAACTTAGATTTTTACAATGTAGAATGAATATAAGCTAGTGAGCTTTTGTTTTAACAAGTTAGATGACCATAAGTTACATAACTTAGATCAAACAAAATGATGAAACCCTAAGCTAGAAAGCTTGGATCTCTTAACAATACTTATGAGACTTCAAGCTAGAAAGCTTGTATCCTTGTTTAATGAAAACCCAAGTTACAAAATTGAAGTAAAACAACTTAAAGAAGATCATAAGTTAATAAACTTGATCTTTTAACAAACTTTTTGTAGAAACCTCAAGCTACAAAGCTTGGATTCCTTGTTCTTGTATGTTCTTCAAACCAAGGCTTGAAGTTACAAGATGTATGAAGATTCAATCTACAAAACTTGAGTCTTGTAAGATGATGATGATGATTTCGCATAATGAAAGGAAAAAGAAGAAAGAATTTCAAGAAAACTTACAAGTTTTCTTAAGTTTTTAGAGTGAGAAACTAGAGTGAAAAACTAGAGAGAGTTGTGTGTGTTTTAGTTTGAAAATGAGAATGAAGTTTGAAAAAAAAATGAAGATGGTGGCGAGGGATATAGTGGCCGACGGTTTCAAGGGGTGGGGGGGACCATTTTGGCTTGACATGGTGTAGTGATACAAGGTGATGTAGGCATGTTGGCTAGCATGTTGCATGGGGTTAAAATTTGTAAGAAAGGTACATAAGCATGCATGAAGTTTGTCTTATAACTTAATAGACTTTGTCTTATGTCTTAATGGGTTCACAAGTCCATTAAGATGGGCTCATTTACTAGCCCATTTGCTAGAGTAGGGTGGGCCTTGGTGATCTTAGTCCATTAAGGTGATAAGTCCATGTAACTAACTAGTGTGCATTAATAAAACACTAAGCGTAATTAAGAAATCAACGAAGTTCATAATTGTCATTAAGAAGTAACAATTAGGATTAAGTAGTCATAATACTCCAATTATGACCGAAGTTTAACGTGTACAAAGTACGTAGCTTGTTCTAGACGACTAGTGACACTAACGGTCGTAAATGCACTCGAGGATCAAGTTAAGTAATTAAGCACTTAATAACACGTTGTAAGGTATTAACAAGAGTAATTAGCATGGATAATGACTCCAGAATATCATCTAGCTTAGTACGCACATATACGCAGATTCGTGAAAGTATAAAATATTAATATAAGTCTAAAAAGTCGGGTCGTTACATTACCCACCTGTTAAAGAAAATTTCGTCCCGAAATTTTAAGCTGAGGTAGACGGCAGGGTCGTAAAGAGGTGAGGATATTTTTGCTTCATCTGATCCTCTCGCTCCAAAGTGAACTCGGGTCCTCGTTTAGCATTCCAATGGACTCGGACGATTGGAATCTCGCTTTGATTTAAGTTCTTGACCTCGCGGTCCATGATCTCAACAGGTTCTTCTACGAAGTGGAGTTTGTCATCAATCGCAAGCTCATCGAGGGATATGACAAGTTCTTGTTCGGCAAGACACTTCTTCAGGTTTGATACGTGGAAAGTGGGATGAACGGAACTTAATTAAGTCGGAAGATCTAAAGGGTAAGCAACGGGTCCAACATGCTCTAAGATTTCAAAAGGACCAATATATCGTGGATTTAGCTTTCCACGCTTTCTGAAATGGATTACACCTTTCCAAGGTGTGACTTTTAACATTACACGGTCACCCACTTGGAATTTGAGATCTTTACGTCTAATTTCGGCATAGCTCTTTTGGCAATTACGGGCTGTCTTGAGCCTTTCTTGGATTTGAACGATCTTTTCGGTTGTTTCATGGATGAGTTCGGGTCCGGTGATTTGCTTATCACCCACTTCCGCCCAAAAAATAGGAGAATGACATTTACGGCCATATAAAGCTTCGAAAGGTGCGGCGTTAATACTCGAATGGTAACTATTGTTGTAAGAGAATTCGGCTAGAGGAAAATGCTTTTCCCAAGCTTTTCCGAAGTCAATAACACAAGCTCGTAACATGTCTTCCAAGGTTTGAATCGTGCATTCTATTTGTCCGTCGGTTTGTGGGTGATATGCGGTACTCATGTCTAAACGTGTTCCTAAGGCTTCTTGTAAGGAACCCCAAAATCTAGAAGCGAAACGGGCATCTCGGTCGAAAATAATTGATAAGGGTACACCATGACGGGATACAATTTCCTTTATGTACAGTTGTGCAAGTTTGTCCATTTTATCGGTACAGGAAGTGAGCGGACTTGGTGAGACGGTCAATAATAACCCAAATGGTATCATAACCGCCTACCATTTTTGATAGTTTCATGATAAAGTCCATCGTTATTCTTTCCCATTTCCATTACGGGATTTCGGGTTGTTGAAGTAACCCGGATGGCCTGTGATGTTCGGCTTTGACCTTGGAACAAGTTAAACACTTTCCAACATAAGTATCAATGTCCTTTTTAACGTTTGGCCACCAGTATTGTTCTTTGAGATCGTGGTACATCTTACCGGCCACGGAATGAATCGAATACCTGGACTTATGGGCTTCGTCTAGAATAAGGCTTCGTAAATCCCCATAACTAGGTACCCAAATTCTTCCGGCAAAATATCGGAGCCCGGTCTCTTTAACCTCGAATCGAGAGACGAGAACGTTCAAGCATTCGTGAGAAATATTTTCATCTTTGAGAGCCTCATCTTGGGCTACAAGGATGTGGCTATTGAGATTTGTGTGGATGGTGATGTTTAAGGCTCGGACATGAACATGTTCCATTCTTTCCTTTCGGCTCAAGGCATCGGCTACTACATTTGCCCTCCCGGGATGGTAACGAAGTTCATAATTGTAATCGTTCAATGTTTCGATCCACCGTCGTTGTCTCATATTCAGTTGTTTTTTGATCAAAAATGTGTTGGAGGCTTTTGTGGTCGGTGAAGATGGTACTTTTGGTTCCGTAAATATAGTATCTCCACAATTTGAGTGCAAAGACAACTGCTCCAAGTTCGAGATCGTGTGTTGTGTAGTTTTGTTCCTGAATTTTCAACTATCGAGAGGCATCAGCAATAACTTTCTTTCATTGCATCAATACACATCCAAAACCATGTTTCGAGGCATCGCAATATACAATAAAGTCATCATTGCCTTCGGGAAGAGATAAGATAGGAGTGGTGGTTAACTTTTTCTTTAAGGTTTTGAACGTCGTCTCTTGTTCCCAAACGAATTTCTTTCCTTTGTGAGTTAGTGCGGTTAAAGGATGTGCAATCAAATAGAAATTTTCGATGAATCTACGATAATAACCGGCGAGGCCTAAAAATTGACGAATATGAGTAGGAGTAGTGGGGGTTTCCCAATTACTAATAGCTTCGATTTTCGCGGGATCGACTTTAATACCTTGATCGCTTACAACATGACCAAGAAATTGAACTTCCTTTAACCAAAATTCACACTTGGAGAATTTGGCATAGAGTTGTTCTTATCTCAAGAGTTCAAGCAAGAGTCGAAGGTGTTGTTCTTTTTCTTCTTTACTTTTTGAATAGATTAAGATATCATCTATAAATACGATAACGAATTTGTCTAGATACGGCTTGCACACACGGTTCATAAGATCCATAAACATAGCAGGTGCGTTAGTCATACCAAATGGCATCACAAGAAACTCATAATGACCATAACGAGTTCGAAACTCATAATGACCATAACGAGTTTGAAACGCAGTCTTAGGGACATCGACCTCCTTCACCCTCAACTGGTGATAACCTGATCTCAAATCAATCTTGGAGTAAACGCTTGATCCTTGCAGTTGATCGAAAAGCTCATCAATCCTGGGGAGGGGATACCGGTTCTTGATTGTTAATATGTTTAGTTCGCGATAATCGATACACATACGGAAAGATCCATCCTTCCTATTTACGCACAAAATGGGAGCGCCCCAAGGCAAAGAACTTGGTCGGATAAATCCACGATCTAGCAATTCTTGTAGTTGACTCTGCAACTCTTGCATTTCGGTTGGTGCAAGTCGATAAGATGCGCGAGCTACAGGTGCAGCTCCTGACACTAGATCGATTTGAAACTCCACTGATCGCAGTGGGGGTAAGCCCGGCAACTCTTCTAGAAAAACTTCAGGGAATTCGTTTACAATCGGTACATCCTTCACGCTTTTCTCCTCAATTTCCAACTTCTTCTCATGCACCAAAATAGCAAAATGCCCTTTTCTCATGACCTTCTGTGCCTTCATACAACTGATAAGGTTCAGCTTTGGGCTACATCTCTCTCCGTAAACTATTAATGGCACACCATTCTCGCGAGGTATACGAATAATCTTCTCTCTACAAAAAAACTTCTTCTTTTACCTTAGACAGCCAGTCCATGCCGACTATCACGTCAAAGCTTCCCAACTTAATGGGTATCAAATCAATCTTAAAATCTACGTCAGCTAAGTTTATTATACTTCCGCGACAAATTTGATCAGCTTTCTCAAATTTCCCATTAGCCACCTCAACAAGATATTTCTCATCCAAAGGAACTAATGACCAATCTAACTTAGAGCAAAAATGTCTACACATATAACTCCTATCGACACAAGTGTCAAACAAGACAGAAGCTAATAGTTTATTGACAGTGAATGTACCTGTAACCAAGTCAGGATCCTCACGGGCATCTCTGGCGTTCATGTTAAAGACTCTTCCACGTGCAGGCCCGCCATCATCTTCTTGTTGGGACATTCGTTCTTAAAATGGCATTGTTGGCCGCACTCGAAGCACTTCTTTGGCGCATTCGGATTCACTTTCACAGCTGGAGTGTTGATCCTACAATCCTTGCCGATGTGTCCCGTCCTCTTACCTTTCTCACACACCACATTGCAGTACCCAGTATGATGCTTATAGCATCTCTTGCACTGGGGAAGGTTACCTTTGTAGTTAGGGTTCCTCCCCTCATTATTTCCCCTAAAGTTCTCATGCCTCTTGACTGGATTCTGATCAATACCTTTACCCTTGTTTCCATCCCATTTGCGCTTCCCATTATTTGCTCGAGACCCTGATTGCACCTTCTATGGCTCTTGGCGGATAACCAGATCCATCAAGGTGTGCGCCATGCGCATAGCTTCCTGGACAGTCCGTGGTTTTGAAGAAGTGACATTCCCCTAAATGTCTTTGGGAAGTCCCCACAGATACCGCTCCAACCGTTTGTATTCAGGAGTAACCATTGTGGGGCACATTAAGGCTAACTCCAAGAGTCTCCGATCATAACCATCAAGGTCAGTTCCTGAGACCTTAAACTCCCAAAATTCCATCTCCATCTTCTGAATTTCGGTTCTAGGGTAGTATTCCTCTATCATCGCCCTCTTAAACTCTTCCCATGGTGTTGCATATGTTTCATAAATTCTCCGAGCCTGGGCGAACGTGTTCCACCATGTCTAAGCGCCATCCGACAACGTGCAAGATGTGTACTTAGTCCTGTTAGTGTCGGAGCAGTTGCTAACCCGAAATACCAATTCTAACTTTTCAAACCATCTTGTTTACCCAACTGGTCCTTCCGTTCCACTGAAAGTTTGTAGCTTGCAACCCTGAAATTCTTTGTAAGTGCACCCATTCTGAACATTTTAGTTAGCCATCGGGGCTTGTGCAGGGCTGGCATTCGCCATAGCTATAGCCACTTGAGTAACCACCATTTCCTCAATTTGCACTGCAGTGGGTATTTCTCTTGGACCTCTCCTTGCTGCCATTGATCTTCTAAACCAAAAATTTCGACTTAAGTCAAAATCCATCATTCAATAGCTAATAATGTCATAGTAACATGATAATCAATTATTAAATCAACACAATACTTGTTAATTAAGTATCGCAAACTAGTCACAGATATCATGAAACCATCATACAATAACTTAAAGAAAACGTCGTACAATTAGTCAAACAACATTAGGTTCCATACATAATAAGAAAAAGTTGCATACAACTCCATAATTTTCCGTACAATACTCGAATGAAATCATGAAACTACTAATGGAAATACAAAATGAAATCTAGTACATAAGTCCTATGGAGATGGAGGATAAATGGCGTCCATCAGGTGGGACACCTGGTCCTCGAGCTTAGTCATCCTGGCATGTAGGTCACGCACTTCCCTCATCAGCTCCTCGATGGTGGGAGGTGCCGGTGGGGCAGGTGGTGCAGATGGTGTAGGTGGCGCAGGTAATGCAGGTGGCACAGGTGGTGCGGATGGTGCAGATGTAGCACTAGAAGTAGATGGCGCCTTACGGGCGACCTTACGCATAAATGGATCAGGAGGTATCGACACAACCCACTTACGAGCGGTGATCCTAACCAACTGTCCCAGTGCGTTCACAAATGGCTTGCCCCCATTTACCCCGGGAATGACGGTACCGTCGTAGTGGTAACGCTTCTTCGGCGGGGTAGAGGGTGGAGGTACAGGCTCCTCCTCGAGGTCCTCCTCAGAATCCTCCTTGGGATCCTCCTCACTGGTCTCGTCTGATGATGAACTATCTGAGTCTTCTGAGGGTGGTGCAGGTGCATCACGTGTGGGCAAGGTTGTAAAAGACGCGAGTCGGGGACGCATCGACCATGCCTAAAAACGATGCGTCGGACGCAACGGTGACGCAACGGGGACACAACAGACGTTGACTAACGTTGACTTTTTAAAATAACTTTATCAAATATATATTTATATATAATATTATATAGCTCGAATCTTAAAATATAAACTATATTTACAATAAACATGAAAAATTAACAATTATTAACAATATTACAAAAAATAAAATAAAAAAATAAAAAAAAAGTTGACCGACTTTGACTGACTTTGACCAATTTTGACCGACTTTTTCTGAATATGACCGACTTTTTCCGACTTTGACTGACTTTTTCCGACTTTGACCGACTTTTTTTTACCTTTAACTGACTTTTTAGAAACGACGCATCAGCCATGCCTAAAAAACGACGCGTCGGTTAAGTCGGCCGACTTTTGCAACACTGCGTGTGGGAGAATATGTCCGGCCGGTGGTCATGATCCGATGTCTTCCAGGTGGAACCGACACAACTCGCTCGTCGGCCGTGTATCTGACCCAGTGTCCACGTCCGTTAAGAAATGGACGACCCCCGTTTATCCCAGGGATTACGGTACCATCGAAACGATACTGTGACTCCGGGAAACTAGGGCTGGGTGGAGCTGGGACCTCTTTGGGATCCTCATCACTG
Organism: Rutidosis leptorrhynchoides; assembly: GCF_046630445.1. Taxonomy (NCBI): domain Eukaryota; kingdom Viridiplantae; phylum Streptophyta; class Magnoliopsida; order Asterales; family Asteraceae; genus Rutidosis; species Rutidosis leptorrhynchoides. Next base: position 681,157,727 of record NC_092335.1, on the reverse strand, counting down.
TCAGAAATGACCATCAAGTTAGGCGAGTGACTACTAGTCCCAGAAGACGAGTCATCAGAGTCGTCGTAGGGTAGTGGTGATGATGTTCTGCGAGGTGTATATAAAATAGCTTTATTTTTACAACGAAATACTATTAAATATGATACTATTTTACACAAGATATTTATTTATTTATAGAATGGATATACTTAAACCTTGCTACAACACTTATAGGCAGTGTACCTAATCGTACAGTAGTGTAGTTTTTAGTAAGTCCGGTTCGTTCCACAGGGAAAATCTTTAAACAAAGCTTAACGCTATATTAGTTTAAATTTATAAAAATAAAAATATATATATAAGTAATATTATTATTATAAAGGGGGGTTTTTACCATTTAATGACCGGTTTGTCGATTTTAAAACTTTAGTCGCAGTAAAACTAAAATTAAAAATAAATACAAGACTTAATATAAAGTAAATAACGATAATGAAATTGCGATAAATAAAAGTGCGATAAAATAAACTTGCGATAATTAAAAAGTACGATAATTAAAAGTGCAATTAAATACAATAACAATGAATAAAAGTGCGATAATTAGAAGTGCAATTAAATATAAAATAAATGAAATTAAATATGAAATAAAAGAATTATGCTTATTTAAACTTCCGTAATCATGATGTTTGACGTGTTGATTTTAGTTTTATGCCCATGGGGTTAATTGTCCTTTGTCCTGGATTATTTAATATGTCCGTCTGGTTTTTGTCCATAACAGTCCATCAGTCATAAATATAAAGTGCGAGTGTCCTCGTCAAATTATCCTTATACCCGAAGTTAAATATTCCAACTAATTGGGGACTTAAACTGTAACAAAGTTTTAATACTTTGTTTAATAATTACACCAGGATGTCGACTGCGTGTAACCTAAGGTTTTAATACTTTGTTTTAATAATTATGCCAAGTGTCCTTGTACATAATTTCACCCCTGTTTTAATAATTCTAGTGGTTATTAATCCATTCCCGTGTCCGGTTAAATGAACGATTATTAGTACATATAAATACCCTACCCATCGTATCCGATCGAGTGTATATGGGTATTTATAGGGACGTCCAATTGTAAATCTTTATATTAACATTAACAAATTATCATTTAGTTAAACAAATATAAAGCCCATTAATAGCCCATAGTCTAATTTCCACAAGTGTCGTTCTTTTGTCCAAACCCCAATTATGGTACAAAGCCCAATTACCCAATTTTAGTAATTAGTCCAACGTCATGATTACTTCGTTTTAAATAAGCATAATAATAACTTAGCTACGAGACATTAAATTAAAAAGGTTGAACATAACTTACAATGATTAAAAATAGCGTAGCGTTACACGGACAGAATTGCGACTTACACCCTTACAACATTTGCTAACATACCCTTATTATTAGGATTTAAAATTAAAATTAAAATTAAAATTAAAATATAAATATAAATATTACGTATAGATATATTGAGATATAAAAAGATGTCTTTTGTGTTACACCAAAGCTCGATTTTTATAGGCCTGTGATCTGGAAAAGATGTTCATGCGATCGCATGAGCTTTACCCTTCAAGGCCATGCGATCGCATGGCCAGCTGGGGAGAGCCACATTTGGTTGTTTTCTTCTGCCGACGTTTATTTAAATATAATATAATATATATATATATATATTAATTTTAAGAATTAATTATATATTATATTATATTCATATGCATAGTTGACTTGTAATTTTTAGTCCGTTGCGTCGAGCGTTGAGAGTTGACTCTGGCCCCGGTTCCGGATTTTTGAACGTCCTTGTGAATAATTTAATATCTTGTACTTTGTGTTTTGAATCTTGTACTCTTATAATTTTGAGACGTTTCTTATCAATAATTGGAACCTCATTGATTGTATTTTGTACTTTTGAGCTTTTTGGCCGTTTGCGTCTTCAATTCGTCGAATTTGTCTTTTGTCTTCACCTTTTATTATTTAAACGAATATCACTTGTAAATAGAACAGTTGCAATTAAAAGCTTGTCTTTCTTGAGGGATAATGCTATGAAATATATGTTCATTTTTAGCATTATCAAATATTCCCACACTTGAGCGTTGCTTGTCCTCAAGCAATATAGTCTTGAAATACTAGAATCACTTCTTTATTCTTCACACTTTGTACATCAGTGATTTCTTTACAGCGGTATAAACAATGGTAGTAACGTTGTGGTTTACAGTCCCACATGACTATAAAAATTTAGATCCTTTAAGAAATTGGATCTTTATGAAAACATTTGATCTTTTTGAAAATTCAATCTAGCTTTTTCCCTAGATAAGTTTTCCGGAATAACCCTTCACCGGTGTTTGCAATATATTTTTGTGGGTTTGGTGGGTTTCAGATTTGAAAATTTTAGCTCAAAACTTGTGGTTTTGTGTCACCAACTTGCTATCCTTGTATTAGGAAAGCAACACATCCAGTATACTTGCTCCGAATATTACCTTTCGATAAACTACCGTCTGGTTGTAAAGGAAAGCATTGAACAAGCAACTGTTAAGGCAATGTCCCCTGACATGCTTTTAATTATGGTCTATAACGTGTCGGGCGCAATTACTATCCTTGGTAGGAGCAATAGTAAAGCTCACCCTTATGATTTTTCGGTCTGGCACAAGGTCCTGTCTTTGACCATGCTATGCAACCACCGTTCTTACGGTTGACACCCGATTTAGTTCAGGTGACCTAATGAATTCCAGGTGAATTCCTAGGATTTTACGTTCAATGGTAATGAACGCATTGAAAATGGGTTTTCAGAAAACAAATCGGTTTGTAATTTTGATCAAAATATTTTCTCGTTCAAGCTCGAGTTTAGATATCATTGAATTCCATGAGTTTGAATTCTAAATCTTTAAGGTCAATCTCAAGGATTGAGTAATATCAGTCTTAAAAGCTGATTTTTAATCTTTAAGGAGATTATCCTTTCTGGGGATCTGATTCATTAGTCTTATCAAGCTAATTTGCACGGTGCCCCCCATTTTACAAGACAGATCCTCTCATGGTTAGGATAAGTCTGACCACTTGGCGACCCTGTTTGATGCTGAGGTCCGTGGATTTCCTGCTGATTTTAGTGATGACTTTTCTAGGTTTTTCGTCAACCTACAGCTGGTCTGGACGACAACTTCATGACCTAAATCAAGAAGCGCGTGTCTTTTTCGGAAGACTTTACTTCCTTTTAATGATGGAATTGATTCATCGTGTAGATCCATCTTTTCTTTTCTTTCATCGGGTAAAACAGTTAATTATCGTCCAAAACAAAAGTATTTTCAATTATTTGTACAAAAATATGTGATATATATTTTGAATAACTCGGTGAAAATTTCCCACACTTGGCTTTTATTTTTCTTTTTGTTCTCCTCTATTCCATTCTTAAGTGAATTCTAACATTTTGGTTTGTTTCTCAATTTATGTCTTTTCCAAGGTAACAATAATTTCGGTGTTAACACCTAGTTTTATCGTTCATAAATATGTATAAACATGATTTTGAATTCATTCAATTAGAAATTTTGAAAATTTTACTAGAATTGGGTAGTCAGTATATAAGACTAGGGCTGTTCTTTATTATCAGAGAGCACTAGATTCTAATACAACTACTGCTTTACTAGTATTTTTAATGGTAACCAAGTGTTTTAAGTTAAAAATTTTAAAAATCCGAAAGAATTTAACCCCTTCCCACACTTAAGATCTTGCAATGCCCTCATTTGCAAGAAATCAGTAACAATTTAAATTATTGAGGGTGATTAGTGTAGAAATGATTAAATTTTACCAAAGTTTCCAAACATATTGGTGTTTGTTTTCTGAATGATAAATGGTGCACATCATTTGTTCATTCCGTCTCGTTGTTATTTCACATATATTTTTCATCTTGTCGTCAAAATTAGTTGCTTTTGCTGAACTTAATGCCAGTCTTTGAAAATGCGCTGTTTTACCCTGTTTTGTACAATTTACAATATACATACATACAAATATAAACATGCATGGCAATTTGAAATGGGACTTAATATCCCACTTTCAAATCCTAAATGTGAAATATTAGTACACAATAATAAAAATATTAAACAATACATTAAAGTATCACAATATCACAAGTTTAAACATGAATAATAAAAAAAAATAAAAACATATAAATCATAAAAATAACCAATGGAACCAAATCAGTCTGGATAGGGGTTCCAGTTCATCTCGTCAGGCGGGTTCCATTGTTGGTTATAGGTGTTCTGATAGGCTTGGTTATAGTCATACCTGTTAAAGGGTGGTCGGATATCGGGGCTGTGTGGCGGAAAATGAGCAGGTCGAGTAGGTACATAGTTATTTGGTACCTGATATGATAGCTGGCTCATGATTTGGTGCTGATGAACTAACCAGCTATCGTGTTGGCGTCGCCTATAATCCTCGTATACTCGCTCGGAGTTCCACTGCTCATACATACTATGTCTGGCCGAGTTCGTCATTGCTTCCTCATCTATACGAACGTGGACGTCAAGAATAGCATCTCGAAAGACATCCCTAATGTCTTCCGCCTCCTCCATTTCCTCGTATGAGCCTCTCTCTACCTGAGGATGAGATCCCTCATAGGGTACTGCCTGGTTACGTCTACTTTTCAATACCTTAGCACCCACATAAACTTTCAATCCTAAGGGCTCAACCTGTTCTCTACAAAGCTGTAATGGACCCCCTTGGTTCCTGTCAACACCTAAATACTCTCCAATGAGAGTAACAAAAATACCTCCTCCTATTATACTCCCGTCCTGCATTCCCTCTACCATTTTAGATAAATAAAAAGCAACAGTAAGGGATATTGACAAAGCTTCTAGGATCCCGAATACACTTTAGGTCGAATAAATCATGTAAGGTAATTTTTTCTTTATTATGACCTCTCTGTGTAATCGAGTTAGCCAAAAATCTATGAATAATACGAAGCTCGGCTCTGTCAATATGTGTATAGGAGTGTCCTCCTGCTCGTGTAAAAACATCAAAATGTAACATACGCCTCCAAATGGCGTCAGCGTCAAAGTTGCTATCTACCCTTTCACCATAATGAATCAAGTTTGTACAATCGGGTAGTAGCAACTCACCAGGAGTATATATCTGTAAAGCCCTGGCCATGTTCAGCATGGACATTCTGTACATCCTACCGCCAAGGATAAACCTAAAAAATCTTCTATCATCTATTCTAACTATATTTGTATCAAGTGATACAGTACTCATCAACTCAACACACCATTCCTTATATACAGGTCTACGAATGGTGAAAAAACGTTCCCAATCTGTAAAAGAAGAACTGCCATACCTTTGCACTAAAAGCTGTCTAACACGGTCAGCTAGATGGACCGTTTCCAAAGGGGCCCAATCGATTACCCTTGGCACCTCTACATTTTTTGTTACCAATTTGAATTTGTTCCTTTGATATGTCTCGTAATCTCTCCATCTCCTATCAAATCTCAGATTAGGATGCAGAGTGTACTCAGGAATCGTTGGGAATTCTACTGGCGGCCTCATTGGGAATACTATGAATTCGTCAACAAACTGTACCGGATCATAATAAGGTATGTGCTGATCAGGCTGTTGTTGTGGTTCTTGTTGTGGTTCTTGTTCGTGTTGCATTTCTGGTTCTGGTTCTGGTGCTGGTCGTCTAGATGATGATGCTCCTGAACCTCCAGTATCGGCTATCTGCAAAACACATTAAACACAAAATTTGTGCATCCAAATATGCATTAGTGTTAGCAAAATAACAACTTAAAACAATCACTATAACATGTTAAATCAAAATTAAACTTATACACATTTTCACAGTTTTTCACAATTCTACACTTTTCAAATAAGCACATATGAAAATGTATACAAAGTTCATAAGCATTTAACTCAAATAACATGTCAAAATAGTCATTACTAATAATTAAACAAGTCTCAAATGGCAAATATATCAAATTAATCAAGTTCATAAATTTTGGACTTAAAAAGTCCACTTTAATCTCTAAAAGTCATGTTTAGGATCAATGTTTGGATCATTTAACTACCTAAACATGTTACACTACTCAATTTAGCAATAATTCATGACAAAAATTGGCCATAACCTGTTTATATCAAAAAGCCCCAAATTGCTCAAGAACACAAACCCTAGATTTCTAAAAAATTTGAAGTTTTTGGCTTCAAATCATGTTAAATAGCATCAATCTAGGTTATACATGCATAAAATACTAACAATTTAACACTAATTACACTAGAAATTAACAAAATTGCATTAGGTAAAATATTGGTAATTATCACAAAACTAGGAATTTATAGAGTTTAGGGGTGTAATTTTTACCATTTTGCTGAAGAATGAGAATCTAGGCATGATTAGAGCAAGAAAAATAACGAATTACGGTGGAAAAATGATGAAATTTGGTGAAGATTTGAGAGAGTTTCGTGTTTGTGTGTGTGTTGTGGTGAGGAAGACAGACTCGCTGTCTGTATGTATCAGGCCAGATTTTTGCCTTCATGCGATCACATGGAGGTATAAGGTGATTCCCATGCGATCGCATGGGTACCCGGCTACAGTGTTTTGACTTTTTTTTTTATTTTTATAAAACCTTATACTTTATAAAACTTATAATTAATTAAATTTTAAAAATTTGTTTTCCTTTAGGAGCGAGGGTGTTTCGGATCGATGTCCTAGTCCGTCCCTCGACAAAATTTTAAAATTTGTCAATTCAAAGCGCGGTTTTAAAAGTAAAGATTTTTGGGTTTTTTTAATGTTTTTGGCATACTTTAATTCAATAAGATTAAAAATAATGATAATAAAAGTTCTCGTCCCTCCCTCGGGTAAAGCAATTTCGGTTCAACGACCTAGTCTTCAACTCACGACGAATTTTAAAAATCATATTTTTAACTTAGCAAAATAAAGTAAATTTTTGTTTTTAAATTCACACCAAACTTATATTTAAAATGCATAAAATTAAAAATTCACACCAAACTTATATTATATTTTTATTTTTATACATACAAACTTATATTAAAAAGATTAATTTTTTCAAATATTTACAATTTTAAATAAGTTTACAATATTAAATTAATAATTATATATTAATTGTAAAAACATGGTAAAAATAAAATTAAAAATCTTTTTGGCTTTTATCCCACTTTAATCAATCAAATATTATCAAAAATATACGCCCCTCTTTTCGGTAAAGTAATTTCGGTTCCATGACCTAATTTAACTCATGACGAATTTTTGAAATATTTTGGGTTGATTGATTAAAGATATTTATACCTTAAGATTAAACGTTAAATTTCGCAGTGATGTAATAAATTTTTGTATGATATCAATAATTTCGGTCGCCAAACCTAATTTTGTTCAATACCAATTTAATACTTTATAGCGAACAAATTAGCGTTTATTATCAAAAGGTTAAAAATAAAAATAAAAAATAAAAACTGTACAGACTTACCTGTGAGATAGTATTCTTAGTGATACGATCTATCCCACTCATAAGATAGTCGGTTTAATTGGTTTTCCATAGCTACATAGGCGTAACCTCGAGCATTCAGTGTTTTTTCTTCTAAACATATGAACGGTCCGTCTCTGCATAAAGTAACAAATTCGGTGTTTGAATAGGTTTGATTATTTGAACATTTACCTCCATGTGACCATTTTCCGCATTTGTGACATCTTTCTAGGTGTCGTGCTCTTCTTTTCGCTGCGGATTTTGATTTTCCTTTACCAAATTGTAACTTATTATCTTCGCATCTGGATTCTTTTCTTACTCCGTCCAACCTTTCTCTGATTACTGATACTAGATCACTCGGAAGTGTGTTATTATTACGTTTAGTGATCAAAGCGTGTAGCATTAGACCATGGTTTAGTTCACAGGCAGTCTTCATTTCGTAAAAACCTAAAAAAATAAAAATTCAGAATGGGGGGAGAAGACTAGTTCTTTAGGGTCTGCTAGGGAAAGACCATTCGGGTTCCATTTTCGAGAACTACACGAAAACAGACAATCTAACTCTAACAGAAATACATAATATCCTTTAAAGACTTGATTCTCCCCACACTTAGTTAGCTGTGGTATCGAAATTGTGATTAACTTCGTTGTCGATTTCCATTGGACTATCTATGTAGTGTTTAACTCTGTGACTATTAACTTTAAATTCAATCCCATTTGAATTTATTAATTCTACTGTTCCGTATGGGAAAACTCTTTTGACTATGAATGGTCCAGACCATCTTGATTTCAATTTTCCAGGAAATAGCTTGAATCGTGAATTGAAAAGAAGAACTATGTCTCCTTCTTTGAATTCTTTTGAACTTCTGATTCTTTTATCATGCCATTTCTTCATTCTTTCTTTATAGATTAATGAATTTTCGTATGCTTCATGTCTTAATTCTTCTAATTCGTTTAGTTGACTTAACTGTAGACGTCCAGCTTCATGTAAATCAAGATTACATGTCTTCAAAGCCCAAAATGCTTTGTGTTCAATTTCTACTGGAAGATGACATGCTTTTTCGTAAACGAGTTTAAAAGGTGTGGTTCCAATTGGAGTTTTGTAGGCTGTTCTAAAAGCCCAGAGTGCATCCTCCAATTTTATGGACCATTCCTTCGGATTTGATCCTACGTTTTTCTCTAGAATACGTTTTAAGGCTCGGTTGGTATTTTCAACTTGTCCACTTGTCTGTGGATGATAAGCGGTGGAGATTTTATGAGTTACTCCATATCTTTTAAGAACTTTCTCAAGTTGATTATTACAAAAATGAGTTCCCAGATCACTTATTAAAGCTTTCGGTGTTCCAAACCTTGCAAAAAGACGTTTTAAAAAGTTGACTACAACTCGTGCATCGTTAGTTGGGAGAGCTTGTGCTTCCACCCATTTAGATACATAATCAATGGCTACGAGAATATATAGATTATTATGAGATTTTAGAAATGGACCCATAAAGTCAATACCCCAAATGTCAAATACTTTACATACTTGAATGACATTTTGTGGCATTTCATCACGTTGACTTATTTTTCCGGCCCTTTGACAAGCATCACAGGATTTGCAAAGAAGGTGTGCGTCTTTGTAAATTGTAGGCCAATAGAATCCAGCATCATAAACTTTTCTTGCTATTAGTTGAGGCCCATAATGCCCTCCTGTTGGTCCTGTGTGACAATGGTTTAAAATTTTACTAGCTTCATTTCCGAATACACATCGGCGTATTATTCCATCGGGATAACTTTTAAACAGATGTGGATCTTCCCAGAAATAGTGTTTTATATCACTGAAGAATTTCTTTCATTTTTGGTACGATAATCCTTTTTCAAGGAATCCACATACTAAGTAGTTTGCATAGTCTGCAAACCATGGAATTTCATTATAATCTATCTTCAATAGATATTCATCAGGAAAGTTGTCTTGTATGGCCGATTCATTTAGAACTTCTAATTCGGGATTTTCAAGACGAGAAAGATGATAAGCGGCGAGATTTTCTGCTCCTCTTTTATCTCGGATTTCAATATCGAATTCTTGTAAGAGTAAGATCCAACGGATTAATCTTGGTTTGGCATCTTGTTTCGAAAATAGGTATCTAAGAGCAGAATGGTCGGTATAGACCACCGTTTTTGCTAGAACGAGATATGAACGAAATTTGTCAAAAGCAAAGACAATAGCAAGGAGTTCTTTTTCAGTAGTTGTGTAATTTGTTTATGCTCCTTGTAACGTCTTACTAGCATAATATATAGGTTGAAATCGTTTTTCAATCCTTTGTCCTAAAACGGCTCCCATTGCAAAATCACTTGCATCGCACATAAGTTCAAACGGTAGATTCCAATTTGGTGTTATCATGATCGGCGCATTAGTGAGTTTCTCTTTAAGAATATTAAAAGATTTGATGCATTCATCTGAAAAGATGAATGGAGCATCCTTTTCTAGGAGTTTATTCATAGGAGTGGCAATTTTAGAAAAATATTTTATGAAACGTCGGTAAAAACCGGCATGCCCTAGAAAACTCCTAACTCCTCTAACATTGGTGGGATGTGGAAGTTTAGCAATTACATCTACTTTAGCTCTATCCACTTCAATTCCTTCCTTTGAAATTTTATGTCCAAGAACGATGCCTTCTTTAACCATGAAATGGCATTTCTCCCAATTAAGTACTAGATTTGATTGTTCGCATCTAATAAGCATTCGTTCCAGATTAACTAGACATGATTCAAATGTGTCACCGAAGACTGAAAAGTCATCCATGAAAACTTCCATGCATTCTTCTATCATGTTCTGAAAAATCGCCATCATGCACCTTTGAAAGGTTGCAGGGGCGTTGCAAAGTCCAAATGGCATGCGTTTGTAAGCAAAAGTACCATAAGGGCACGTGAATGTGGTTTTCTCTTGATCTTCGGGTGCTATTGGAATTTGAAAGTATCCGGAAAAACCATCTAGAAAACAATAGTAACTATTTTCGGCTAATCTTTCTAACATTTGATCAATGAAAGGTAAGAGAAAGTGATCTTTTCTGGTGGCGTTATTTAATTTTATATAATCAATACAAACACGCCATCCTGTTATAGTCCTAGTAGGAATAAGCTCATTTTTTTCATTTGTAATGACAGTCATGCCACCCTTCTTAGGCACGCATTGAACTGGGCTTACCCATGGACTATCAGAAATTGGATAAATTAAACCTGCATCTAGCAGTTTAATAATTTCTTTCTTAACAACATCTTGCATATTAGGATTTAGTCTTCGTTGGCGTTGCACATACGTTTTATGACCTTCTTCCATAAGGATTTTATGTGTGCAATACGAAGGACTTATTCCTTTTATATCATGAATCTTCCATGCAATGGCTGGTTTATGAGCTTTCAACACAGAAATGAGTTGTGATTTCTCATTTTCAGTAAGAGAAGATGATATTATTACAGGTAATTCAGATTCACCATGTAAATAAGCATATTCCAAATGGTTTGGAAGTGGCTTTAACTCTAATGTCGGAGGTTCTTCTATCGATGATTTGTATCGATATCTGTCTTCTTCTTTTAGCATTTGAATTTCTTCTATTGTTGGTTCATATCCATTAGCCATTAGTGTAGCTAACATTTCAGCTTCATCAATTGGTTCAGTTCCTTCTCCTAAAGAACATTCTCCTGTTCCTTGTAATTCTGGAAATTCTTCTAACAATTCTGCATGTGAATCTATAGTTTGAATATAATAGCATGTATCATCTACAGATTGCGGTTGTTGCATTGCTCTATCAACTGAAAAGGTAACACTCTCGTCCTCTATACTTAGGGTCAGCTTCTTACCAAACACATCTATCATTTCTTTAGCCGTGTTTAAGAATGGTCTTCCTAATATGAGAGGAACTTGAGAATCTTCTTCCATGTCCAGAACAACAAAATCTACTGGAAATACTAAAGTACCAACTTTAACTAGCATGTTCTCCATTATCCCTCTAGGATATTTTATTGATCGATTGGCTAGTTGTATGCTTATTCTTGTTGGTTTCAATTCACCAAGGTCTAGTTTAGCGTATAGTGAATACGGCATTAAATTTATATACTAGCACCTAAGTCTGCCAATGCTTCTATTGAACTAAGACTACCCAGAAAACATGGAATTGTGAAACTTCCTGGATCAGATAATTTTTCTGGTATCTTATTCAACAGCACTGCTGAACAATTAGCATTCATAGTAACGGTCGAGAGTTCTTCCATTTTCTTTCTATTTGTGATAAGATCTTTCAAGAATTTAGCATATCTAGGCATTCCTAAAATCACATCAATGAAAGGAAGATTTACATTTATCTGTTTAAACATATCCAAGAATTTGGATTGCTCGGCTTCAAGTTTCTCTTTTTTCATTTTACTCGGGTAAGGAAGTGGTGGTTGGTATGGTTTAACATAAGGTTTATCCTTAACTGTGTTATCTTCATTAACCTTTTCAACTACCGGTTCTTTTTCCTTATCTTGATCAGGTTGTGGTTCTTGTAGAGTAGGAATAGTTTCATCAGAAGTTACAGGTATTTCAGGTGGTTTAAGTGTTGTACCACTTCTTGTGGTAATGGCTTTAGCTGTTTCATTCCGGGGGTTTGCATTTGTATCACTAGGTAGACTTCTCGGTTTTCTTTCACCTATTAACCTTGCTAGGTTACTTACTTCTTGTTCCAAGTTTTGAATAGAAGCTTGTTGATTTCTAAATGCTTGAGCATTTTGTTCATTAGTTTGTTTCCGAGATGTGAAAAACTGCGTTTGAGTTTCAACTAGCTTCGTCATCATATCTTCTAAATTCGGCTTTTTATCATCGGTTTGTTGTGGTTTGTTTTGAAAATTAGGTCTTTGCTGATTGTAAGTATTGTTGAATACTTGTTGGTTACTAGGACCTTGTTGGTTGTTGTATGGAATATTTCGGTTATAATTCTGGTTTTGATTGTAAATCGGTCTTGGCGGTTGATAATTATTCTGATAATTATTTCCAGGCCTTTGGTTTAGATATGAAACATTCTCTCTTTGTTTCATTGTTAGTTCAATACGGAGACAATCTTTTGTCAAATGTGGTCCTCCACACTGCTCACAACTAATTCGTATTGAGTGAATATCCTTTGTCATTTTTTCCATTCGTCTCTCGACAGCATCTATCTTTGCGGAAATAGAATCTAAGTCATGGCTAGAATCGGCTCTAGCTGCTTTAGATGATCTAACGATATCTTTTTCTTGGCGCCACTCATGTGAGTGGGAAGCAGTGTTATCAATAATTTTATAAGCATCAGTTTCGGTTTTCTTCATAATAGAACCACCAGCTGCTATATCGATGTCTTTCCTTGTAGTGATGTCGCATCCTTGGTAGAATATTTGTACTATTTGACAAGTGTCTAAACCATGTTGCGGACATCCTCTTAATAATTTTCCAAATCTAGTCCACGCCTCATATAGAGTTTCATTTGGCTTCTGTGTGAACGTAACAATTTCTCCTTGAAGTCTTACGGCTTTAGATGCCGGAAAGAATTGTTTAAGAAATTTTTTAACTAAAACGTCCCATGTATCAATCGCCCCTTCAGGTAACGATTCCAACCAATCTTTGGCTTCTTCCTTTAAAGTCCAGGGAAATAACATGAGATATATCTGTTCATCTTCAACTTCTCTTATTTTAAATAGTGTGCAGATCCTATTAAAGGTACGAAGATGTTCATTTGGATCTTCCTTCGGCGCACCACTAAATTGACAATGATTAGTCACCATGTGTAGAATTTGTCCTTTGATTTCATAATCTGGCGCATTGATGTCAGGATGAGTAATTGCGTGACCTTGGCCAGTGCGTTTAGCTCTCATTCGGTCTTCCATACTTAAAGGTTCCAGATTCTCCATAATTGAATTTGTTGAATCGGAATCACTAGAGGATTCTGATTTAATGGTTCGTTCCTCAACAATCTCTGTTTGAATGATTGGTGGTTCCGGAAGAAAAATTAATGGTTCAGGATCTATGAATTGTCCCTGAATATTCTCCGGATTCTCAATTGTGAGGTCGGGTTCAAAGAATGGATTATCAACGGCGACAATATTAGCTAGATGTCTTGATCTAGTTACAGGTGGTGAACGTACAAAAGGTGGTGAACGTCTTGCTCGGTGCATTCACTGAATATCCTATTAGTTTTTAAAAGGAAAGAAAAATTATATAAGTTATCCAATTAATAGACTTTTCTGATTTTGCCCACGTTTCGAATAGCCAAAAGATGCAGCAGAGGGGCAGGATTCGTTTGGTCTCAATATAATTGAGGACTGTTTGGCTCCAATAACCCGGTCCACGTACAAATCCAACTATTACTACGAACCAGAAAATTTTGATGTCTATCAATTTAACCACTTAAATAGATTTTCGTAATTTTAAGAAATTTAGATAAGAAGTAGAATAAAAATCTATGTCCTAAAACTAGAATGGCAAGAAATAAGAAAGAAAAAGAGCGCGTCGAAAAAGGTCGAAAAATAAAAGGCGTCAAAAAATAAGAAAGAAAAAGAGTGACTTATAAAACTTAAAAACACTCGACTAACCCAACCTTATTACTATTACTAACTTAAAATTATAATCTCAAATTGAGATTACTAATTGGAATGATAATTGATACATAGGTAAAAGGTGTCTAAAAATATTAAAGCTTACAAGTAAAACTATATCCCAAATGGCAATATCTTAAAAAGGTACTAAAACTTAAAAAGATGTCACAAAATTCTAAAGCACCTAAATCTTAGTCTAAAGAAAAAGCACTTAAGGAATTTTACGGCAAAGCCTAAAAATCTAGAAGTAAAAATAACTATGGCAAAAACTATGTCTTAAAACAAAATATGAACGGAAAATACAAAAGTTACGCTAAAAACAAATAAAAAGGGACAAAATATAAAAATATACTAAAAGTTGTAAAAATTACAATTTTTATAAAAATTACAATTTTTATATTATTTATTTAATAAAACTATTAATTTTACAATTTAAATAAACTAATTAAACTAAAAATACAAATTAAATAAATAACACTAAATTAAATTATATAATATATAACCTTAATTAGGGTTTAAATATAATAATAATAATTATAATCCGTAATTAATGCAGGCTGCAGTCAACTGTGGCGTGTCAGACGGGCTCATGCGATCGCATGAGTCCTAAGCTACCCGGCCATGCGATCGCATGGGCTAGGGTTTCGGGCCACAGAGTGGGCTGCTACAGTACCGGACTCGAGTTTTAATATATATATATTTTTTTAATTTTCTGTTTTTGCTGTAAAATATATTTATAAAATATATTTATAAATTAAATAAAACTTATATTTTTACAAACTAAAAAATAGAAATAAAGAAACTTTATAAAACTTAAATATTTACTAAACTCTTAAAAATATTTATATTTTTGTTTTTCTTTTTATATTTTTGAATATTTAAAACGTATTTTTACAAAAGCGTATTTTTTTTATAAAAGTAAACTAAAAAGAAAAATCTTTTTTTTTATATATATTAGCGTTGCGCTTCCGGCTTTTAAGCTAGATTGTCCCTGGCAGCGGCGCCAAAAATACTTGATGTTCTGCGAGTTGTATATAAAATAGCTTTATTTTTACAATGAAATACTATTAAATATGATACAATTTTACACAAGATATTTATTTATTTATAGAATGGATATACTTAAACCTTGCTACAACACTTATAGGCAGTGTACCTAATCGTACAGTAGTGTAGTTTTTAGTAAGTCCGGTTCGTTCTACAGGGAAAATCTTTAAACAAAGCTTAACGCTATATTAGTTTAAATTTATAAAAATACAAATATATATATAAGTAATATTATTATTATAAAGGGGGGTTTTTACCGTTTAATGACCGGTTTATCGATTTTAAAACTTTAGTCGCAGTTAAAACCAAAATTAAAAATAAATACAAGACTTAATGTAAAGTAAATAACGATAATGAAATTGCGATAAATAAAAGTGCGATAAAATAAACTTGCGATAATTAAAAAGTACGATAATTAAAAGTGCAATTAAATACAATAACAATAAATAAAAGTGCGATAATTAGAAGTGCAATTAAATATAAAATAAAGGAAATTAAATATGAAATAAAAGAATTATGCTTATTTAAACTTCCGTAATCATGATGTTTGACGTGTTGATTTTAGTTTTATGCCCATGGGTTAATTGTCCTTTGTCCTGAATTATTTAATATGTCCGTCTGGTTTTTGTCCATAACAGTCCATCAGTCATAAATATAAAGTGCGAGTGTCCTCGTCAAATTATCCTTATACCCGAAGTTAAATATTCCAACTAATTGGGGACTTAAACTGTAACAAGCTTTTAATACTTTGTTTAATAATTACACCAGGATGTCGACTGCGTGTAACCCAAGGTTTTAATACTTTGTTATTTTACATAATTTCAACCCTGTTTTAATAATTCTAGTGGTTATTAATCCATTCCCGTGTCCGGTTAAATGAACGATTATTCGTACATATAAATACCCTGCCCATCGTATCCGATCGAGTGTATATGGTTATTTATAGGGACGTCCAATTGTAAATCTTTATATTAACATTAACAAATTATCATTTAGTTAAACAAATATAAAGCCCATTAATAGCCCATAGTCTAATTTCCACAAGTGTCGTTCTTTTGTCCAAACCCCAATTATGGTACAAAGCCCAATTACCCAATTTTAGTAATTAGTCCAACATCATGATTACTTCGTTTTAAATAAGCATAATAATAACTTAGCTACGAGACATTAAATTAAAAAGGTTGAACATAACTTACAATGATTAAAAATAGCGTAGCGTTACACGGACAGAATTGCGACTTACACCCTTACAACATTTGCTAACATACTCTTATTATTAGGATTTAAAATTAAAATTAAAATTAAAATTAAAATTAAAATATAAATATAAATATTACGTATAGATATATTGAGATAGAAAAAGATGTCTTTTGTGTTACACCAAAGCTCGATTTTTATAGGCTTGTGATCTGGAAAAGATGCTCATGCGATCGCATGAGCTTTACCCTTCAAGCCCATGCGATCGCATGGCCAGCTGGGGAGAGCCACATTTGGTTGTTTTCTTCTGCCGACGTTTATTTAAATATAATATAATATATATATATTAATTTTAAGAATTAATTATATATTATATTATATTCATATGCATAGTTGACTTGTAATTTTTAGTCCGTTGCGTCGAGCGTTGAGAGTTGACTCTGGTCCCGGTTCCGGATTTTCGAACGTCCTTGCGAATAATTTAATATCTTGTACTTTGCGTTTTGAATCTTGTACTCTTGTAATTTTGAGACGTTTCTTATCAATAATTGGAACCTCATTGATTGTATTTTGTACTTTTGAGCATTTTGGTCGTTTGCGTCTTCAATTCGTCGAATCTGTCTTTTGTCTTCACATTTTATTATTTAAACGAATATCACTTGTAAATAGAACAGTTGCAACTGAAGCTTGTCTTTCTTGAGGGATAATGCTATGAAATATATGTTCGTTTTTAGCATTATCAGGTGACAGAATAGGTGAGTCAACAACAGTCGGCGAAGTAGTAGATGAGTCCGAATCACTCTCCAAGTCAATAATCATAGGAGGTATGTCCGACATCTGAACAACGAAAAATAAATTTTTTCATGTCAATAAAACATATAGCAAATATTTAATCAGGTATAACAACAGCAGCCTAGATCATCTACAGCAGTACATAGCATGGCAATAACAGTATCATACAGCAGTATCATGCAATCAAAAGCAGATAGTAGTAGCATGCAGTAGTGGGAATAAACAGTAGCATACGTCAATAATATATAGTAGTAGTAGTAGTAAGCAGTAGCATGCAGTAGCTCCGCAGAATCAAGTAAACGGTCAAGTTGTAGATTAGTCCTATTACTGAATCCTAATCGACTCGGTCAAGTCACATTAATGCAGACTCATTCCCTACAACCAATGCTCTGATACCAAATGTGATGCCCCGTCCAAAACCTCTATGGTACGGATCATCAACAACAGGTCCATTACACGGAATAACATTATATGCTATGTTAAAACAAGGTTTTGCATTCATAAAAAGACGATGTTTTCCAATGATAAATGTTTTACAAAATTAACGTGCTTTAACGGATAGAAAGCATTAACAATAGTACGTGACACTTAGGTCATTACAAAACCATGGTTCGAATACAATGTAAGTAGTGAATGTAAAATAAAAAGTCCATGACTAGGAGACATCTCTAACAATGCAGAGTACAGCGGATGCATAATCGTCTTAGTTACCTGAGAATAAAACATGCTAAAAAGGTCTACATGAAGTTTGGTGAGCTATAGTTTTATTGTGGACAATAAAATAATGTACACCACGAGTTTTTTGTATTCAAAACAGTATGAAAAGTATATGCTTAACCGTGGGCGCTTGGTAACTAACTTAATAAAGAAATATATGTATCACACCCTAAAAGTACATTTGGCAGTGCGTTAAAATAGACGAAGTATTAAATACCCGTTGAATGCTAGCGCGACTAGCCCGAGTGGGGATGTCAAACCCACACATATAAAATGCTAGCGCGATTAGCCCGAAGTATTAAACGTTACCGAGCTAAGGGGAAAATTTGTGCCGTTATCTAACCCACACATATAATATAGTTTAAGTACTCGTGTCTAGTATGTAAAATATAAAAAGCGCATGTATTCTCAGTCCCAAAAATAGTTAAAGTAAAAAGGGAGCTATAACTCACATTAGATGTACGGTAAAGTCGATACGAAAGTGTAAACAAGTAGTAAGTCGGTCCAAAAGGTCCTCAACCTTAGTCAATGGTTACTAAGTCAGTAAATCGTCCCAAAAAGTTTAAAAGTAAGTAAGTTAAGTCTTAAGTATCATCATTATCATCATATGTAAAAGATAAAGTAAGTTTTAAACAAGAATAGAGGTTGAAACAAAGGGCTGAATTCGAACAGCCGCTACGACATCTACACAAACGGAAACGACGCGCGGCTAGTAGACAAGGCTCTGTTTGTGAGTCCTCTTACCGCTATCCGAAACTCAGATCCTAACTCAATGTCATTTGACCGTGGCGACGGTCAAAGCGCGAGTAGGTCAGAAAAATTCAGCACGTCGTTACGAAGGCGTAGTGAATTTCGGAAGACTATAAATCCTAAACCGTATATCGGATTTAGGCGAGTCTTAAACGAAAAGTCATCTACAAATCCCGAAATTTCTGGAAATCAATTTTCCAGAAGCTCCAGGAGTCAGATCAGACCCGGAAAAACAGATTCAAGTGCTCTGGTGGGTTTCTTGGTGTTTGATGCTTATCACGGTTCTCGTCCTTGATGCGTATAAGCCTCAAGTGTACAACTCTTGATGTTTTAGCATCATTTTGACCAAGTTTTAACCATCAAAACACAATGTCAAGACTAAGAAAAGAAGTACAACTCACTTAAGAGTTTTAGAAGGATGATAAACCAAAGTTACATCAAGTTCTTAGTTTCGACACAAGTATAAGTTCTATTTGAAATTTTAAGCTATAAACTTGGATTCAACCAAACAAGCAAGACTTTAAGTTATAGAACTTAGATCTTAGCTAAATATTGAAGACCTTAGACTAGAAAGTCTAGATCTTGTGTTCTAGGTGAAACCCTAAGTTATAGAACTTAGACTTTCAACTTTTACAAAACCTTAAGTTATAAAACTTAGATTTTTACAATGTAGAATGAATATAAGCTAGTGAGCTTTTGTTTTAACAAGTTGGATGACCATAAGTTACATAACTTAGATCAAATAAAATGATGAAACCCTAAGTTAGAAAGCTTGAATCTCTTAACAATACTTATGAGACTTCAAGCTAGAAAGCTTCCATCCTTGTTTAATGAAAACTCAAGTTGCAAAATTGAAGTAAAACAACTTAAAGAAGATCATAAGTTAATAAATTTGATCTTTTAACAAACTTTTTGTAGAAACCTCAAGCTACAAAGCTTGGATTCCTTGTTCTTGTATGTTCTTCAAACCAAGGCTTGAAGTTACAAGATGTATGAAGATTCAAGCTATAAAACTTGAATCTTGTAACATGATGATGATGATTTCGCATAATGAAAGGAAAAAAGGGAAAGAATTTCAAGAAAACTTACAAGTTTTCTTATGTTTTTAGAGTGAGAAACTAGAGTGAGAAACTATAGAGAGTTGTGTGTGTTTTAGTTTGAAAATGAGAATGAAGTTTGAAAAAAAAATGAAGATGGTGGTGAGGGATATAGTGGCCGACGGTTTCAAGGGGTGGGGGGACCATTTCGGCTTGACATGTGTGGTGATACAAGGTGATGTAGGCATGTTGGTTAGCATGTTGCATGGGGTTAAAATTTGTAAGAAAGGTACATAAGAATGCATGAAGTTTGTCTTATAACTTAATGGACTTTGTCTTATGTCTTAATGGGTTCATAAGTCCACTAAGATGGGCTCATTTACTAGCCCATTAGCTAGAGTAGGGTGGGCCTTGGTGATCTTAGTCCATTAAGGTGATAAGTCCATGTAACTAACTAGTGTGCATTAATAAAACACTAAGCGTAATTAAGAAATCAAGGAAGTTCATAATTGTCATTAAGAAGTAACAAGTAGGATTATGTAGTCATAATACTCCAATTATGACCGAAGTTTAACGTATACCAACTACGTAGCTTGTTCTAAACGACTAGTGACACTAACGGTCGTAAATGCACTCGAGGATCAAGTTAAGTAATTAAGCACTTAATAACATGTTGTAAGGTATTAAGAAAAGTAATTAGCATGGATAATAACTCCAGAATATCATCTAGCTCAGTACACACATAGCATGATGCGTGCGGAACATTACATCATTTACCCTCTAAATTTATACAAGATTCAAATATTACAAATAAGCACACACAACTAACGAGCACTTAGAACCCGGTTATTATAGCACTTTAATGTAAGTATTCGTTTCAAGTTCGTCCCGAGAGAGCGGTATGAGTTGAATAATTGAAACTACTAGTTGTCCTGGGGTTTGTTTGATTGGGGGGTTTCGATAGATTTTAACTAACAACTAAAACTTGCACAATTAAACAAACTTAAATTTATCAATTAAACAAGTAACAAGAAATAAGTAGTGAAGTATTAAGACTTAAAACAAATTAACTAAGTAGTGTTCGCTTACCTAATCCTCTCTAAGCTTGGATTGACCCGTTTTACCCAATTTTCTATCGCACTAGTTGTTGAACTATTAAATGTTTAGCATCACTACTAAACCTCAAATCAAATAACACTCCACGAATTTACATAAGCATTGTATTCAAAGATCGAGTTAAACATGATTTGGTCATTGAGATTGAGCTTGGGTTAAAATCACTTAAAACCCCCAACTATCGAAATCATTTAAGATAATCAGCACTACTATGTTGACTAAAGGCCAATTGAAAACCAACTTAGATCAAGAACACAATCACTTGTAATTCCCTAGCTAGTTGTTTAGATCACCTAAGGTATTGAAGCACACATAGATTCACTTCTCAAATCACTAAGAGAGCTACTCAACATATGTAATCAAAGTCAAGCCTAAAACAAACTCATAGCAATGGATCTTTAGCTAACTCAACAACACATGATCATGTAATTCATTCAAACAACATTAATCAATTGATTTGGGGTAAACACTAGCATTAGAGATTCATAGATAAGCAAACACAAATGATTTAGCCAAACATAGCAAATATTACACTAGCAACAAGCATAAAAACATCAATAAACATCATCTTGAGTGATTACAAGTAATTAATTCAAAGCTAGATGAAGAAAAACAAAGATTACAACTAATTAGTGCAAAATGAGTAAAGTAAAGTGGAGATTACAACCCAAAATAGAGAAGAAACACTAAAATGGAGAATGGATGGTGTGAATCTATCACTAATCTTCATGGAATTGGAGTTGGGAGCATGAAATTGGACTTCATCTTGATGGAATCATGATTGGAACCCTTTTAGGGCTCCAAAACGGCATAAGGAACCAGCTCTCTCACTTAAAAATCCCAAATTTGCTTTTATAGGTTGGCTGAATTTTCTGGCTGAATCAGCTCCAGGAGCGCCGCAATAGGGGTAGGAGCGCTGCTTTTGGGTGCGCGCAATAGACCAGGAGCGCCACTTTTGACCTGAAAGCTCCGATTTTGAGTCTGAGAGCGCCGCTTTTGGTCACTGACTTTTTAATACACGTTTTAGCACATAGGAGCGTCACTTTTGACCTTAGGAACGCCGCTTTTGACCTTGAAACTTCATTTTCACTCCAAAATGCTACGAATCTCTAATGTACGAGAGTCTGAGAGCGTCACTTTTAGGCCACTTTTAGGTAATACTTTGCATTTAGGCCGCTTTTGACCTTGAGTCTGAGAGCGTCACTTTTAGGCCACTTTTGTCCCAAAACAACTAAATACCACAAACCGCTCACTAATCATCACAACCCGTATCAAAATGCTACGAAAGTAGGGAGATATTGCGAAGATAAATATGTATATTTTGAGCAATATAAAATCCCCCACACTTGAACATTGCTTGTCCTCAAGCAATATAGGATCAAACACTCTAAACTTCAACCATCAATACCCAAACTAGTAGTCTCAAGCTCAAATGCAATAAAGATCAAACCAAACTTGCATGTCAAATAAATATGACCAAAATGCAAAGTATTACCTCAAAGCACTTGCCATTCTTCAAATCATCACTTGAACTTGAGACTTGGGTAAACTCTTCAATCAACAATCAAAAACGATCTTCAATCTTCTCGAACTCAAACCTTCAAGCAATAACATCATCAACTTCAAACAATCTCTCTAACTAGAACATCTTTAAGTCTTCAATCCTCAAATAGTAACACAATCACATTTCAAGCCTAAGTCTACCCGATCCAATCATGTCCCCGGTCAAAGTCAACTTCATCTACGAGAAGGTCATCAAACACCAATCACAAAGTATCAAATCATTACAAACTCGAACTTGACCTCCTTGACCTTAACCAAATATGTAGGATTCACGGGATAGCCATAAACTCATCAAACAAATCGATTGTAACACCGGCCATTTTTATTTTTTATTTTTAAAAACACATCGGAAGACTTTATTAACAAACACACTATAAGTCGCGTCATTACATTGATCTGAGTAATTAAGTTTAAGTTTACACAACGGTGTTAAGTTATTACAAAACATGATTTAAACAAAAGTCCTCATCAGAGTAGGGTTATTAAACATGTCTTCTGCATCAATACCCATCCCGACTAGCAATACCTAAACCTGCAAGGGGAGAATATGTGGGGGATTAGCACACCGCTAAGTGAATGGAATCTATCTAACAGATATAGCTTAAGCCACACACAAGCTATATACTAACAACAATACATGCTAACTACCAACTAGCATACAATAAGACAATACGAGGATCGACGGCTTGTAGGAGCACACGACTCTCAGCTGATTGGGCCTGAGTCTACCGATTGTCCCTGCTACTCAATTCACAGTATAGTTATCCAGATGTAGGGGGTGCATCGTTCACACTATACTCCACAATTTGTAGCCTATGGACCCAACCTCCCCTAGGCACGGTTGACCTCATACGGACTCTAACCTCTCCTAGGCACGGTCTCGAGTCCCCAGTCTCCCTAGGCCCGACTGGTGCCATTCACACAGTGTACACATAATTCACATACAACATTAGGCATACTATATTATTCTAACATGGCAATTTCTACACTATGCATGGTAAAAGAGTCAATCACAGTAGCATGATATGCTACTTAAACTCTATCCGGAGATAGACCCACTCACCGAATACCAGCAACTAGCTCAGATAATCTATCACTGAACGGCTTCCTTATCCTTATCACCTGAACATAACGCAAATCAAGTTAGTTTCTGTCTGTTAACACAAAACAGTACAGTACAGAAAATCAGTCACAAAAAGCGCCGCTAAAAGTCCACCTAACACTTGTGCACTTTCAAAATTTACATCCTGAACACCAAAATACAAACGGGCAGCATAACGGCTAGAAAAAGGCACTTTGGTAAAATATTCTGCCCTGGACACATAGTCGGTCGACTGTCTCCTCAATCGGTCGACTGACGTAGACAGTCGGTCGACTGTTGACACAAACGGTCGACTGACTTTCCCAATCGGTCGACTTATTTGGTATTTCCACAATCGACCGAAAGTCAAACACAGTCGGTCGGTTCACTCGCCAGTCGGTCGACTGTCGACCGACAGTCGGCCGACTGTGTTCTTCATCTGCAGATTCTGATCACAACCTACGGACTTCAAGCTAAATTCACCAAAACTCGATCTAGATCTCGTTTTCGACACCAAAACTTACCACAACTCAATTACTACATGTTATAGACTATAAACCCACAAAGTTTTGACCATAACAACATCAAATCCATGGATTTTGACACAAAATCAAACTTTTGAACAAATACACTTAAAAACACCATTTTAACACTAAATTGATCATGAAAGCTCATGATTCATACCTTAAAAGAATCAGTAGAGTATAAAGAACGTGATTTCAAGACCAATTCGAGCTCAAGATCAACAATGGGGAATTAGGGTTTGGTTAGGTGGGGATGTAAAGGACGGGAGGTGGATTTTGGGATTTTTGTGAAAATGGAAGTATTACTTCTAAGATACTCACTTAAGGCTGCCTTTTTCCCCCACTACACAACACACGGGTATTTACCAGTTATCTAACAACTTAACACAACTGGTAAAGTACCCTAACGAGGTCCAAATTAAATAAACAAATCTGTTCTGTAACCCTTGTCACAAACTGGTCTTAACCAATTAATAAAATAACACTATTCACATAAATAAAATAAAAGCATATAAAACACATAATAAAACCCTAAGGGTAAAATAGTCTACTTACAACTAGCTCGGGTTTCAGTCTGTTACCAATCCTCCCCCCTTAAGGAGATTCCGTCCTCGGAATCTGGTCTTGGTCAAACAAATGAGGGTAGCGGTTTCTCATCAACTCTTCCATTTCCCACGTAAGATTAGAACCCAAACTGTGTTTCCACTCGATCAACACCATCGGTATCTCTTTATTTCTCAACTTATTTACCTTTCAGTCAACTACACGAACCGGCTCTTCCACCAATTTCTTATTCAAATCGACCCTTAAATCTTCTAAAGGAAGGAGTTGCATTTCATCATCGACTTTACACTTACGAAGATAATACACGTTGAATGTATTATGAATACCGACTAACTCTGGTGGAAGATCTAATTCCACAGTCTGATCGTTCAACACTTCACTGATTAGAAACGGACCAATAAATCTTGGTGCTAACTTACCACGTTTACCAAATCTGATAACCCCTTTCTACGGTGAAACTTTTAGATACACTCGTTTACCCACATTAAAGGTTACCGGACGTCTACGCGGATCAGCATACATTTTCTGCCTATCTCTAGCTGCTTTCAACTTTTCTCTCGCAATTGCAACTTTTTCGGCTGGCATTTGAACAATTTCGGGACCTGCAAACTGTTTCTCCCCGACTTCTAACCAACAAGTTGGAGTTCTGCAATGACGACCGTACAACATTTCATAGGGCGGCATCCCTATACTCGAATGATATGAATTATTATACGCGAATTAGACGAACGGAAAATGTGTATCCCACAAACCACCGTATTCTAACACACAAGCCCTTAACATATCGTTCTTTCACTCTGACCGTCTGTCTGTGGATGATAAGCTGTACTTAAATTCACACGCGTACCCAAATTCTGTTGAAGACTATTCCAAAAATTCGACACAAATCTGGAATCTCTGTCTGAAACGATCGATAACGGCACACCATGTCGACTAACTATTTCTTTCACATACAATTCGGCTAACTTACTTAACGAAGCTGTTTCACGAGTAGCAAGAAAATGAGCACTTTTAGTTAAACGATCCACTATTACCCAAATCATATCGTGTCGTTTTTGAGTTCTTGGTAGTTTGGTCACAAAATCCATCGTTTTATGTTCCCATTTCCACTCTGAAATCTGTAACTGACGTAACGAACCATAAGGTTTCTGATGTTCTGCCTTCACTTGAGCATAAATATGACACTTTTCGACATATCGAGCGATATATGTTTTCATTCTCGGCCACCAATACACTATTTTCAAATCATGATACGTCTTATTACTACCCGGATGTACTGTCAATCTGGATTTGTGAGCTTCTGTCATAATTAAATCCCTCAAATCTCCAAGCTTTGGCACCCAAATACGATTGTTTAAAGTCTTTAGTCCACGTGAGTCATCAATTAAGTCCAATTTTCGTTTGATCATTTGTTCAGATTTAATATGTTTGTCCTCCAAAGCACAGGCCTGAACGGTTCTTAAGCTGTTAATAAAATCTGGAGTTATATTCAAACGAAGGAATTTCACATTTTCACTTGACTTTTTACGACTTAGCGCATCTGCAACCACATTTGCCTTATCCGGATGATATTTAATTTCACAATCATAATCTTTGATCAACTCTTGCCACCGTCTCTGACGCATATTCAATTCTTTCTATGAGAAGATATATTGAAACTCTTATTATCTGTACAAATAACACAATGGGTTCCATACAAATAGTGTCTCCACAGTTTCAAAGCAAACACTACTGCAGCCATTTCAAGATCATGTACTGGATAATTTTTCTCCTGAACTTTCAACTGTCGGGAGGCGTAGGCGATTACTTTATTTCTCTGCATTAATACACAACCCAACCCAGCAAATGATGCATCACAGTATACCAAGAAGTCATCTGAACCTTCTGGTAAAGCTAACACTGGTGCCTGACACAGTAGCTATTTCAAAATCTGAAAAGCCTTTTCCTGTTCATCAATCAATCGAAAGGCTACATCTTTACGAGTCAACTTAGTCAACGGACCCACTATTTTAGAAAAATCTTTGATAAACCTGCGATAATAACCAGCCAATCCCAGAAAACTCTTAATCTCAGTCAGAGTCTTCGGAGAATTCCAATTCATTACCGCTTCTATCTTTATCGGATCAACTTTTATACCTTCAGCACAAATCACATGACCCAAAAACTGCACTTCACGCAACCAAAATTCACATTTTGAAAATTTTGCGAATAGTTGCTCACGTTTCAACAAGTTCAAAACCAATCTCAGATGTTCAGCATGTTCACTCTCTGTTTTCGAATATACCAATATGTCGTCAATAAACATAATCACAAACTTATCTAAGAATGGACGACACACTCTATTCATTAGATCCATGAAGACTGCCGGCGCATTCGTCAACCCAAACGGTATGACAAGAAATTCATAATTACCATACCTTGTTCTGAACGCTGTTTAAGGTATATCTGATTCAGCAACACGGACCTGATGATATCCGGATCGTTAGTCTATCTTGGAAAAGAATGAAGCACCCTGTAACTGATCGAACAAATCGTCTATTCGAGGTAACGGATACTTATTCTTCACTGTTCTTTTGTTCAATTCACGATAATCAATACACATACGCATTAACCCATCTTTCTTTTTAACAAACAATACCGGAGCACCCCACAGTGAAGAACTTGGTCGGATAAACCTACGATCTAATAACTCTTGAATCTATGACATCATTTCACGAATTTCAGACGGCGCTAATCGGTAAGGAGCTTTTACAACTGGAGTTGTTCCAGGAACCAACTCAATCTTATATTTGACTTCCCTTACCGGCGGCAGACCTGGTAACTCATCTGGGAACACTTCGGGAAATTCTGATACTACCGGAATATCGGCCACTGTTTTCTTTTCATTCTTCGCATCAATCATATATGCAAGAAATGATTCACAACCCTTTGCCATCGACTTTTTCGCTTTCATCAAGGTTATCAACGGAAAATTATACCCGCCCCGCTCCCCTCGGGCCACAACACGGGTTCCATCGGTCGAATGAAAGGTAATCATTTTCCTATCACACTTAATATTAGCCCTAAGCGACCTCAACCAATCCATTACTAATACTACATCAAAGCTAGGAATATGTAACACTAAACAAGTCACTTGGAAAAACTTCCCTTCGATCTCTATACAAACCCCAGACACATATGTTGTGACAGGTGTGATCTTACCATCGGCTACTTCTACACTAACCGGCTTGGGTAACACAGTAACTGGTAATTTCAACTTAGCACAGAAATCTAGGGACATAAAACATCTATTGGCACCACAATCAAACAATACACGAGCGGGTATTGAGTTGATTTAAAACATACCGGTGATCACTTCGTCGGTTGCCACAGCATTCTTAATCGACATCTAAAAAGCTCTAGCCTCTTCTGTTGGAGGGTTCTTCCTCTTATGCCCACTAGAGGCAGTTGACCCTCCGGCTGATGCCAAACGCGCCCCTGACCCTGCCCCAGAACTACCACTCTTCGACGGACAACTAACTGCACGATGCCCTGGTTTGTGACAACTTCAACACACACTATTCGGATACGGACATGCTAAAGACTCATGCCCAACAACACCACACTTTAAACATCTTCTTGTAGCCTCAGAACACTGACCACTGTGAGAAGATCGACACGTGTGACACCAATTCGACACGGATGGTATTCTAATTACACATATATATATATATATATATATATATATATATATATATATATATATATATATATATATATATATATATATATAGATTAAAAGATTTCGTAGATTACGGAGGACTTTGCGGGATATGTCCGGCAAAGTTTAAAGTAACAGATACGATAAGATATGATTTAGCAGATATGCTAAGATATGAATTTTTATCTATACACTATTCATGCAATCAATGCAGCAAGACGTGTCTTAGACTAAAAATGATAAGCAGGTAATTTCCTGAGGATGATAAGTAGTTAATTTTCGACACAAAATGATAAGCAAAACTTTTGACATGCAGACACGGTCGAAGTCCAGACTCACTAATGCATCCTATCGACTTATCAGTTAGACACACTAATGCAGACCTGGTTCGCTAAGACCACCGCTCTGATACCAACTGAAAGGACCCGTTCATATACATTATAAACGATTCACAATAGTTGATTACATTGCGAGGTATTTGACCTCTATATGATACATTTTACAAACATTGCATTCGTTTTTAAAAGACAATCTTTCTTTACATCGAAAATTGACAGGCATGCATACCATTTCATAATATCCACTATCCAACTATAAATTGATTTAATAATAATCTTTGATGAACTCAATGACTCGAATGCAACGTTCTTCGAAATATGCTATGAAAGACTCCAAGTAATATCTTTAAAATGAGCAAATGCACAGCGGAAGATTTCTTTAACACCTGAGAATAAACATGCTTTAAAGTGTCAACCAAAAGGTTGGTGAGTTCATTAGTTTATCATAATCATTTATTTCCATCATTT
Organism: Rutidosis leptorrhynchoides; assembly: GCF_046630445.1. Classification (NCBI taxonomy): domain Eukaryota; kingdom Viridiplantae; phylum Streptophyta; class Magnoliopsida; order Asterales; family Asteraceae; genus Rutidosis; species Rutidosis leptorrhynchoides. The sequence continues at coordinate 681,128,799 of NC_092335.1, read as the reverse complement.
TAATAGACCACAAGAATTTCATTTCCAGTTCTCATAAATATACGTCCCATGCATAGAGACAAAAATAATCATTCATATGGTGAACACCTGGTAACCGACATTAACTAGATACATATAAGAATATCCCCTATCATTCCGGGATCCTCCTTCGGACATGATATAAATTTCGAAGTACTAAAGCATCCGGTACTTTGGATGGGGTTTGTTAGGCCCAATAGATCTATCTTTAGGATTCGCGTCAATTAGGGTGTCTGTTCCCTAATTCTTAGATTACCAGACTTTAATAAAAAGGGGCATATTCGATTTCGATAATTCAACCATAGAATGTAGTTTCAATTACTTGTGTCTATTTCGTCAAACATTTATAAAAGCGCATGTATTCTCAGTCCCAAAAATATAAAGGGTAAAAAGGCAAATGAAACTCACCATACTGTATTTCGTAGTAAAAATACATATAACGTCATTGAACAAGTGCAAGGTTGGCCTCGAATTCACGAACCTAAATTAATTATATATATTTATGTGTTGGTCAATATTTGTCTAACAAATTAGGTTAAGTCATAGTGTACCACAATCCTAATGCTCGAGACTAATATGCAAAAGTCAACAAAAGTAAATTTGACTCAAAATAATTTCCAAAAATCTATACATGATTAATATATAGTTTAAACATCGTCGTTTTATATTTTTAAATATTTTTAAAAGATTTATTAGAGTAAATAATATAATTTATTTATTAATAAATAAAATTTTATATTAAATTCATATAATAAAATATACTTTTATATATATTAAGTAATAAAATTTATAGGGTTCATTTAATATCATAAAGATAATATGATAGGTATTATTAAAGTAAGTTATTACACGTAGTAAAATATGTTTGTATCACATATTTATTTGATAAAATAATATCTATAATGATAGTAAGTAAAAGTTGTATTATTTTGTAATAATAATTATTATTATAAAAATATCAATATTTATAATTACTAAGATGACATTATGATAAAACGATAATTCTAATTATGATAACTTTAATATTTACGATAATTTTTAATATTATCTTTAAAATAATAATTCTATTTAAAATAATAATAATAATGATATTTTATAGTAACAATGACATTTCTATTAAAATGATAATTTTTGTTAAAATGATAGTTTTAATACTAACGATACTTTTAATAATAATAGTAATGATAAAAATAATAAGAATGATAATTTTATCTAAATCAATATCTTATAATATTTTAATTTCATCATGATACTCTTACTCATTATTTCCTAATCGTTTTGTTTAATAGCTTTTAATCGTCTTTTATATCGTGTTCATAATAATGATAATAATAGTAATCAAAATAATTAGGTGTTACAAATATTTGTTTTAAATACACTAATATTAATAATGATAGTTACTATAACATTATTAACGATAATACTAATAATTATCTTAATGATAATATAGTAATAATAATAATAACAATAACAATAACCATTTTTAAATAATGATATATATATTAATAACGATAATAATAATAATACTAATAATAATAATAATAATAATAATAATAATAATAATAATAATTGGATAATAATAATAATACTAATTATAACTTTAACGATAATAACGATAGTAATAATAAAAAAAATAACAATTTTTAATGATAAATTCCTTTTATTGATAAAGATAATAATAATCATAATAATAAGATAAAACTAGAACGACGATAAAAACGACGATAATAATAATCATTTTTAATAAAAATATTAAAAATTCAATTGATTATAACTTCTAATCCGTTCATCGAAACCATTCGATATCTAAAGGAAAAGTTCTTAATTTTTCGCTAGCTTTCCAAGGACATGCATATCTTATACCTTATCTTAACCTCAAGTGTAACTAATTCAACATTCAACCTAACCTGTCTAAGGGCAATATTAAAAGTACAAGCATGCATAATCCTAAATACTCGAGCACTAGTCAGGGATACACTATTAGTATGTAAAAGTTAAATTATGAGTACTCACATATCAATATTGACCTCACGAGCATACCCATGAACCATACTCAATCATCTCCATAGCTATAACCCATAATTTCCTTAATCCTATCCCACTCGAAAAACAATTTCGAAATCACTCGGACAGCACTCCGTCGTAATATTTTATGTATACTAATAATATCTTGAAATAATACGGAGTAAATATATATATGTAAATCGATTGAGAGAGTTTAGAGAAAAATATTTTCAAGTTTCTATGAAATAATGAAACCTATTGAATTCTATTTATAATAGATTTTTGAATTATTAAAGTGAATTATTAAAGTATGAATTATTAAAGTGAATTATTAAAGTATGAATTATTAAAGTGAATTATTAAAGTTAAAGTAAAGTAAAAATAAAGTAAAGGTAAAGTTTAAGTATAGTAAAAGTATAAAACTATGTACGTATAATACGCGTATAAATATATATAATATTAATTTAAATCGTTATATATATAAAATAAAATATAAATATCGTTATCTTTATCATACTAGTTAAGTAATGAGTTGTCAAAAGTGGTTCTAGATATTTATAAAAGTTATATACGTTTTAATAATAAAGTTCTTTTTAAACTGAAAACGTTTTTGTACGTTTAAAACTAAATAGATCAATCGAGTCTTTATGAGATTCAATCTTCCACTATCCTTTGTCTAGTTCTCAATGATTGATAATTTGTTCTTATTTATAAATCACTTTACCATTTTCCGAATATTGTTAAAATGGAAAGATTTCTCAAATCAACGTGGGCCTTTCAACAGAGACTTGTAATCATAATTCAATATATCTGATAATTCAATCATTTGATCTTATCTTCTAATTCCATTGATAAACATTTTGAAACAGATACAATCATATAAAGTATTTAATCTAATATTTTATTTACGTTTCAAGTTATAATATATATACACATATACAAATATAATCATATTCGTTTAATGGTTCGTGAATCGTTGGAACTTGGTCGAGGTTGAATGAATGTATGAATATAGTTTAAAATTCTTGAAATTTAACTTAACAAATATTGCTTATCGTGTCGGAAACATATAATGATTAAAGTTTAAATTTGGTTGGAAATTTCCGGGTTGTCACAGTACCTACCCGTTAAAGAAATTTCGTCCCGAAATTTGAGTGGAAAGGTCGTGAATGATAATAAGTATGTTTTTATGATGCATACGGGCTGAAAATTAGAGTTTTATCATCAGCGAATAATTTGGATAAACAATCCATTTATATGAAGAGTACGAATGAAGCTAACATATAAGAGTGAAATGAGTAAGTGTAGATTCATCTTATCATTTGACGTAGATATGATTGATTCCCAGATTTCAAGGGATTTGAAGAAAATCTTCTTAATAAGATTTGACTCTCCGGTAATCAAGGGAATTAGGATCCGCTTTAAATGCGATCGTCCATTTTAATTGTTCTGTCAAAGATTTTCTTATAAATTTACCTCCTTCATTTCCTTACAACTCACACCTTCTGTTGATGCATTTTATGCAAGTCCCTAGACATCTACCCACGTCCATTGCAGGTACAACAGTTTACAGGCCACCATGATTGCTCGTTATTATCCTATACGTGTTTGTATGTGGTTACAGGAACTGCAGGAACGAGATTTAGATGTTTGACTATGTTAGACTTAGTCAGACGTACGAGTGAAGCCTCACTAGTACAGCTGACAATCTCATACGTACGGCTGATGCTGAGCTAAGTCACAATTACAACCTAAATGAGAAGACACGAGTGAGTGATCACCCGTACGGCTGATGAAGCCAACTCGTACGTGTGATGAATGAATCGTATGGGTGAGTCAACAACAGGGGTATATAAAGTCTTATGTTCTTCAATTTTAGGTTAAGCCTCTCATTTGTTACACACACTCAGATCTAGTGAGCTCCTCCAATTTTCTCTCAGTCCAAATCACCCAGGTGGTGAATAATAGCTCTAGGTGTTGATCTAATCACACTTGATTTAGTTGTGGTTTGACTAAATTAATCAAAAAAAAAATTAACCTATTCACTAGAGGGTTTGATTCACTTATTCCGCCATTGTATGAGTTAAATCTGTTGATTTCTAAGTTCTTAGTCATGTTTCATCACCTTCTATTCTTTCCCCCTCAACTCATATTTTAAAGTATTCATAAATATGCTCCATCCAGTTCTGATTCTCGATATACTTCTAACTTTCATATCGGTCATTCTTCTTTTTCATCTACCGCCGGAAGAATCTATTTACTTCTACTATACTCTTGGGTTTATAGTGTTTCTAGTTCTCCCGTGTCTTTATATTGCTATATGCATCGATATATATGGTTTATAATTTCTGGTTTATCGTTGGGCTTTATATGTTCCCTTATATTTCAAAGTCTCTGCTTCTGTCTTCTATAATCATTATCATTAACAGTTAATGCTCTCTTTTATTTGCTGCAATTTATACCCCAATTTTTATTTCGGAGTTTTGTCCTTTTGTTTCTTCTTCTTGCGATTAAGCACCGCTTGTAATGGTCCAGAATTCACAGATATGAATTTCAGAATGAACATTGTTAATGTTCTAGGAAGGAAATTGTGATGGCACGATCTTGACTTGTCAAATTACTAGAATACCTTGGAAAAGGCCGAATCATCAAGAAATATTTTCTTGATATTTTAGAGGTTAAATAGAATACAAGAGTCGTATAACATGGCACATGATGATATTATGATCTGTGAATCATCACGTTCCATTTAGAAACTCAGCATGACTTACTGTAATATAATCACGTTGATCAAGTGTCATTATATTATACTAATTCATGCTTCAGTTCCCAACACTACTTCAAAATATTCCTATTTTAAACTTGAATGTTTCAGAATTTAGAAACTAAAATAGTTTCTTTTATGATGTAATACAGATAGCGCAAAGAGGTAAATGATTTCAAATAAGAAAAATTAAGAAAATATTTTCAGAAATATGGAGGATATTTATAATGAAAGATATGATGATATTTTAGAATTTCTAATATCAGAGGATGATGAAGAATATTGTCCGCATGGGTTTAGAGTCAGGAGCAAGGTATTCGTTAATGACTTCAGCAGGTAATGAATCATTTGGATCCTTTGAAGTCAGGTTCAGTCTTTGTAATTTGTCCAAAGCCTCCTTCCTACTTTGCTCAATCCGTTTTCCAGTTCCAAAACTTCTCTTTTTCTGCGCTTTGCCAGCACACTTCACCATTATCATTTAGCTTTTACCGTTTAAAGTCGTTTTTAGTTTTTGCTGCTTCATTAGCATTTTTTCCATTTTCGGAGAACCAATTCTTAGTTCGGAGTGTTTTTCAGAAACTTCACATTCAAATTAAGTCCAGAAGATAGACGTTATATATACACATATAACTGTTGGCGTAGACATGCTGCGAGATTTCAAAATACTGATTGCTAATTCCCAATGATTCGTATGGCAATTCTCATTACAAGATGCGAATGAGTAAATGATGGGGTTTCAATAAATAATTATAATGACTTTTTGGAGAGGCTAAAGTCAAAGGGTAATGAAGTTGTTGGTACATCTGCTAATAATGTGGTGGAATGTAAAAGGTTCCCTGGTAACGATGGTGTATATCTCAAGGTTATAATAAGGTTAGTCTGACTGAAAAGTCGAAGTTGACTTGCTGGAGCTGTGACAAAACTGGCTACTTTGAATAGGAGTCGCAAAGTTATTTTTGCTAATAAATGCCAAAGAATCTGACGCGGATACGTTGTTTAAACTTTTACTTTGGTTTCAAGAGTTTTTCGGGTACATAACTGTGGGTAACATATGGTTGGATCATCATCTCGATTGCTCATCATTCGAAGTGTCTTCAGAAATTTTCGAAGGGTTTGAACACAGATTGTAATTGTTAACATACATTTGATGTTCTAACACAGTTTTGAAGTCAAAATATAGCTTGTGAAAGATGTAAGGATCTAAGAGTGATGATTTTGGTCATATCTCGAGTTGAATTTTGAGATTTCAAAATCATAATATGTAATTAAATTTTGAATGAGTATGGTTGTTTTGATTTCTATAAAAGAATGTATATTGTTGTGAAAGTAGGGAGTATAATGGATAATTTGCTGAATCAGATTCGAAGAATGTAACATACTAATTGTGAATTTATATATCTCTCGGGTATTACCTACCCGTTAAAAAAATTTTCACAATTAATATTTTGTACAAAGGAATTTTATTACAGTCTTTATGAAAATATATATATGTATATTTTCTTCAGATGTAACATAGATTTAATGAGTTAATGTTAAATTAAACTCATTTGATTTACGGTTGAAACTAGAATTTAATAATCCCTAAAGTCTTTAAAAAGTACATAACTTTTACGCAGTATTTCTTTAATGACATTGAAATTATGAATCAATACTTCATTATTTATTGATGTATGATGTTCGGTTCGTGGAATTCTTGTGAATTTCGCAAAGTACGAATGATGTTATCTAAAAAGTTTCGGGTACATCAATGATGAAAGTGTAAAATCAAATATATACTTGATTTATTATGAATTGGAATTTGTTGAATTGCGACAGAGATTGTAGTTAACGCTGGTTAAGTTGCGGTCGAAGGACGTACATTATTGCATATTTGTAATATGAATTAACCGAGTAGTTAAGATTCACACACAATAGTTTAGCACGGAAAGATTTATTTCAAAATATATATATATATATATATATATATATATATATATATATATATATATATATATATATATATATATATATATATATATATATATATATATATATATATATATATATATATATAATATACATATAATTTCTTGAGAGGGAATGAGTTAATTCTTCATAACTCGTTGATACAATATACACGTTATTGATTCGTAATGATGTCCACAGTGATTCTTGAACTGACGGAGTTTGTGACGTTATCTGTGTTGTTGATTCGGATGTTGACTGTACTGACGATGCTGGTAACGCTGACGGTACTGTTGATGCTGTTGGTAAAGCAAGTTTAGCTTGTTAATCACACACCATTTTTGTCAGGGTTTCTACTCTTCCTTCTATCATTTTGGTTCGCTTAACTGATTTATGGTTAGGGCTAGATTAGATAATCTCTAAGACTTTAGAGATTACATAATCGCCGCAGAATGTTTCTCCAATGAAGTTATGAATTAATACTTCATCAGTTATTGTTGTTGGTACTCCTTGGTATCTATGGTGCGTATGACGTTGATGCTCGTGGGACAGATTGTGAAGTTGAGGTTTACGACGCGGTTGTGGTTGGAGGTGGTAATGGTACTATTGGCGTTGATGATGGTGGTACTGGTTATGCTGCTGATGCTGCTGCTGGTGTTTGTAATCTCTGCACCATATTCTCCAAAGCCACTACCCGAGCGCGAAGCTCGTTGACTTCTTCTATTACACCGGGGTGATTGTCGGTTCGGACGAGCGGATAAATAAAATCTAAAATTTGATGTAATATATAATCGTGACGAGATACTCTGGAAATGAGCGAGAAAATGGTGTTTCGGACAGGTTCGCCGGTAAGTGCTTCAGGTTCTTCGTCAAGAGGGCAATGTGGTGGATGGAAGGGATCACCTTATTCTTGTTTCCAATGATTGAGGAGGCTACGAACCCATCCCTAATTCATCCAGAATAGGTGATGACTGATTGGTTGATCTATTCCGGTCACACTGCTTTCGGAGCTTGAATGGGATTCCATTTCGGAATCTGAGTGACTTGAACTGATGACGAATTCCATTTCGTACGATTGGATAAAGGATTTTTTTTTTCCGATATGAAATGATTTTGGCTAACGGATGGTATTCTAATTACACATATATATATATATATATATATATATATATATATATATATATATATATATATATATATATATATATATATATATATATATATATATATATATATATATATAGATCAAAAGATTTCGTAGATTACGGAGGACTTTGCGGGATATGTCCGGCAAAGTTTAAAGTAACAGATACGATAAGATATGATTTAGCAGATATGCTAAGATATGAATTTTTATCTATACACTATTCATGCAATCAATGCAGCAAGACGTGTCTTAGACTAAAAATGATAAGCAGGTAATTTCCTGAGGATGATAAGTAGTTAATTTTCGACACAAAATGATAAGCAAAACTTTTGACATGCAGACACGGTCGAAGTCCAGACTCACTAATGCATCCTATCGACTTATCAGTTAGACACACTAATGCAGACCTGGTTCGCTAAGACCACCGCTCTGATACCAACTGAAAGGACCCGTTCATATACATTATAAACGATTCACAATAGTTGATTACATTGCGAGGTATTTGACCTCTATATGATACATTTTACAAACATTGCATTCGTTTTTAAAAGACAATCTTTCTTTACATCGAAAATTGACAGGCATGCATACCATTTCATAATATCCACTATCCAACTATAAATTGATTTAATAATAATCTTTGATGAACTCAATGACTCGAATGCAACGTTCTTCGAAATATGCTATGAAAGACTCCAAGTAATATCTTTAAAATGAGCAAATGCACAGCGGAAGATTTCTTTAACACCTGAGAATAAACATGCTTTAAAGTGTCAACCAAAAGGTTGGTGAGTTCATTAGTTTATCATAATCATTTATTTCCATCATTTTAATAGACCACAAGAATTTCATTTCCAGTTCTCATAAATATACGTCCCATGCATAGAGACAAAAATAATCATTCATATGGTGAACACCTGGTAACCGACATTAACTAGATACATATAAGAATATCCCCTATCATTCCGGGATCCTCCTTCGGACATGATATAAATTTCGAAGTACTAAAGCATCCGGTACTTTGGATGGGGTTTGTTAGGCCCAATAGATCTATCTTTAGGATTCGCGTCAATTAGGGTGTCTGTTCCCTAATTCTTAGATTACCAGACTTTAATAAAAAGGGGCATATTCGATTTCGATAATTCAACCATAGAATGTAGTTTCAATTACTTGTGTCTATTTCGTCAAACATTTATAAAAGCGCATGTATTCTCAGTCCCAAAAATATAAAGGGTAAAAAGGCAAATGAAACTCACCATACTGTATTTCGTAGTAAAAATACATATAACGTCATTGAACAAGTGCAAGGTTGGCCTCGAATTCACGAACCTAAATTAATTATATATATTTATGTGTTGGTCAATATTTGTCTAACAAATTAGGTTAAGTCATAGTGTACCACAATCCTAATGCTCGAGACTAATATGCAAAAGTCAACAAAAGTAAATTTGACTCAAAATAATTTCCAAAAATCTATACATGATTAATATATAGTTTAAATATCGTCGTTTTATATTTTTAAATATTTTTAAAAGATTTATTAGAGTAAATAATATAATTTATTTATTAATAAATAAAATTTTATATTAAATTCATATAATAAAATATACTTTTATATATATTAAGTAATAAAATTTATAGGGTTCATTTAATATCATAAAGATAATATGATAGGTATTATTAAAGTAAGTTATTACACGTAGTAAAATATGTTTGTATCACATATTTATTTGATAAAATAATATCTATAATGATAGTAAGTAAAAGTTGTATTATTTTGTAATAATAATTATTATTATAAAAATATCAATATTTATAATTACTAAGATGACATTATGATAAAACGATAATTCTAATTATGATAACTTTAATATTTACGATAATTTTTAATATTATCTTTAAAATAATAATTCTATTTAAAATAATAATAATAATGATATTTTATAGTAACAATGACATTTCTATTAAAATGATAATTTTTGTTAAAATGATAGTTTTAATACTAACGATACTTTTAATAATAATAGTAATGATAAAAATAATAAGAATGATAATTTTATCTAAATCAATATCTTATAATATTTTAATTTCATCATGATACTCTTACTCATTATTTCCTAATCGTTTTGTTTAATAGCTTTTAATCGTCTTTTATATCGTGTTCATAATAATGATAATAATAGTAATCAAAATAATTAGGTGTTACAAATATTTGTTTTAAATACACTAATATTAATAATGATAGTTACTATAACATTATTAACGATAATACTAATAATTATCTTAATGATAATATAGTAATAATAATAATAACAATAACAATAACCATTTTTAAATAATGATATATATATTAATAACGATAATAATAATAATACTAATAATAATAATAATAATAATAATAATAATAATAATTGGATAATAATAATAATACTAATTATAACTTTAACGATAATAACGATAGTAATAATAAAAAAAAAATAACAATTTTTAATGATAAATTCCTTTTATTGATAAAGATAATAATAATCATAATAATAAGATAAAACTGGAACGACGATAAAAACGACGATAATAATAATCATTTTTAATAAAAATATTAAAAATTCAATTGATTATAACTTCTAATCCGTTCATCGAAACCATTCGATATCTAAAGGAAAAGTTCTTAATTTTTCGCTAGCTTTCCAAGGACATGCATATCTTATACCTTATCTTAACCTCAAGTGTAACTAATTCAACATTCAACCTAACCTGTCTAAGGGCAATATTAAAAGTACAAGCATGCATAATCCTAAATACTCGAGCACTAGTCAGGGATACACTATTAGTATGTAAAAGTTAAATTATGAGTACTCACATATCAATATTGACCTCACGAGCATACCCATGAACCATACTCAATCATCTCCATAGCTATAACCCATAATTTCCTTAATCCTATCCCACTCGAAAAACAATTTCGAAATCACTCGGACAGCACTCCGTCGTAATATTTTATGTATACTAATAATATCTTGAAATAATACGGAGTAAATATATATATGTAAATCGATTGAGAGAGTTTAGAGAAAAATATTTTCAAGTTTCTATGAAATAATGAAACCTATTGAATTCTATTTATAATAGATTTTTGAATTATTAAAGTGAATTATTAAAGTATGAATTATTAAAGTGAATTATTAAAGTATGAATTATTAAAGTGAATTATTAAAGTTAAAGTAAAGTAAAAATAAAGTAAAGGTAAAGTTTAAGTATAGTAAAAGTATAAAACTATGTACGTATAATACGCGTATAAATATATATAATATTAATTTAAATCGTTATATATATAAAATAAAATATAAATATCGTTATCTTTATCATACTAGTTAAGTAATGAGTTGTCAAAAGTGGTTCTAGATATTTATAAAAGTTATATACGTTTTAATAATAAAGTTCTTTTTAAACTGAAAACGTTTTTGTACGTTTAAAACTAAATAGATCAATCGAGTCTTTATGAGATTCAATCTTCCACTATCCTTTGTCTAGTTCTCAATGATTGATAATTTGTTCTTATTTATAAATCACTTTACCATTTTCCGAATATTGTTAAAATGGAAAGATTTCTCAAATCAACGTGGGCCTTTCAACAGAGACTTGTAATCATAATTCAATATATCTGATAATTCAATCATTTGATCTTATCTTCTAATTCCATTGATAAACATTTTGAAACAGATACAATCATATAAAGTATTTAATCTAATATTTTATTTACGTTTCAAGTTATAATATATATACACATATACAAATATAATCATATTCGTTTAATGGTTCGTGAATCGTTGGAACTTGGTCGAGGTTGAATGAATGTATGAATATAGTTTAAAATTCTTGAAATTTAACTTAACAAATATTGCTTATCGTGTCGGAAACATATAATGATTAAAGTTTAAATTTGGTTGGAAATTTCCGGGTTGTCACAGATTTAAACCCACTAGACTTCTTGGATTTAGATCCTTATTGACCAGATACTTGCCCACGTTGTTGTAGCACATTACCAAATATTCTATTTCTGGCGGCCTGAACATCACTTTCTACCATCTTAGCCTTCACAACCGCTTGACACAACGACGTAGCCGTTCTAACAATAGTTCGGTACTCTGGCAAAATGATATTACCAAAATGCTGTATACGAGACTCTTGTTCTGGCACCCACTGTTGTACAAACCTCAGTTTATCCATATACTTCTCTACTACCTCGTCGATCGTCATATGAGGTGTCATCTTCTTTTCAAGAAACTTAGTCTTGATTTGGTTCATATCAAACGGATTACAATACTGTTCACACACCTTCCCATGAAACTGCTCCCACGTGATCATACTCACTTGCTCTTTTGGTATACTTGAAATCAAAGAATCCCAACAAATCATAGCCCTACCTTTCAACAGTCGACTAGCATATGTTACTTTCAGCTCAGGTTCACACTGACACACTTCAAATACCCTTTCAATTTCTCGTAACCAATTGAGAGTTACAGTCGGATCAGTACTTCCAGAAAACTCAGAGGGTTTGCAATCACTGAAGTTCTTATAAGTACACTTTTTGGGTGGTTACATGTAAGGTTGTTGGAACATTTGCATTTGGTATGGGTTCATCATCATGGGATTTTGGTAAGTAAAAGTGTTTTGCGGTGGCATATAGTATTGGTTAGGTATTTGATTCTGAAATTCTGGTGCACATTAGGTATCATTTGGGATTGCGCGGTTGGGAATCCAGGTGGTGTATCATCATTTCCAGAATGCCTCGCTAATTCAAGCTCATTAATTTTGTCTTCAGCCTCTTTTAGCTTGCTTTTTAACTGAAGGATGTAACTACTCTGATCATCATCAGACTCAACACCCTCTTCTGGTGCTCTGAATGTTCCGGGGTTGGATGGGCCAGTTGCGTTTCTATCAGCCATACCTGTGCTACAAAATAGCTTATAGAAAAGCTTAGTGGATAACAGTTAGTTCAATCACAACTAACACACGTATATCCTATTTTCACTTAGCCCCCACTCCCACAGACATGTTTGACTTGCCTCAGGGTTCGGGAACAAAATACGCGCATGTACTTGTTGCCAAACCATGCTCTGATACCAACTTGTAACACCGGCCATTTTTTTTACCACAGCGGAAGACTTTATTAACAAACATACTATAAGTCGCGTCATTACATTGATCTGAGTAATTAAGTTTAAGTTTACACAATGGTGTTACGTTATTACAAAACATGATTTAAACAAAAGTTCTCATCAGAGTAGGGTTATCAAACATGTCTTCTGCATCAATACCCATCCCGACTAGCAGTACCTAAACCTGCAAGGGGAGAATATGTGGGGGATTAGCGCACCGCTAAGTGAATGGAATCTATCTAACAGATATAGCTTAAGCCACACACAAGCTATATACTAACAACAATACATGCTAACTACCAACTAGCATACATTAAGACAATACGAGGATCGGCGGCTTGTACGAGCACATGACTCTCAGCTGATCGGGCCTGAGTCTACCGATAGTCCCTGCTACTCAATTCACAGTATAGTTTTCCAGATGTATGGGGTGCATCATTCACACTATACTCCACAATTTGTAGCCTATGGACCCAACCTCCCCTAGGCACGGTTGACCTCATACGGACTCTAACCTCTCCTAGGTACGGTCTCAAATCCCCAGTCTCCCTAGGCCCGACTGGTGCCATTCACACAGTGTACACATAATTCACATACAACATTAGGCATACTATATTATTCTAACATGGCAATTTCTATACTATGCATGGTAAAAGAGTCAATCACAGTAGCATGATATGCTACTTAAACTCTATCCGGAGATAGACCCACTCACCGAATACCAGCAACTAGCTCAGATAATCTATCACTGAGCGGCTTCCTTATCCTTATCACCTGAACATAAGGCAAATCAAGTTAGTTTCTGTCCGTTAACACAAAACAGTACAGTACAGAAAATCAGTCACAAAAAGCGCCGTTAAAAGTCCACCTAACACTTATGCACTTTCAAAATTTACATCCTGAACACCAAAATAGAAACGGGCAGCATAATGGCTAGAAAAAGGCACTTTGGTAAAACATTCTGCCCTGGACACACAGTCGGTCGACTGTCTCCTCAATCGGTCGACTGACGTAGACAGTTGGTCGACTGTTGACACAATCGGTCGACTGACTTTCCTAATCGGTCAACTTATTTGGTATTTCTACAATCGGCCGAACGTCAAACACAGTCGGTCGGTTCACTCGCCGGTCGACTGTGTTCTTCATCTGCAGATTCTGAACACAACCTACGGACTTCAAGCTAAATTCACCAAAACTAGATCTAGAGCTCGTTTTCGACACCAAAACTTACCACAACTCAATTACTACATGTTATAGACTATAAACCCACAAAGTTTTGACCATAACAACATCAAATCCATGGATTTTGAGACAAAATCAAGCTTTTGAACAAATACACTTAAAAACACATTTTAACACTAAATTGACCATGAAAGCTCATGATTCATACCTTAAAAGAATCAGTAGAGTGTAAAGAACGTGATTTCAAGACCAATTCGAGTTCAAGATCAACAATGGGGAATTAGGGTTTGGTTAGGTGGGGATTTAAAGGACGGGAGGTGGATTTGGGGATTTTTGTGAAAATGGAAGTATTACTTCTAAGATACTCATTTAAGGCTGCCTTTTTCCCCCACTACACAACAAACGGGTATTTACCAGTTATCTAACAACTTAACACAACTAGTAAAGTACCCTAACGAGGTCCAAATTAAATAAACAAATCTGATCTGTAACCCTTGTCACAAACTGGTCTTAACCAATTAATAAAATAACACTATTTACATAATTAAAATAAAAGCATATAAAACACATAATAGAACCCTAAGGGCAAAATAGTCCACTTAAAACTAGCCCGGGTTTCAGTCTGTTACATCGATCATATCAAATATAAGCCTACTCGAACAAACTCAAAATGTACACAAAATATGTAAAATGCACCCCGAAATGAATAAGGGCCATGAAAATCGTACACATCACCACTAATCATGAAATGCATCGTGTAAAGAATATGATTCCAAAAAGAATGGTCACCTCATTAACCCGCAATGGCTATCCCTCTTCCACCTCCATGCCCCCAAAACACCTATTTTTTGTCAATTCCAAGAATGATCGTCAATTCCAAATATATGTTGTCAATTCCAATTGATAATCATCAATTCCAAGAATAGGGTTAAGGTGGGTGTGCCAATGGTAAGGGACTGGGTACCCCACCTTTATTTGGTAACCCGGGCACGGGGTAACCGGTACTCATCAAGCTTTCTATCACAACTCTATAGTTTCTCTCATAGTAGGGCGAAAGCATTGACGGAGGTTCGTGGAATTAGGGCACCACGTGGCAAAATAAGAGAGTCCACCAATTCCAAATTTTTGAAGCACTAGGAAGACTTTAACTTCTTTTCAAATAATCGAGATTGACTTGGGAGACTTTACTCCCAAGCTTGGAACAACATAACTTGGAAGACTTTACTTCCAAGTTTGGAAGACTTTACTTCCAAATTGAGATGATGCTTATCTACTTCTCACATAACAAGCTTTTATGCTTATTTTTAGAAAAGGTAGGAAGTAGTTACTACATTTTCGTTAATTGCAAGCGCAAGGGTGCCGTAGCTTTTAGCTATGGGTTGTGTTGTCTAGCAACACTAGCACGAAGCCATTGCTCCTAAAAAGGATAGCACTTTGTGAAGCTCAAGGCTCCTCTTTCCACGGCACTTAGCATAGCTAAATGTAAAATGGTGTAGATTAGGAAGTCTCGTACACCAAGTGAATTAACCATTCAAGTTTATTTTTGAGACATAAGAGGGTGGACTTTAACCACCGAATTTTTGAAATCGGGAAGACTTTACTTCCCCCACACTTGAATGGAACTTTAACCATTCAAGTTGAAACTTGGAACCAAAAATGAATGGAACTTTAACCATTCAAAACAAGGTAAGTTATGGCTTAATTTTGACAAAACTTTTCAACAATTCAACAAAACACTTAGGAAAATTTTAAAATTAGGTCATAATTTTGTTTAAAGTTAAGTCCACGAGAATTTATCTCTCCCCCCACACTTGAGATCATGTAATGCCCTCATTACATGAAATTAAAATAAAGTAATAAATTCGAGTGGGCAAAATTGGAAAAGAAATCGAAGTACCCGAGACTAAAGGCCATTTCCACAAATAATTTTCAAATTGTATGAAGTTATCATACACATATCCACATCGCCATACTTCCTTTAGCTTTGATTTTGATTAACAAGTCTTTATCTTGACTCGTCCCCTTCTTCTCAACATTCATTCTCGGGGTGGTTCTCCCCCACACTTTATCAGACGACATGTGAAATCGGTGAAAAAAGTTCCACGAATCAAGAGAGTGAGCCAATCACTAACCCCTCGGGTGGTGTATAAGAAGAGAATAATCTTCTTTATTTGCATGAAGAAGATTGAACCAACCCAAGAGTCAACAATTGACTCTCTTCCAAACACGGTTTTGAACACGAGATTTGCTTTCTTAATCGGCTCACACAAACACGAATCATCAACCTCGGGTTGCAAAACCTCCTTAAAATCATCAATATCATACTCGAGAGGATTGTTATACACTTTGAAAGTTTCGGGTATGATATTGTCAACCTCATCTCCTTCATCATCATCATCTTCACTATCATCATCACTATCATATCATCTTCACTATCATCTTCACCAACCCCGAGTGGATTATCATAGACTTTAAAAACATTGGGCGTTGGTAAATCTTCAATTAATTCGTCATCTTCCTCATCACTTTCTTCATATTCATCAAATTCATCATCCTCATAATCTTCATCCTCTTCATCGCCTTCACTATCCTCATATTCATCGTTATCCTTCTCATCATCTTCATCCTCACCTTCATCATTGGTTATCAAAGATTTGGGTACTTATGCAATCTCTACTACATCGGTCTTGGCATAAGAGATTACATCATCATCATCATCATCATCATCATCATCATCATCATCATCATCATCATAAAAGACCCAATTTCTTGACCGAGAAGTAGAAATTACGGGTGAGGTGGGTGGTGAAATGGTAGTGGATACAAAATCTTCAACTAAAGGTAGCATGAAACTCATGGTTGTCTCTATGATTTGAGTTGAAGCTTGTTGAATTTCTAACATTTCCCTTAAATCTATTCTCTCTTGAATTAAAGCCTCCATACGGTTAAGGTGGGTTCTCACAACGGTTGAGAATAACTCTAGTAAATTCGGATCGATCTCATCTTGTTGTTGATTTTGAAATTGAAATTGAGGAGAATCCCATGTCGAGTTATCCCCCTCATAAAAATAGTCCATTGGTTGACCAAGAGAGTCAAAATTAGAAATGGGACCATAATCACAAGGTTGATCCACGAGAACAAAATCATTCATATAACCATTATCATAACCCCCGTCATCATAATAACCAGCATAAGCACCAACATAACCATTCGGATCAACATTAGCTTGCGAAGAATCCATATAACCGTTGTTATTCATACCCATGTAACCATCATTCATATACCCATAACCATCATTCATACCCAAATAACACCATTGTTGCCCAAATAACCATTGTCATCATTCATGCCCAAATAACCATTATTCATATCCATGTGACTTGAGTACTCCATCAATTGTTTATCATAATTCGCGATTTTTAATATCAAGTAGTCACACAAAGCATCATACTCCGTCATCTAGCTTAATCACACCAAAAACAAACAAATGTTTTCTGAATACAAGCAAATATAAACAAAAAGTAACTTTTACAAGAATGAAATTCTTACAAAAGGATCAAACAACTAAAAGTTTAAACCAATTACCCAACTTAGCTAACCGCTCCCCGGCAGCGGCGCCAAGAAAGTGTTGATGCGTGCGGAACAATACATCATTTACCCTCTAAATTTATACAAGATTCAAATATTACAAATAAGCACACACAACTAACGAGCACTTAGAACCCGGTCATTATTGCACTTTAATGTAAGAATTCATTTCAAGTTCGTCCCGAGAGAGCGGTATGAGTTGAATAATTGAAACTACTAGTTGTCCCGGGGTTTGTTTGATTTGGGGGAGGGGGGTTCGATAGATTGTAACTAACAACTAAAACTTGCACAATTAAACAAACTTAAATTTATCAATTAAACTAGTAACAAGAAATAAGTAGTGAAGTATTAAGACTTAAAACAGATTAACGAAGTAGTGTTCGCTTACCTAATCCTCTCTAAGCTTGGATTCACCCGTTTTACCCAATTTGCTATCGCACTAGTTGTTGAACTATTAAATGTTTAGCGTCACTACAAAACCTCAAATCAAATAACACTCCACGAATTCACATAGGCATTGTATTCTAAGATCGAGTTAAGCATGATTTGGTCATTGAGATTGAGCTTGGGTTAAAATCACTTAAAACCCCCAACTATCGAAATCACTTAAGATAATCGGCACTACTATGTTGACTAAAGGCCAATTGAAAACCAACTTAGATCAAGAACACAATCACTTGTAATTCTCTAGCTAGTTGTGTAGATCACTTAAGGTGTTGAAGCACACATTAATTCACTTCTCAAATCACTAAGAGATCTACTCAACATATGTAATCAAAGTCAAGCCTAAAACAAACTCATAGCAATGGATCTTTAGCTAACTCAACAACACATGATCATGTAATTCATTCAAACAACATTAATCAATTGATTTAGGACAAACACTAGCATTAGAGATTCATAGATAAGCAAACACGAATGATTTAGCCAAACATAGCAAATATTACACTAGCAACAAGCATAAAAACATCAATAAACATTATCTTGAGTGATTACAAGTAATTAATTCAAAGCTAGATGAAGAAAAACAAAGATTACAACTAATTAGTACAAAATGAGTAAAGTAAAGTGGAGATTACAACCTAAAATAGAGAAGAAACACTAAAATGGAGAATGGATGATGTGCATCTATCACTAATCCTCATGGAATTGGAGTTGGGAGCATGAAATTGGGCTTCATCTTGATGGCATCATGATTGGAACCCTTTTAGGGCTCCAAAATGGCCTAAGGAACCAGCTCTCTCACTCAAAACCCCAAATTTGCTTTTATAGGTTGGCTGGATTTTCTGGCTGAATCAGCTCTAGGTGCGCTGCAATAGGGGTAGGAGCGCCGCTTTTGGGTGTGCCGCAATAGACCAGGAGCGCCGCTTTTGACTTGAAAGCACTGCTTTTGAGTCTGAGAGCGCCGCTTTTGGTCACTAACTTTTTAATACACGTTTTAGCACATAGGAGCGCCGCTTTTGACCTTAGGAGCGCTGCTTTTGACCCTGGAACTTCATTTTCACTCCAAAACTTCACTAGGTTCATTCCTTTGGCCCAAGGGTTGATTCCTTAGCATAAATATGAACTTTTAGGCCACTTTTGTCCTGAAATGACTAAATACCACAAACCGCTCACAAATCATCACAACCCGTATCGAAATGCCACGAAAGTAGGGAGATATTGTGTAGATAAATATGTATATTTTGAGCAATATCAACGCAGATTCGTGAAAGTATAAAGTATAAATATAAGTCGAAAAAGTCGGGTCGTTACACAAGATGGGTCGCAAACTCAGGTGTATGGTTGTTATGACGCCCGGTATAAAATCAACGTGTACGGATCATTAACAACAGGTCCATTACACGGTACAATACTACATACTATTTTAAAACAAGTTTTGCATTCATGAAAAGGTGACGTCTTTATCAACGTCAAATGTTTTACAAAGATAACGTGCTTCTACGAATAGAAAGCATTAACATAAGTACGTGACACAAAGGTCATTACAAAGACATTGTTCAAATGTAACATACGTTGTGAATGCAAAGTAAAAGTTCCATGATTGAGACATCTCTAAGTAATGTAGCGTAAGTCTAACACAGCGAGTCTGTAACAGCAAGTCTAACACCAAGACTATAATAGCAAGTGGAATAGCGGAAGCAACAACGTCTAAGCACCTTAGAAATACATTCTTAAAAAGTCAACACGAATGTTGGTGAGCTATAGTTTGCTTGTAATCAGTAATGTAATGTAGACCACGAGATTTCGTATTCAAAATAGTAGGAAAAGTATATGCTTATCCGTGGGTACCCGGTAACTAACTTAACAAGTAATATCACCCCCTAAAAGTAAACCTGGAAAGTACATAAGTTTACGAAGTATTAAACACCCGTTGAATGCTAGCGCGACTAGCCTGAGTGGGGATGTCAAACCCTATGGATCCATATCTAAGATTCGTGTTCACCGGTTCATAAACCAATGACTAAACGTTACCGAGCTAAGGAGAATCTTTGTGCCGTTATGTCACCCACACATATATAAAGTTTAAGTACTCATGTCTAGTATGTAAAACATAAAAAGCGCATGTATTCTCAGTCCCAAAAATAGTTAAAGTAAAAAGGGAGCTATAACTCACAGTGAATGTGCGGTAAAGTCGATATGAAAAGTATGCAAGTAGTAAGTCGGTCCGAAAGGTCCTCAACCTAAGTCAAAGGTTACTAAATCAGTATATTGTCCCCAAAAGTTTAAAAGTGAATAAGTTAAGCCTAAAGTAACATCATCATCATCATCATCATCATCATCATTCGTAAAAGATAAAGTAAGTTTTCAACAAGAATAGAGATCGAAACAAAAGGCTGACTTTGGACAGCTGCTATGACCTCTATACAAACCGAAAAGACGCGTGGTCAGTGGCCAAGGCTCTGTATGTGAGTCCTTGTCCCGCTTTATAATTTTCAGATCCTAAATCGATGTCATTTGACCGTGGTGATGGTTCAAGCGCGAGTAGGTCAGACTTTTCAGCACGTCGTTACACAGGTGTAGTGATTTTTGGAAGGCTATAAATCCTAAACCGTATATCGGATTTAGGCGAGTCTTGAATGAAAAGTCATCTACTCAAAAAGAACTATCTAAAAATCAACTTTCTAGAAGTCTCAGGTGTCTGATCAGACCCTGAAAAACAGTAAACAAGTGATCCGGTGGTTTCTTGGTGCTTGATGCTCATCACGGTTCTCATCCTTGATGCGTGTAAGCTTCAAGTGTACAACTCTTTAATGTTTTAGCATCACTTTGACCAAGTTTCAACCATCAATACACAACTAAGAGTAAAAGCTAACATTCTACAAGTTTTGAACATCAAGGTTGTCTCTTTATTGCATAAATACAATAAAGCTTCAACCTTTGTCCTTTTGACACAAGTTTATGCATCTTCATCATATGAGATGATGAAGACTTGATTTTTATCACCATAAAATCATAAAAGGTTCCAAGTAAGTGAGATCTACAATAATAACTTAGATCTCAAGTATTAAGAAACCCTAAGCTAGAAAGCTTGGATTTTTACAAGATTAATGAGACCATAAGCTAGAAAGCTAAGATCTAGTGAAAGTAATGAGACCATAAGCTAAAAAGCTAAGATCTAAACAAAATAATAAAACCCTAAGCTAGAAAGCTTGGATCTTTAATGTTCTTGAAGATCCTTAAAGCAAAAAGCTAGATCTACAAGTTACATGAAGATCATAAACACAAGTTTTAATCCTTTAACAAAAATAAAGTGATCTTAAGCTATAAAGCTTAGATCCATCAAAATAATGAAGATTCAAAGCTAGAAATCTTGAATCTTTCATGTTCTTGAAGGATTCAAATCAAAGTTTGAATCTTCAAGATATAACAAGATCAAGAAGCTAGAAAGCTTGATCTTTTGAAGATGATGATGATGTCGTGTATAAGAAGAAAAGAAGAAGAAGAAGAAGAAGAAGAAAATTTAAAACTTACAATTTTTAGTGTGAGAAAGACTAGAGAGAGAATTAGAGAACAAGTGTGTAAAATGTGAATGAGATCAAGTGTGAAATGGGAGAAATGAGCTTGATATTTATAGTGGTGGTGGGGGTGTTTGGCCGTGGGTTTGGGGGGACAAAAGGGGGAAAACTTTTGCTTTTTTCTTAGTGGTGGTCTAAAGGTGATGCTTATTATTAGGATCACATGCAACATGTGTGGTAATGGTTAACAAAAATGCTAGTATGTTGGCTCATATTAATGGGTTTTTGTCCTACTTCTTAATGGGTCATAATCCATTTAAAATTGGGCTAACTTAAAAGTCCAATAACTAGAGTAGGGTGGGCTTAAGTCCAATAAGGTAGAAAGTCCAACAAGACTAACTAGTGTGCATTAGTAAATTACTAAGCGTAATTAAGCAACCAATAAGCCAAGTAATTGTCATTAGAAAATAACAATTAGTTTTACGTAGTCATAATATTCCAATTATGACCAAAATTAATCGTGTACATGGTACATAGCTCGTTCTAAGCGTCAAGTGACACTAACGGTCATAAAAGCATTCGAGGATCAAGTTAAGTAACTACGTACTTAATAACATGTTTTAAAATATAAACGAAAGTAATCAACATGAATAATGATCCCAGAATATAATATAGCTCAGTACTCACAAATACGCAGTTTCGTGAAAGTAATAAGCACAAAAATATAAGTCAAAAAAGTCGGTTCGTTACATTACCCACCTGTTAAAGAAAATTTCGTCCTGAAATTTTAAGCTGAGGTAGACGGTAGAGTCGAGAAAATTTGAGGATACTTCTGCATCATCTGATTCCCTCGTTCCCAAGTAAACTCGGGTCCTCGTTTAGCATTCTAACGAACTCGAACAATTGGAATCTTGTTGCGTTTCAAGGTCTTGACCTCACGGTCCATAATTTGAACAGGTTCTTCCACGAAGTGGAGTTTGTCATCAATCGTAAGCTCATCCAGAGGTATGATAAGTTCTGGTTCAGCAAGACACTTCTTCAGATTCGACACGTGAAAAAGTGGGATGAATAGCACTTAATTGAGATGGAAGATCCAAACGGTAAGCGACGGGTCCAATACGCTCCAAGATTTCCAAAGGACCAATATATCGCGGATTTAGCTTCCCACGCTTTTCGAAACGGATTACACCTTTCCAAGGTGCGAATTTCAACATTAAGCGGTCACCTACTTGAAATTCAAGATCTTTTCGTTTAAGGTCGGCATAGCTCTTTTGACGGTCACGGGCCGTCTTGAGCCTTACTTGGATTTGGACTATCTTCTCGGTTGTTTCATGGACGAGTTTGGGTCTAGTGATTTGTTTTTCACCTACTTCGGCCCAACAGATAGGAGAACGACACTTGCGGCCATATAAAGCTTCGAAAGGTGCGGCCTTAATGCTCACGTGATAACTATTGTTGTAAGAAAATTCGGCCAGCGGCAAATGCTTCTCCCAAGCTTTCCCGAAATCAATAACACAAGCTCGTAACATGTCCTCCAAGGTTTGAATCGTGCGTTCGCTTTGTCCTTCGGTTTGCGGGTGATACGCGGTACTCATATCTAAACGCGTTCCCAAAGCTTCTTGTAAAGAACGCCAAAATCTAGAAGCGAAACGGGCATCTAGATCTGAAATAATCGATAAGGGTACATCGTGACGAGATACAATTTCCTTTATGTATAGCTGCGCCAGTCTCTCCATTGTATCGGTTTTTTTCATGGCTAGGAAGTGAGCAGATTTGGTAAGACGGTCAATAATAACCCAGATGGTATCATAACCGCCTACCGTTTTCGGTAGCTTCGTGATGAAGTCCATCGTTATTCCTTCCCACTTCCATTGTGGGATTTCAGGTTGCTGAAGTAACCCAGATGGCCTCTGATGTTCGGCTTTGATCTTGGAACAAGTTAAACACTTTCTGACGTAAGTCGCAACATCCTTCTTGAGGTTTGGCCACCAATATTGCTCCTTGAGGTCGTGGTACATCTTACCAGCTCCTGGATGAATCGAATACGTTGAATTGTGGGCTTCGTCTAGAATAAGGCTTCGTAAACCCCGTAACTAGGCACCCAAATTCTTCCGGCAAAATATCGGAGTCTAGTCTCCTTAACCTCGAATCGAAAGACGAGAATGTTCAAGTGCTCATGAGAAATATTCTTCTCCTTGAGAACCTCCTCTTGAGCTACATGGATTTGGCTATTGCGATTGGTGTGAATGGTGATGTTCAAGGCTCGGACACGAAGAGGTACCATTCTTTCCTTTCAGCTCAAGGCATCGGCTACAACATTTTCCTTGCCAGGGTGGTAACGAAGTTCACAATCATAATAGTTCAATGTCTAGATCCACTGTCGATGTCTCATGTTCAGTTGCTTCTGATCAAATATGTGTTGGAGGCTTTTGTGGTCGGTGAAGATAGTGCTCTTGGTTCCATACAGATAGTGTCTCCACAGTTTGAGTGCAAAGACAATGGCTTCAAGCTCGAGATCGTGAGTCGTGTAGTTTCGCTCGTGAATCTTCCGTTGTCGAGAGGTATAAGCAATAACCTTCTTCCGTTGCATCAATATACACCCAAAACCTTTTCGGGAGGCATCGCAATACACAACGAAGTCATCACTGCCTTCGGGAAGGGATAAGATAGGTGCGGTTGTTAACTTTTGCTTCAGGGTTTGGAATGCCGACTCTTGCTCGGTTACCCAAACAAACTTCTTTTCTTTGTGAGTTAATGCGGTCAAAGGACGCGCAATCAAAGAGAAACCTTCGATGAATCTACGATTGTAACTGGTGAGGCCTAAAAATTGGCGGATATGAGTAGGAGTGGTGGGAGTTTCCCACTTGCTGATGGCTTCGATCTTTGCGGGATCGACTTTGATACCCTGATCGCTCACAATATGACCAAGAAATTGGACTTCCTTCAACCAAAATTCACACTTGGAAAATTTGGCATAGAGTTGCTGTTGTCTCAAGAGTTCAAGCACGAGTCGAAGATGTTGCTCATGTTCTTCTTCGCTTTTGGAATAGATTAGGATATCGTCTATGAATACGATAACGAATTTGTCTAGGTATGGCTTGCATATGTGATTCATGAGATCCATAAACACGGCAGGTGCGTTGGTTAAACCGAATGGAATCACCAGAAACTCATAGTGACCGTAACGAGTTCGAAATGCCATCTTCAGTACATCGCTCTCCTTCTCCCTCAACTGGTGATAACCCGATCGCAAATCGATCTTGGAGTAAATGCTGGATCCTTGCAGCTGATCGAAAAGATCGTCAATCCTGGGAAGGGGATACCGATTCTTGATCGTCAACTTGTTCAGTTCACGATAATCGATACACATGCGGAAAGATCCGTCCTTCTTCTTCACGAACAAAACAGGTGCGCCCCAAGGCGATGAACTCGGTCGAATAAATCCACGGTCTAGCAATTCGTGTAGTTGACTCTGCAACTCTTGCAGTTCGGAAGGTGCGAGTTGATAAGGTGCGCGATGTAGTGACCCAAAAAATTTCGAATTATTTTTGAACCAAACTCATGATACGATTTCATAATTCTGACATGATAAGCAAAGCCCGTTATGTTGCGTCTCAAAATTTTAAACTGTTTCATGAAATCATTTGACCTTGACTATTCCAGACGATTCATGAACCATTGTTTGTAAATATATGTACATATATATATATATATATATATATATATATATATATATATATATATATATATATATATATATATATATATATATATATATATATATATATATATATATATAATAACTTGAAATAAATTAATAAACTATTATTATATATATATAGATATAGATATATATATATTATATATATATATATATATATATATATATATATAATAACTTGAAATAAATTAATAAACTATTATTATATATATATAGATATAGATATATATATATATATATATATATATATATATATATATATATATATATATATATATATATGAATGTTACTTGCATATATATAATGTTATATTAAATTTAATTACTTAACATATATAATTAATATATTCATTTGTGTAATAAAACTTGCTATTTAAAACTGTTTATATATAGAAAGAATATATTAAAAATAATTGATTTCGAGCCTAATTAGTAAATGTCAGTGTGACGACCCAGAAATTTCCGACCAAATTTAAACTTAACCTTTATATGTTTCCAACACGATAAGCGGAATTTGTAATGTTGAATCTCAAAAAGTTTGGAACTACATTCATGTAATCAATTACCCTTTGACCGTGTTCGACGATTCACGAACAATTATGAGTATATAGATATGTATATATAATATATAATATTAACTGAAAACATTAACAAAGTATTAGATATATGATACTTTACATGAACGTATTTATTTCGATATATTTATCGACAGAATTAAGAGATAATATCAGATGATTGAATTATCAGATACATTATGATATGATTACGGGCCTATGTTATGAGGTCCACTGTGATTTAAGAAATCTATTCTTTTTGACAACATTCGGAAAATGGTAAAGTGATTTATAAATAAGAACAAATGTGTCAATTAACGGGAACTAGACAAGGGTTAGTGGAAATTCCTGTTTAATTTCCAAGGCATGTTTTATAATATTTTTCTCATGACCTTGATAAGATAACTATGTTAACTTTCATTTTATTTAATATGAAAATAAGAACGTGAAGTTTAAATAACTTAGATATTGGATATCGACAAGTTAAGTAACTCAACATTTTTCATTAAGATGATTTCATACGTTTATTTAACCTTTGGACTTTATCTCATGCTTCACCAATAGACTGTAATTTAAAAACTTGAAACCTATTATGAATATATATAATTCTACTTTTCTAAAATGTTTTATGATATAACGATTTCCATTATTTTAACCTTTTAACAAAATGATTCTTAAATATATTTAGTTTTGGAAAACAAAATTATCATATTTATTTGATTTAGTTTCAAAAGTACAAAAAACGTTTTCAGTTTAAAAAGAACTTTATTATTAAAACGTATATATCTTTTATAAATATCTAGAACCACTTTTGACAACTCATTACTTAACCAGTATGATAAAGATAACGATATTTATATTTTATTTTATTAAATATATATAACGATTTAAATTAATATATATTTATACGCGTATTATACGTATATAGTTTTATAGTTTTACTATATTTTAACTTTACCTTTACTTTACTTTTACTTTACTTTAACTTTAATAATTCATACTTTAATAATTCACTTTAATAATTCATACTTTAATAATTCACTTTAATAATTCACTTTAATAATTCATACTTTAATAATTCACTTTAATAATTCACTTTAATAATTCATACTTTAATAATTCACTTTAATAATTCATACTTTAATAATTCACTTTAATAATTCAAAAAAAAAATCTATTATAAATAGAATTGAATAGGTTTCATTATTTCATAGAAACTTGAAAATATATTTCTCTAAACTCTCTCAATCGAATTACATATATATATTTTTTTGTATTATATCAAGATATTATTAGTATACATAAAATACTACGACGGAGTTATACTCAGACGATTTCAAAATAAGTTTTCAAACGGGATAGAGCTAAGGAAATTATGGGTTATAGCTATGGAGGTTATGGGTATTGATCGAGGGTATTGCTCGTGAGGTCAACCTAACGTTTATCATTTTCGTTGCGTCTACGTACTTTCCTGCAATATTGAATCACAATATTGATACGTTCGTGAATCCGAGACAAACCCTGCACTTGTTCAGTGCCGTCATATACATAATTGCTACGAAATACAGTATTGTGAGTTTCATTTGCTCCCTTTTTAATTGCTTTTGCAATATATATTTTTGGGCTGAGAATACATGCGCTGTTTTATAAATGTTTTACGAAGTAGGCACAAGTACTAAAACTAATTCTATGTGGGTTTAAACCAGAAATATACCCTTAGCTTGGTAACATTAAACTACTTGTCTATGTACGGTAGGCGCGAATCCTAAAGATAGATCTATTGGGCCTGACAAACCTCATCCTAACTATGGGATGCTTTAGTACTTCGAGATTATTTTAAACACATTTGATCTGGTGTACTTCAGAGGGTAAAACATGAATGTTAAGGCTTGTTACCGGGTGCCTACAACTTATAGAATACTTTTAAACACTTGCGAGTGTACAGATATTTATGGAAACTGAAATCTTGTGGTCTATTACTATTACAGAAATGATTGATTATGATAAACTAATGAACTCACCAACCTTTTGGTTGACACTTTAAAGCATGTTTATTCTCAGGTATTAAAGAAATCTTCCGCTGTGCATTAGCTCATTTTAAGGATATTACCTGGAGTCATTCATGTCATACTTTGAAAGATGTTGCATTCGAGTCGTTGAGTTCATCAAGATTAATATTAAGTCAATTATAGTTGGATGTAATATGAAATGGTATGCATGCCGTCAATTTTTGATGTAAAGAAAGTTTGTCTTTTAAAAACGAATGCAATGTTTGTAAAACGTATCATATAGAGGTCAAATACCTTGCGATGTAATCAACTATTGTGAATCGTTTATAATGTATATGAATGGGTCCTTTCAGTTGGTATCAGAGCGGTGGTCTTAGCGAACCAGGTCTTGCATTAGTGTGTCTAACTGATAGTTGTTAAGATGCATTAGTGAGTCTGGACTTCGACCGTGTCTGCATGTCAAAAGTTTTGTTTATCTTTTTTTAGTCGGAAATCATCTACTTACCATCCTTAGGAAATTACCTGCTTATCATTCTTAGTCTAGACACGTCTTGCTGCATTGATTGCATGAATAGTGTATAGACAAAATTCATATCTTAACGTATCTGCTAAATCATATCTTATCGTATCTATTACCGTAAACTTTGCCTGACATATTCCGTAAATTCCTCCGTAATCTATGAAATCTTTTGATCTATATATATATATATAGATATTCTATGTAGTTAGAATACCACCCGATAGCTAGAAAATCATTTCGTATCGAAAAATCCTTTATCAAATCGTACGAAATGGAATTCGTCATCAGTTCAAGTTCCTCGGATTCCGAAATGGAATCCCACTCAAGCTCCGAAAGCAGTGTGACTGGAATGGATCAACCAATCAGCCATCATCTATTCTGGATGAATTGGGGATGGGTTCGTAGCCTCCTTAATCATTGGAGACAAGAAGAAGGCGATCCTTTCCATCCACCACATTGCCCTCTTGGCAATGAACCTGAAGCACTTACCGGCGAACATATCCAAAACACCATTTTCTCTCTCATTTCCAGAGTATCTCATCATGATTATATACTACACCAAATTCTAGATCTTATTTATCCGCTCGTCCGAACCGACAATCACCCCGGTGTAATAGAAGAAGTCAACGAGCTTAGCGCTCGGGTAGTGGCTTTGGAGAATATGGTGCAAAGGTTACAAACACCAGCAGCAGCACCAGCAACATAACCAGTACCACCATCAACAACATCAACAGTACCATTACCACCACCAACAACAACCGCATCGCACACCTCAACTTCACAATATGTCCCATGATCATCGACATCATACGCCCTGTAGATACTAAGGAATACCACAACGATGAAGTATTGATTCATAACTTCATTGGGAAAACATTCTACGACGGTTATGTAATTTTTAAAGTTTAGAAATTATCTATCATAGCCTTAACCATAAATCAAGTGAGTTTAATTTAATATTAACTCATTAAATCTATATTACATCTGAAGAAATATACACATATATTTCCATAAAGACTGTAATAAAATTATTTTGTACAAAATATTAATTGTGATATTTTTTTAACGGGTAGGTAATACCCGAGAGATATATAAATTCACAATTAATATGTTACATTCTTCGAATCTGATTCAGCAAATCATCCATTATACTCCCTACTTTCACAACAATATACATTCTTTTATAGAAATCAAAACAACCATACTCATTCAAAAATCTAATTACATATTCTGATTTTGAAATCGCCGAATTCAATTCAAGTTATAACCGGTATCATCACTCTTAGATTCTTACATCTTTCAAAGCTATACTTTAACTTCAAAATTGTGTTAGAACATCATATGTATATTAACGATTATAATATGTGTTCAAGCCCTTCGAAATACCTGAAGACACTTCAAATAATGAACAATCGAGATGATGATCCAACCACATGTTATCCACAGTTACGTACCTGAAAAACTCTTGAAACCAAAGTCATAATTTAACATGTATCCATGTCAGACCTTTTGGCATTTACTAGCTAAAATAACTTTTCAATCCCTTCTAAAAATAGACGATTTTGTTACAGCTCCAGCAAACCAACTTCAATTGTTCATTCGAATAAGCCTTATTATAATGATTACCCCTTCATCATTATTACCGGGGAACCTTTCATATCTCGCCACATTAGCAGTAAACTTATTAACAACTTCATTGATCTTTGACTTTCCGAAAAATCTTTATATTTATCAAAACCCCATCATTTACTCATCTGCATCTTGTAACGAGAATTGCCATACGAATCATCGGAAATTAGCAATTAGTATTTTGAAATCTCGCAGCATGTCTACGCCAACAATTATATGTGTATATCTTCTGGACTTATATACTTTGAATGTGAAGTTTCTGAAAAACACCCTAAAATGCGAACTAGTTCTCGAAATACTGATGAAGCAGCAAAAACTATAAACGACCTTAAAAGTAAAAAGTTTGATGATAAAGAGTAGTGTGTTGGCAAAGCTCAGAAAAAGAAAAGATTTGGTACTGAAAAATACGGATTGAGCAAACCATGAAGAAGGCTGTGGATAAATCACAAGGACGAAATCTACCTTCAAAGAATCCAAATGATTCCGTGTCTGCTGAAGTCATTATCGAATACCTTGCTCCTGACTCTAAACCCTTATGGACAATATTCTTCATCATCCTCTGATATTAGAAATTTTAAGATATCATCGTATCTTTCATTATAAATATTCTTCATATTTCTGAAGATATTTCCATAATTATTCTTATCTGAAATCATTTACCTCTTCGTGCTGTCTGTATTACATCATAAAAGAAACTATTTTAGTTTCTAAATTCTGAAACTTTCGAATTTAAAATAGGAATATTTTTGAAGTAGTGTTGGGAACTGAAGCATGAACTAGTATAACATAATGACACTTGATCAACGTGATTATATTACAGTAAGTCATGCTGAGTTTCTAAATAGAACGTGATGATTCACAGATCATAACGTCATCATGTACTATGTTACACGACTCTTGTATTCTCTTTAACCTCTAAAATATCAAGAAAATATTTCTTGATGATTCGGCCTTTTCCGAGGTATTCTAGTAATTTGACAAGTCAAGATCGTGCCATTACAATTTCCTTCTTAGAACATTAACAATGTTCATTCCGAAATTCATATATGCGAATTCTGGACCATTACAAGCGGTGCTTAATCGAAAGAAGAAGAAACGAAAGGACAAAACTCCAAAATAGAAATTGGGGTATAAATCGCAGCAAATAAAAGAGAGCATTAATTGGGGATGACAATGATTATAGAAGACAGAAGCAGGGACATCGAAATATAAGGGAAGATATAAAACCCAACAATAACCCAGAAACTATAAACCGTATATATCGATGCATATAGCAATATAAAGACACGGGAGAACTAAAAACACTATAAAACCAAGAGTATAGTAGAAGTAAATAGATTCTTCTGGAGGTAGATGAAAAAGAAGAACGACAGATATGAAAGTGAGGAGTATATCGAGAATCAGCACTGGATGAAGCATATTGATGAATAATTTTAAAGTAAGAATTGAGGGAGAAAGAATAGAAGGTGTGAATTAAAAGGAAACGAATGAGGTGGATTTATAGTGAAATATCCGACAGAAAAATCGAGATGAATCATCGCATTAAATCGAAGAGGATCATAATTTCCTTAATCACCGAAGAATCAAATCCTATATAGATTACAAAGATTTTCTTTAATCCGGAGATCAACCGTGATGACGTCAAAAGATAAGATGAATCCCTATTTTCTCATTTCACTCTTTTACGATAGCTTCACTCATACGTTTCGAGTAATCGAATTATTTTATCCATATTTCTCAATCATGATAAAACCCTATGAATCAACTTATATTCGTCATAATAACATTCTTATTGTTAGCTATGACGACCTCGATCAAATTTCGGGATGAAATTTCTTTAACGGGTAGGTACTGTGACGACCCGGAAATTTCCGACCAAATTTAAACTTAACCTTTATATGTTTCCAACACGATAAGCGGAATTTGTAATGTTGAATCTCAAAAAGTTTGGAACTACATTCATGTAATCAATTACCCTTTGACCGTGTTCGACGATTCACGAACAATTATGAGTATATAGATATGTATATATAATATATAATATTAACTGAAAACATTAACAAAGTATTAGATATATGATACTTTACATGAACGTATTTGTTTCGATATATTTATCGACAGAATTAAGAGATAATATCAAATGATTGAATTATCAGATACATTATGATATGATTACGGGCCTATGTTATGAGGTCCACTGTGATTTAAGAAATCTATTCTTTTTGACAACATTCGGAAAATGGTAAAGTGATTTATAAATAAGAACAAAGGTGTCAATTAACGGGAACTAGACAAGGGTTAGTGGAAATTCCTGTTTAATTTCCAAGGCATGTTTTATAATATTTTTCTCGTGACCTTGATAAGATAACTATGTTAACTTTCATTTTATTTAATATGAAAATAAGAACGTGGAGTTTAAATAACTTTGACGTTGGATATCGACAAGTTAAGTAACTCGACATTTTTCATTAAGATGATTTCATACGTTTATTTAACCTTTGGACTTTATCTCATGCTTCACCAATAGACTGTAATTTAAAAACTTGAAACCTATTATGAATATATATAATTCTACTTTTCTAAAATGTTTTATGATATAACGATTTCCATTATTTTAACCTTTTAACAAAATGATTCTTAAATATATTTAGTTTTGGAAAACAAAATTATCATATTTATTTGATTTAGTTTCAAAAGTACAAAAAACATTTTCAGTTTAAAAAGAACTTTATTATTAAAACGTATATATCTTTTATAAATATCTAGAACCACTTTTGACAATTCATTACTTAACCAGTATGATAAAGATAACGATATTTATATTTTATTTTATTAAATATATATAACGATTTAAGTTAATATATATTTATACGCGTATTATACGTATATAGTTTTATACTTTTACTATATTTTAACTTTACCTTTACTTTACTTTTACTTTACTTTAACTTTAATAATTCATACTTTAATAATTAACTTTAATAATTCACTTTAATAATTCATACTTTAATAATTCACTTTAATAATTCATACTTTAATAATTCACTTTAATAATTCACTTTAATAATTTATACTTTAATAATTCACTTTAATAATTCACTTTAATAATTCATACTTTAATAATTCATACTTTAATAATTCACTTTAATAATTTAAAAAAAAATCTATTATAAATAGAATTGAATAGGTTTCATTATTTCATAGAAACTTGAAAATATATTTCTCTAAACTCTCTCAATCGAATTACATATATATATTTTTTTTTGTATTATATCAAGATATTATTAGTATACATAAAATACTACGACGGAGTTATACTCAGACGATTTCAAAATAAGTTTTCAAACGGGATAGAGCTAAGAAAATTATGGGTTATAGCTATGGAGGTTATGGGTATTGATCGAGGGTATTGCTCGTGAGGTCAACCTAACGTTTATCATTTTCGTTGCGTCTACGTACTTTCCTGCAATATTGAATCACAATATTGATACGTTCGTGAATTCGAGACAAACCCTGCACTTGTTCAGTGCTGTCATATACATAATTGCTACGAAATACAGTATTGTGAGTTTCATTTGCTCCCTTTTTAACTGCTTTTGCAATATATATTTTTGGGCTGAGAATACATGCGCTGTTTTATAAATATTTTACGAAGTAGGCACAAGTACTAAAACTAATTCTATGTGGGTTTAAACCAGAAATATACCCTTAGCTTGGTAACATTAAACTACTTGTCTATGTACGGTAGGCGCGAATCCTAAAGATAGATCTATTGGGCCTGACAAACCTCATCCTAACTATGGGATGCTTTAGTACTTCGAGATTATTTTAAACACATCTGATCTGGTGTACTTCAGAGGGTAAAACATGAATGTTAAGGCTTGTTACCGGGTGCCTACAACTTATAGAATACTTTTAAACACTTGCGAGTGTACAGATATTTATGGAAACTGAAATCTTGTGGTCTATTACTATTACAGAAATGATTGATTATGATAAACTAATGAACTCACCAACCTTTTGGTTGACACTTTAAAGCATGTTTATTCTCAGGTATTAAAGAAATCTTCCGCTGTGCATTAGCTCATTTTAAGGATATTACCTGGAGTCATTCATGTCATACTTTGAAAGACGTTGCATTCGAGTCGTTGAGTTCATCAAGATTAATATTAAGTCAATTATAGTTGGATATAATATGAAATGGTATGCATGCCGTCAATTTTTGATGTAAAGAAAGTTTGTCTTTTAAAAACGAATGCAATGTTTGTAAAACGTATCATATAGAGGTCAAATACCTTGCGATGTAATCAACTATTGTGAATCGTTTATAATGTATATGAACGGGTCCTTTCAGTCAGTGACACTCGGTTAACGTTTCGTTAGCTTTAATATAGATATAATACATGTCCATGAATGACTAAGATAAAAGTTGGACTGTAAATCGATTACAAAGATTTTAGGTTTGATATAACTATTTTTACCTTTTTAGATTAAATTTTAATACTCCGTACATAGTAATTGGAACAGAAAATAAATAATTAATGAACTTTTTTTATCAGGTTTCAAACAGTTAATGAGTGAAATAATTAATTATATTTAATCTAAAAGTTTGGGATTTTTAGGAACACTTTTATATTTTAACTGTTTAGCAATGAACCACATTATAACACAGTCCGAGAAAACTGTCGGTAGAAGAAACCAAAATATAGGCCGCTATACTATTTATATTACATGTTTATGTGATTTAAGAAGTATTATTATTTTTAATTATTAAAAGATTACTGTTTTTCTTTTGTTTCATCTGTCCACTACCTTCTATCTAATATATATATATATATTTATATATTACATGAACTGATACATGCAGGTAGATTATGAAAACCCACCACCACTACCTTCCTAAAACTAGTTTCCTATTTCTATCTTCTTCAATTACTAACCCAACACCCTCTTGATCGATACGCGGTTACCACCTTCACTTGTACACTGTGTTTGTTTATGTTCTAAACCAAAACTCACCCCACCATCGACTTCCATCACCTAAACCATCTTCGTTAAATGCATAAGTGATGAACCACAACACACCAAGACAATCACCATATCCGCCAACCTCCACCACCTTTATTTTTTTTCTGTTGCAGCTTTAATAAAATCGTTAACCACCACCACAATCCTACGACTCACCTCTATCAAAATGCCACATGCTACAGCCACCCTAACCATCTCTCACTAATCTCTCACTAATCTCTCTCTTCTCAAACTCACGAAGGCTCACTACTATGTCGATTTCTATTTCGAGTAACAATCACAACACCAACTTTCATCACCATTAAAGGCCGCTGCTATTAAACTTCTTTTCCTATTTCTGTTTTAATTATTTTTTTTAACTAAGCTGCTATGCGTTGGTTCCTCTTTCTGTTTTAATCAAGCTATTGCTACCGCTTGTTTACGGTTTGATAAGACAACCACCACACACTATCATGTTAACCACCTACTCTAATATGTCTGACTTCGAACACCATCACCAACAACACCTTAAAACCACTACAGTGCTATTATTCTTTTGTGGTTCGATCAGACACACAGCTATCCTCAATGAATTTTACTGTAGCTCGACTGCTATTATCCTATCTTTGCTGTAGCTTCTGTCGAAGCAACCACTGTTGTTCTTTTATGTTATAAACGAAATCGAAAAAAACTAGGGAAGATGATGAATAGTGATGGGTTTGATGATGGTGATTTTATGTTAAGATATAAATGATAAAAACAATCATGAGGGATGACAATGATGTTAGATTTAATAAGAATATGGGAATGGGTGTCGACTAGTTGTTTTGAAAGAGGAGAATAATGAAGAACGATGGTGACGATACTACATGACTTCTGTTTATATCTTTTTTCGATACCATCCCTTTCAAGCTTACAATCCTATTGTTCTACTCAATGACTGTTATCTGATTCCGTTCCTGATAAATTGACGAAGATAATGATGAGAAGATGATGAGGAGTTGATGCAAGAAAGATGATGACTGTGATAGTTGATGATGTTGATCGTGATGAGATGATGATGATGATGATTACACGTATGATAATGATAACGATGATGATCTTGATCATGACTTGACGATGAAGATGGGGATGATTTATACGACTGTATTTTTTTATACTCCTACAGCCGTTTGGTTACAAAACCCAAAACCACAGATTTATTTATTGGATCGTAAAATTATTAGTTGGGCTTGGTTGTTTTAAATGTGGTACTGTGGGCCGAAATAGGATTGGGCTTCAAATAGATTTGTATGATTGGGCTTTAAGAAAAAAAATAAAAACAAAATGGACTGTTGGGTTAAATACAACTGAATGACGAATTTATATAGAAAAACTGGACAGTGTAGATGATTAAGGTGTTGTGTTGGTTAGCGGGAGGTCACGAGTTCGAATCCGGGCTAAGACGTTTATTTTTATTAAGGCCTGTCTTCAAAGGTTGTACTCTATGTTTATTTTTATTATTATTATTTGTATTATTATTATTATTATTATTATTATTATTATTATTATTATTATTATTATTATTATTATTATTATTACTATTATTATTATTATTATTATTATTATTATTACTACTACTACTTTTATTATTATTATTATTATTATTATTATTATTATTATTATTATTATTATTATTATTATTATTATTAGTATTATTATTATTATTATTATTATTATTATTATTATTATTATTAGTATTATTATTAGTAGTATCATTATGATTAAAACTAATATTATTATGATTATTATCATAACATCATTATTTTTTAAAACCATCATTATTAGCATTATTATGAAAGGTATTATCTTAGTAAAAGTATTATTTTATTAAAAATTATTATTATCAATATTATTAAAAATAACATTTGTAGTAAAATTATCATTTTTATTACTATTAGGATTATTATTATTATCATTATAATCGAATACAACCTTTGTTACTATTATTGATATAAAAATATATTTATAGTAATATTATATATAAGTATGTACTAATCATAATAACATTTTCAACAAATTAGGTATTTTTAATATATATATATATATATATATATATATATATATATATATATATATAAATATTAAACATTTTAAATATGTACACAAATTAAATATATATAATACATAATTTAAGATATATTATATATATCTGTTCGATCACAATTATATGTGTTAATATATATAAGTGATATTATTTTATTAAAAATTATTATTATCAATATTATTAAAAATAACATTTGTAGTAAAATTATCATTTTTATTACTATTAGGATTATTATTATTATCATTATAATCGAATACAACCTTTGTTACTATTATTGATATAAAAATATATTTATAGTAATATTATATATAAGTATGTACTAATCATAATAACATTTTCAACAAATTAGGTATTTTTAATATATATATATATATATATATATATATATATATATATATATATATATATATATATATATATATATATATATATATATATATATATATATATATATATATATATATATATTGATATAACTATATAAATATTAAACATTTTAAATATGTACACAAATTAAATATATATAATACATAATTTAAGATATATTATATATATCTGTTCGATTACAATTATATGTGTTAATATATATAAATGATATAGGTTCGTGAATCCGAAGCCAACCCTATACTTGTTCAATGTCGTCATATGTATTTTTACTACAAAATACAGTATGATGAGTTTCATTTGCCTTTTTACCCTTTATATTTTTGGGCTGAGAATACATGCGCAATTTTTATAAATGTTTTACGAAATAGACACAAGTAATTGAAACTACATTATATGGGTGAATGATCGAAGTCGAATATGCCCCTTTTTGCTTGGTAACCTAAGAATTAGTAAACCGATCTACTAATTGACGCGAATCTTAAAGATAGATCTATTGGGCCTAACGAACCCCATCCGTTGTAGCGGATGCTTTAGTACTTCGATGTTGTTTTATCATGTCCGAAGGATTTCACGGAATGATAGGGGAAATTCTTATATGCATCTTGTTAATGTCGGTTACCAGGTGTTCAATCCATATGAATGATATTTTTGTCTCTATGCATGGGACGTATATTTATGAGATCTGAAAATGAAAATCTTGTGGTCTATTAAAATGATGGAAATGATTATTTATGTTAAACTAATGAATTCACCAACCTTTTGGTTGACACTTTAAAGCATGTTTATTCTCAGGTATGAAAGAAATCTTCCGCTGTGCATTTGCTCATTTTAAAGATATTACTTGGAGT
This sequence comes from Rutidosis leptorrhynchoides, assembly GCF_046630445.1. Classification (NCBI taxonomy): domain Eukaryota; kingdom Viridiplantae; phylum Streptophyta; class Magnoliopsida; order Asterales; family Asteraceae; genus Rutidosis; species Rutidosis leptorrhynchoides. The sequence continues at coordinate 681,090,276 of NC_092335.1, read as the reverse complement.
CATTCATGACATATTTCAAAAGACATTGCATTCGAGTCGTTGAGTTCATCAAGATTATTATTAAGTCAATTATAGTTGGATATATTATGAAATGGTATGCATGCCGTCAACTTTCGATGTAATGAAAGATTGTCTTTTCAAAAATGAATGCAATGTTTGTAAAATGTATCATATAGAGGTCAAGTACCTCGCGATGTAATCAACTGTTGTGAATCATTTATAATCGATATAGACTTCGTCCGGATGGATTAGGACTCGTCTCTACAGTTGGTATCATAGCGGTGGTCTTAGCGAACCAGGTCTTGCATTAGTGTGTCTAACTGATAGTTATTTAGATGCATTAGTGAGTCTGGACTTCGACCGTGTCTGCATGTCAAAAGTTTTGCTTATCATTTTTGTCAGAAATCATCTGCTTATCATCCTTAGGAAATTACCTGCTCATTATTCTTAGTCTAGACACGTTTTACTGCATTGACTTCATGAATAGTGTATAGACAAAATTCATATCTTAGCGTATCTGTTACTGTAGACCTTGCCTGATATCTCTCGTAAATTTCTCCGTAATTTAAGAGATCCTGGTACTATATATATCTATGCATATTATGCATTAAGAATACATCCAACTATCATTTGCTGTCACTAAACTCTTCATACCAAAAATCTTTTCTGTAATCGCGTAATGTAACATCGCGTTTTTACCGTACATATTTAAAGGTACAAACTTAATTTTTAGTACGCTTATAGCATGTGCATTTATATGATTAAAAAACCTAATTGTTAGTAATTGGGTAATTAAATATATATATACGAATATGTATGAATATATATATATATATATATGTGTTTAGAATATATGCAGGTATAGTAATATGCATGAGTCTTTGTTCATGTTAAGGCTTGTGAGACTAAAGATGAGGTTTAGACGTGTATAGGAGGCGTGAACGAAGTGTACAAGTTGGATAAATCGTTAAGTTGTGTAAAGCTGTCGAATAGCTCAGTTGAAGGCCATTGCCGCGCCGCGGAAGCCTTTGTCACGCCGCGACATTTAACTCAAACCAGAGTCAGGAGGCATGTTAAGAAGGGTCGAGTTTCCCTTTATATGTCGCGCCACGGAGAAGAGGGTCGCGCCGCGACAAATAACTAGAATCTGAGTCAGGAATGATTTAAGAAAACTCGTAAAATACGTTAAACGCCGCGCCGCGACAATTGGGGCTGCGCCGCGACCCACTGGGTGAACTGGTCCCGGATTTTGTTTTTAAAATAAGTGGTTCAAGGGCAAAATCATCATTTTACGTCTAGATCTGATTGGAGCACTAATTATCCACCACCCATCTATTTTATTCATTTTCATTTCCCTTTCCTTTCTCCATTTACTCTCAAAACTTAAAAACCCATTTAATTTCAAGTGAGATTTGAGAGTGGAGATTTGTGAATCAAACCTTGGAGCAAGAATTAAAGTTGTTCTCCTTGTTCATAGCTACAAGAGGATAGTGTTGGTAAGTCATAACTCCATGTTTTGTGTTTTAGTTAAATTATGGCTAGGGTTGGTCATTTAGTCTTGTGAGACCCATTTGGGAGTTAAATGGGTGAATTTGGGTAATATGGATGAAAGGAAACCCTAATAGCTATAACCTATTGTTTGGTCTTATGATTTGGGGTTGTAAGTGTTAAATGGTGTTGTGATCATTAATACACCTTTAAATTGATGAAAGAAGCCTTAATGGGTAAGTTTGACCCGATTGTGAGTCTAAGTAATTAAAATGGGTCAAATGAGTACTAGTTGACCTAATTGGGTGAAGTGGGTATGAAATACCCAAGTTTGTGTTTGTAGACTTTAATTCGCTAGCTTTAGTGATTGAAGTTGAGTCTTGACCCTTAAGGGCGGTTTTGGTGAAAATGGGGCATTTAATGCATTAAGTCATTAAATGCACATAAGTGAATTGTTGGTATTTTAGTCCAACTAGATATTGTGTTGATTGAAGTACTTATTATATTAGGTACTTTGCTTTGAAGCTTGTGGAAGTATAAAACCGTCACCGAATCGTTAAGGTGAGTGGAATAATTATATGTGTAGGTATATAATGTATCTATTTGTTGTAGCATGAGATGTGAAGTGTCGAGGTGCTAAGACACCACGTTTCACGTGACGAGTGAAGCATCGAGGTGTTAAGATGCCACTCGAGGTGAAGCATCGAGGTGTTAAGATGCCACCTAGGAGTGAAGTGTCGAGGTGTTAAGAAGCCACACCATAATAAAGAGTGAAGTGTCGAGGTGTTAACACGCCACCCGAGGATGAAGTATCGAGGTGTTAAGATGCCACCCGGGGGTTAGTTATACGAGGTGTTAAGTACACCAATGGATGTTGTGAACTCCGATGGCCTTTCGCGGGTGCCATTCCCTTGTACGATTGGTTAACCATGGTTATTTGTGTTGTAAGGGAAGGCTTATCATATTTTTCGAGTTATATATAATTATGCGATTGTTATGCTAGCTTGTGGTATTGGAGGTTGGTAGCCTCGTATTGATGATAAGCTAATTGTGTTGCTAGCATGTATTTCGGTATGTGTATTTGAGTGTTTGCAAGTAGGTATATTATATATGTATGTGTATAATTATTGCATTCACTAAGCTTTAACTTACCCTCTCGTTGTTTATCCTTTTAGATGCAGGTGCGAATAGGGGAAATGGGGTTGTTGGGCACTAGGTGTCCTTTGATGATGCTTCGTTGGAGCTTTTGGAAGTTGGCCTAACGTTTTGGATAGTTTAGTCCCAAACCATGCTCGAAGTATCGTTTGGATTATAAACTATCATTTGTAGTGGGTCGAACTTGTATTAAACTTAATTAATGGCCTTCGTGCCTTGTAAACATTTAAATTGTGGTACATTTTAAATGGAGCTTGTGGAATGGTCTACATATTTAATTGGCGCGTAAATGTGTATTAATAAAAAAAAAATTTATCGTAAGGATTACGGGTTGGGTTGTTTAACGTAAGATGGCCTCTACGAATCGACCACGTTCCTCTGACTCTGAAGACAGCGTGACAGAAGCACACCAGCCAATCAACTACCGTGATTACTGGATAAAATGGGGGTGGGTTCGCGACATACTCACCCTATGGAGAAGGGAAGAAGGTACTCCATATCATGAACCGAATCTACCACCTAACCTTGGAGTACTCGACCCGCTCACCGGTGAACCTGTTCGCAACACTGTTTATACCCTTTTTGCAAGAATTTTTCGTCTTGAGGCTACCATTAACGGAACTGGAGAAGATATCCGACCTCTACCTCACACTGATAAGCAACCAGGGTTAGTAGAAGAAGTTAAAGAACTCCGAGCTCGAGTGTTAACTTTAGAGAGCACGGTACACAATTTGCAAGCACCAGCAGTATCACCAACACCAGTAACATCACCAGCCTCAGCACCAACAGTACTAGTACCACCAATAACAACATCCGCATCACCAGTTTCGACATCTCATTCTGTACCTCGAGTATAATCATCGTTCTACATGACGTTCTACACCATTTATCTTCGTTCGACATAGCGATTATGTAATCTCTAATGTTTTAGAGATTATATATTCTTGTTCTAACAGTAAATCAAATGAGTTTAATATCATATTGACTCATTAAATCCATGATTACATCTGGAGAAAATATATAGGTATATATATGTTTTCATAAAGATTGTAATTAAAAATTCTTTCGTACAAAGTGTCAATTATGAAAATATTTTAACGGCTAGGTAATACCCGAGGATTATTTAGTTTTCACATTAATAAGTTACACTGTACATTCTTCGAATCTGATTTAACAGTCATTTACTATCCTATTTACAACCACCGAGATACGAATCCGTTCACCGCAGAATAACCATTTTCATTCAATTTCATTTTTGGATTTTGACCTATCAGAATCCAACAAGTGGCATAATGAAGAAAACATTGGACAAAATAAAATTTGTTAGAAACAAACAAATTAACTACGAGATAAATTTTGTTAAGAATCCACGCTAAATGTTCCTAGCTAATTGTTCCTAGCTAACTGATTACATTTTATTTATCGCAATTTATATTCTCGCAATTTTATTAATCATCATTTAATTTCTGTTATTTATTTTACGCACTTTATTTATCGTCATTTAATTTCTATTTTTTATTTTACGCACTTTAAATATCGGGACACGTATACAAGGTTTTGACATATCATATCGACGCATCTATATATATTATTTGGAATAACCGTAGACACTCTATATGCAGTAATGTTGTAGTTAGCTATACATGGTTGAGGTTGATTCTATAATAATATATATACTTTGAGTTGTGATCGAGTCTGAGACATGTACACGGGTCACGATACCTATTAATTAATTCGAATATTATATATTAAACTATATATGATTGATTGGACTGTTAACTGTGGACTATCGGCTGTGGACGAATAATATTGGATAATTAAAATGAATTAAAATACTGATTATAACATATGAAACTAAATAATTCTTCAAGTTTGCCACTTGATTTCATGTTATACCTCATTTGTATCTTGACGATTCCATTCTGCGTTCAAACCTTTCATGATTCTTGAAAACACCTCAATCGAGAGGATGAACCAACCGCACTTCGTCTACGAAAGGAAAGATTTATACATATAGTTATGCACTTGAAAACTCTCGGAACCTGAGTAAACGTTTAACACGTATCTGTGCTAATTCCTTTAGTATTATTATTACCCAAAATAACTTGGTAATTCCTTTCAAAGTAGCAAATTTTGTCACAGCTCCAGCAAGTCAACTTCAACTTTTCGTTCGAAACAACTTTATTATAACCTTGATATATACGTTATATTTTCGCCTTCGTTACCGGGGAACTGTTTATATCCCACCACATTAACAGTAAACGTACCAGCAACTTCACTACTCTTTGGCGTAAGTCACTTCGATAAATCACTATATTTATTCATAAATACCCTATCATATACTCATCCGCGTTTTGTAACAAGAATTGCCTTACCGGGAATCAGCAAATCAGTATTTTAAATCTCGCAATGTTTCTACATCATCAGTTATATGTATACATATAACATTTACCTCTTAGAATTATGATCTTCCATTCTGAAATTCTGAACAGCACTCTAGTCTACGAATCAGATCTTTGAATTTTGAGAAAGCTGATAAAACAGCGAAAACTGTTGATGACTTTAACAGTCAAAAGTATGATGATAAAGAATGAAGTGTTGGAAACGCTCAATAGAAAATTTAGTACCGAAAAGCGAATTATGCGAAACTATGAAGAAAGCCGTGGACAAATCACAAGGACTAAACTTGTACATAAGAATCTTGATGATTCTGTTTCTGATGAAATCTTTAAGCGAATATTTTACTCCTTAATAGCTCTAAATCCTCGTGAATGAATTTCTTCATCACAACTTGATTCAAAAATTCTAAGATATCATCGTACTTTATTTTAAATATCATCGATATATCTGAAGATATTCTTATCTGAAAACATTTATCTCTTCGCGCTATCAGTGTTACATCATATAAGAAACTGTTAGTTTCTATATTCTGTAAACCTTCGAGTTTAAACTATGAATGATTTTGAAGTAGTGTTGGGGGCTGAAGCATGAGTTAGTATAATATAATGACACTTGATCAACGTGATTATATTACAGTAAGTCATGCTGAGTTTTTAAATGGAACGTGATGATTCACAGATCATAATGTCATCATGTGCCATGTTACACGACTCTTACATTCTGTCTAAATCTATAAACGTATCAAGAACATGTTTTTCTTGATAGTCCTATATTTTTTTCCCTTAAATTCTGGTAATTTGACAAGTCAGATTGTACTATTACCATTTCTTTCCTAGAACATTAACTGTGTTCATTCCAAAATTTATATATGTGAATTCTGGACCATTATAAGAGACGCCTAACCGTAAGAAGAAGAAATGAAGGGACAAAGCTCCGAAATGGAAATTGGAGTATAAATTGTAGCAAATAGGAGGAAGTATTAACTGTGGATGACAGTGTTTATAGGGAACAGAAATAGGAACATTGAAATATAAGGGAGAATATAAAGCTCGATAACAACACATAAATTACAAACCGTGTATATCAATGCTTATCGCCACATAAAGACACGGGAGAATTAAAAGCACTATAACCCCAAGGGCAAAGTAGAAGTAAGCAGATTCCTCTGGTGGAAGTTGGAAAAGGAGAATGATTGTTACGAGAGTAAGGGTGAGGACAAGGATTAGAACTGGATTAAGCATTTTCACAATCTTTTGAATTTGGGAATTGAGTATAGGAATGGTAAAAGTAACGGAACGGAAGAAGTTAATTTATAGTGAAATATCTGATAGAAAAATCAAGGCAGATCTTCGCATTTAATTATAGAATCCTAATTTCCTGATTCGCCGAAAAATCAAATCTTTTAGATTTCGAAGATTTTCTTTAAAACCCTTGAATTCCGGAATTCAACCAAGACAACGTCAAAAGTTAAGACGCACCTTATTTTCTGAATTCAACCATGACTAGTCAAAAGTTATGATGAAACATGTCTTTCTCATTTCACTATTTAGTGATAGCTTCATTCGTACTCTTAGAGTAATCGAATTATCTTATCCATATTACTCAACAGTAATAAAACTCTATTTATCAGCTCAAATTCTTCATGAAAACATTTTTATTGTTAGCCATGACGACCTCACTCAAATTTCGGGATGAAATTTCTTTAACGGTAGGTACTGTAGTGACCCGGAAAATTTCGACTAATTTTGAACCAAACTCATGATACGATTTCATAATTCTGACATGATAAGCAAAGCTCGTTATGTTGCGTCTCAAATTTTGAACTGTTTCATGAAATCATTTGACCTTGACTATTCCCGACGATTCACGAACCATTGTTTGTAAATATATGTACATATATATATAATAACTTGAATTAAATTAATAAACTATTATATATATATATATATATATATATATATATATATATATATATATATTTATACATATATATATATATATATATATATATATATATATATATATATATATATATATAATGTTACTTGTATATATATAATGTTATATTAAATTTAATTACTTAACATATATAATTAATATATTCATTTGTGTAATAAAACTTGCTATTTAAAACTGTTTATATATAGAAAGAGAATATATTAAAAATAATTGATTTCGAGCCTAATTAGTAAACGTCAGTGACACTCGTTTAACGTTTCGTTAGCTTTAATATAGATATAATACATGTCCATGAATGATTAAGATAAAAGTTGGACTGTAAATCGATTACGAACATTTTAGGTTTGATAAAAATATTTTTACCTTTTTAGATTAAATTTTAGTACTCCGTACATAGCAATTGGAACAGAAAATAAATAATTAATGAACTTTTTTGATCAGGTTTCAAACAGTTAATGAGTGAAATAATTAATTATATTTAATCTAAAAGTTTGGGACTTTTAGGAACACTTTTATATTTTAACTGTTTAGCAATGAACCACATTATAACACAGTCCGAGAAAACTGTCGGTAAAAGAAACCAAAATATAGGCTGCTATACTATTTATATTGCACGTTTCTGTGATTTAAGAAGTATTATTATTTTTAATTATTAAAAGATTACTGTTTTTCTTTTGTTTCATCTGTCCACTACCTTCTATCTAATATATATATATATATATATATATATATATATATATATATATATATATATATATATATATATATATATATATATATATATATATATATATATATTATATATTACATGAACTGATACATGCAGGTAGATTATGAAAACTCACCACCACTACCTTCCTAAAACTAGTTTCCTATTTCTATCTTCTTCAATTACTAACCTAACACCCTCTTGATCGATACCCGGTTACTACCTTCAGTTGTACGCTGTGTTTGTTTATGTTCTAAACCAAAACTCACCCCACCATCGACTTACATCACCTAAACCATCTTCGTTAAATGCATAAGTGATGAACCACAACACACCAAGACAATAACCATATCTGCCAACCTCCACCACCTTTATTTTCTTTCTGTTGCAGCTTTAATAAAATCGTTAACCACCACCACAATCCTACGGCTCACCTCTATCACCACCTATAATCCTTACCACCTTCGCAACCCTCACCAAAATGCTACATGCTACAGCCACCCTAACCATCTCTCACTAATCTCTCACTAATCTCTCTCTTCTTAAACTCACGAAGGCTCACTACTATGTCAGTTTCTGTTTCGAGTAACAATCACAACACTAACTTTCATCACCATTAAAGGCTGCTGCTATCAAACTTCTTTTCCTATTTCTGTTTTAATTATTTTTTTTAACCAAGCTGCTATGCGTTGGTTCCTCTTTCTATTTTAATCAAGCTATTGCTACTGCTTGTTTACGGTTTGATAAGACAACCACCACACACTATCACGTTAACCACCTACTCTAATCTGTCTGACTTCGAACACCTTCACCAACAACACCTTAAAACCGCTACAGTGCTATTATTCTTTTGTGGTTCGATCAGACACACAGCTATCCTCATTGAATTTTACTGTAGCTCGACTACTATTATCCTATCTTTGCAGTAGCTTCTGTCGAAGCAACCACTGTTGTTCTTTTATGTTATAAACGAAATCGAAAAAAATAGGGAAGATGATGAATAGTGATGGGTTTGATGATGGTGATTTTATGTTAAGATATAAATGATAAAAACGATCATGAGGGATGACAATGATGTTAGATTTAATAAGAATATGGGAATGGGTGTCGACTAGTTATTTTGAAAGAGGAGAATAATGAAGAACGATGGTGACGATACTACATGACTTCTGTTTATATTTTTTTCGAAACCATCCCTCTCAAGCTTACAATCCTATTGTTCTACTCATTGACTATTATCTGATTCCGTTCCTGATAAACTGACGAAGATAATGATGAGAAGATGATGAGGAGTTGATGCAAGAAAGATGATGACTGTGATAGTTGATGATGATGATGATGATCGTGATGAGATGATGATGATGATGATGATTACGCGTATGATAATGATAACGATGATGATCTTGATCATGACTTGACGATGAAGATGGGGATGATTTATACGGCTGTATTTTTTTTATACTCCTACAGCCGTTTGGTTACAAAACCCAAAACCACAGATTTATTTATTGGATCATAAAATTATTAGTTGGGCTTGGTTGTTTTAAATGTGGTACAGTGGGCCGAAATAGGATTGGGCTTCAAATAGATTTGTATGATTGGGCTTTAAGAAAAAAAAAACGGATTGTTGGGTTAAATACAACTGAATGACGAATTTATATAGAAAAACTGGACAGTATAGATGATTAAGGTGTTGTGTTGGTTAGCGGGAGGTCACGAGTTCAAATCCGGGCTAAGGCGTTTATTTTTATTAAGGCCTGTCTTCAAAGGTTGTACTGTATGTTTATTTTTATTATTATTATTTGTATTATTATTATTATTATTATTATTATTATTATTATTATTATTATTATTATTATTATTATTATTATTATTATTATTATTATTATTACTATTACAACTACTACTTTTATTATTATTATTATTATTATTATTATTATTATTATTATTATTATTATTATTATTATTATTATTATTATTATTATTATTATTATTAGTATTATTAGTATTATTATTATTAGTAGTATCATTATGATTAAAACCAATATTATTATGATTATTATCATAACATCATTATTTTTTAAAACCATCATTATTAGCATTATTATGAAAGGTATTATCTTAGTAAAAGTATTATCTTATTAAAAATTATTATTATAAATATTATTAAATATAACATTTGTAGTAAAATTATCATTTTTATTACTGTTAGGATTATTATTATTATCATTATAATTGAATACAAAAATCATTCATATGGATTGAACACCTGGTAACCGACATTAACAAGATGCATATAAGAATATCCCCTATCATTCCGGGAAATCCTTCGGACATGATAAAACAACATCGAAGTACTAAAGCATCCGGTACTTTGGATGGGGATCGTTAGGCCCAATAGATCTATCTTTAGGATTCACGTCAATTAGTAGATCGGTTTACTAATTCTTAGGTTACCAAGAAAAATGGGCATATTCGGATTCGATCATTCACCCATATAATGTAGTTTCAATTACTTGTGTCTATTTCGTAAAACATTTATAAAAATTGCGCATGTATTCTCAGCCCAAAAATATAAAGGGTAAAAAGACAAATGAAACTCACGATACTGTATTTTGTAGTAAAAATACATATGACGATACTGAACAACTGAATAATGCAGGGTTGGCCTCGGATTCACGAACCTATAACATTTGTATATTTATTAATATACATAATTGTAATCGAACAAATGTATATACAAATTTATTAGTTATATCCTTTTTGTATTAATAGTATATATATGTCTCATATAATTGTTTTGTATATAAAAATATTAATTTCGGTTATATTATATGTATCAAATATTTTATATGTATTTATTTTATTTGTTTGTTAAATTAGTAATTACTAAAATAAAATTAGTAGTGATTAGAATAATGATAATGATAGTACTAGTGTTAAATATAATGATAATACTTGTGATCATACAATAATAATATTATATTTTTAATGATATTAGTGATAAGGATAATAATATTATTAATAACAATAATAATAATAATCCTAATTGTATTTATAATACATATACTAATAATAATGACAATCATAATTTTCGTGTTTAATTTCTAAGCTAATAACTAAAGTTTCTGTAACATCAATTCGTAATCTTAATCTTAATCATAATAATAATATTAATAATACCAATATTAATAATAGCCTTATAAAGATTAATAATAATGATAATGATAAAAGTATTAATGATAATACTAGTAACGATAATAATAATAATAATATTAGTGATAATAATAACAATTATAGTAATAATCTTAGTGTATTTAATAACAATTATAATTACTAAAATTAATCATAACAATAACAACAATAATAATACTAATAACAATAACAATAATAATAATAACAATAATTATAATAATAATAATAATAATAATAATAATAATAATAATAATAATAATAATAATAATAATAATAATAATAATAATAATAATAATAATAATAATAATAATAATAATAATAAATTTAAATAATAAAAAGACTACCTTCTTTGAAGAAGGCTTAAAAAAATATAAGTCTTCATGAGGGACTTGAACCCAAGACCTCTCGATCACCCGCTCACACTCTTAACCGTATCACCAATTCTGCTTTTCTGTTTAATACACTAACCCATTTAATATTAACCCGTTTTATTCTGTCATCTTCTTCCTTATCAATTTGGAACTCGACCAGGCTTCCAGAATGATTACAATCAACATTTTACCAGTTTGAATTTAAATATGTAAACGAAATAAGATTGATCTAGTTGTGATTTCATTGTTTAAAAGCAAAATAAAATAAGAAAAAATATATATACAGGTATATGAACCCGTCGCTGTATAAACACACAAAAAAATATATTGATTTTGAAATAGATGATGTTTTACACAATTGTTACAACATGAAATAGGTTATAAATCATTTATGAAAACTTCTCAAATCCTCAATTTAACTTGATTGATAACAGAAAATTCGAATTTGTTTGAAGAACATCCTGTTGACTTTTGAAACTAAATCTTTGACTCGTAAAATTTGAACTTGATAGCAAAAATCGAAAGCTGAAACTTTACAGATAGTTTAAACTCAAGATTTCTAACAACTCTGCACTTAAGGAATTTGAAAATTGGTATGAAAATCGAGTTTTTGATAAAATGGTTCACACAGGGTACCTGATGGATTTTTTTTCTGTATCTGCTTTTTAATTTACGAATTTCAGTATGAAATATTTATAATGTGTTTGAATGAGTGATGCAGTAACAAACTTTGATCAATATTTGATTCGTTAAAATGACATTTAACAAATTCCTGACATGAAATTGATAGGAAATGGAATTGAAGAATAAAAACAAAGAAATAAAATAAAATAAAATAAATTTTGATAATGATTTGTAACTGATTCTTGGATGGTTCCGTGAATTAAAATTCATCATATAGAATCAGGATCAGCAAAAGAAGATTGAGATTGAGACACTCAACAGAATTTGGATTCTACTTCATATATTTTTTTTATAGTTATATATATATATATATATATATATATATATATATATATATATATATATATATATATATATATATATATATATATATATATATATATATATATATATATATATATATATATATATATATATATATATATATATCTGCATTCTGTAATGTATATGTATTTATATATAATATAATTTGCATATTGATTTTCATAATCTCTATATACTTATATTTATCAGTATTTTTATATACTGTATATATGTATCTGTATTTATATGCAACAACTAATTAATAAGTAATTATAAACGTAATACTTTTATGTTATAATTAATATTAACCAAAAATTTATAATAATATAATAGTAAAAATAATAATAATATTATTAATGATAATGATAGTAATAGCCATAAGATTATAACAATTACTTTTATAATAATAATACTAATATTTTTAATGATAATAATAATATTAGTAATTATAACACTATATATATATATATATATATATATATATATATATATATATATATATATATATATATATATATATATATATATATATATATATATATATATATATATATATATATATATATATATATATATATATGCATTCTGTAATGTATATGTATTTATATATAATATAATTTGCATATTGATTTTCATAATCTGTATATACTTATATTTATCAGTATTTTTATATACTGTATATATGTATCTGTATTTATATGCAACAACTAATTAATAAGTAATTATAAACGTAATACTTTTATGTTATAATTAATATTAACCAAAAATTTATAATAATATAATAGTAAAAATAATAATATTATTATTAATGATAATGATAGTAATAGCCATAAGATTATAACAATTACTTTTATAATAATAATACTAATATTTTTAATGATAATAATAATATTAGTAATTATAACACTTTATATATATATATATATATATATATATATATATATATATATATATCAAATTTGTATTTTATAGATTATATATTTAAAATAATGTTAATACACTAGTATTGATATTTATTTAAAGTAATAACAATATTATTACATTTCAAAATAACTTATATTAAGTATTAAATTTTTACACACTTATCATATATTACAATATACCTATAATAATAATTATAGAAGTCATATATATAGATTCATTTTAAATTGTACTTACTTATTTTGTATCTTATTTTACATATTCATTTACAAACAATTGTTCGTGAATCGTCTGGAGTAGTCTAAAGTTAAATTGAATTCATATAAATAGTTCAATAATTTTGAGACTCAACATTACAGACTTTGCTTATCGTGTCGTAAACATATAAAGATTAAGTTTAAATTTGGTCGAAAATTTCCGGGTCGTCACAGTACCTACCCGTTAAAGAAATTTCATCCTGAAATTTGAGTGAGATGGTCATGGCTAACAATAAAAATGTTTTCATGATGAATATGAGTTGATAGGTAGAGTTTTATTACCATAGAGTAATATTGATAATATGATTCGATTACTCGAAAGTATAAGTGAAGCTATCGCAAAAGATTGAAATTGAAAGAGTAAATATTCGTCTTAACTTTTGACGTAGTCACGGTGGATTTCCGGAAATCAAGGGATTTAGAGAAATCCTTGAAATCTAAATAAGATTTGATTCTTCGGCGAATAAGGAATTTAAGATCTCTATAATTAAATACGGTGATATGCCTTGATTACTCTGTCTAATATTTCCATTATAAATTAAACTCTTCCGTTCTATTATTCTCACCATTCCTATACTTTCTTTCTTAGTTCATATATCCAAAAGATTGTGAAAATGCTTAATCCCGTTCTAATCCTTGATATTTTCCTAATTATCATTTCTGTCATCCTTCTTTTCAATCTCCCTCCAGAAGAACCTGTTTACTTCTACTATTACCTTGGGGTGATACTATTCTTAATTATACTGTGTCTTTATATTGCTGTTCGTATTAATATCCATGGTTTGTAACCTCCGTGTTTTTATTGGGCTTTATATTTTCTCTTATATTTTAGAGTTCTTTGCCTTTTTATTATCTTCTCGACCTCTAGTAAAGCGAGTAACGGTCCAGAATTCGTAAGTATGGAATTTCGAATGAACTTAATGTTCTAAGCAAGAAAGAACGTAATAGCACGATTTGATTTGTCAAATTACCAGAATCACTGAGAATGGAACTATCAAAAATATACTTTCTTGATATATTCAGAAGTTAAGCAGAATGAAATAGTTATGTAACATGGCACATGATGACGTTATGATCTGTGAATCATCACGTTCCATTAGAAACTCAGCATGACTTACTGTAATATAATCACGTTGATCAAGTGTCATTATATTATACTAACTCATGCATCAGTTCCCAACATTACTTCAATAACATTCATATTTTAAGCTTGAAAGTTTACAGAATATAGAAACTAACAGTTTCTATATGATGTAACACTGATAGCACGAAGAGATTAATGATTTCAGATAAGAATAGTTATGAAAATTTCTTCAGAAATATAAAGGATATTTATAATGAAAGATACAATGATATCATGGAATTTCTAATATCGAAGGATGATGAAGAAAATTTGTCCGCAAGAGTTTGGAGTCAGAAGCAAGGTATTCGGTAAAGATTTCATCAGAAACAGAATCATCAGGATTTTTAATGTACAAGTTTAGTCCTTGTGATTTGTTCAGAGACTCATTCGTAGTTTGCTCAATCAGTTTTTTAGTTTCAAACTTTTTCTGAGCTTTGCCAACATATAATCTTTATCATCAACTTTTGACTGTTGAGATCGTTTACAGTTTTTGTTGCTTCATTCAACTTTTCAAAATTCAGATCATTAATTCGCAGACTGTGTGCTTTTCAGAATTTCAGAATGAAAGATCATAGTTCTAAGAGATAAATGTTATATGGATACATATAACTGTTGATGTGGAAACGTTGCGAGACTCAAAATACAGATTTGTTGATTCCCGGTAATTGGTATGGCAATTCTTGTTACAGGATGCGGATGAGTACATGATGAGACTTCAATAGATAAATATAGTGATTTGTCGGAGAGATTTAAGCTAAGGAGCAACGAGGTTGCTGGTACGTCTGCTGGTAATATGATGGAATATAAAAAGATTCCCCGGTAACAATAAAAGAGCACGTATATAACTCAAGGTTATAATAATGTTGTTTCGAATGAAAAGTCGAAGTTGACTTGCTGGAGCTGTGACAAAATTGACTAATTTGAAAAGAGATTGCAAAGTTATCTTCGGTAATAATAACGCTAAAGGAATTAGCACAGCTACGTGTGAAATGTTAACTCAGGTTCCGAGTATTTTTAGGTGCATAACTATATGCATAAATCTTTCCTTCCGTAGACGAAGTGCGGTTGGTTCATCCTCTCAATTGAAGTGTTTTCAAGAATTATGAAATGTTTTAACGCAGATTGGAATCGTCAAGATACAAATGAGGTTTAAGATGAAATCAAGTGGCAAACTTGAAGAATTATTTAGTTTCATATGTTATAATAAATATTTTAATTCATTTTAATTGTCCAATATTTTTCGTCCACAGTCGATAGTCCATAGTTAACAGTCCAATCATTCATATATAGTTTAATATATAATATTCGAATTAATTAATACGTATTGTGACCCATGTACATGTCTCAGACTCGATCACAACTCAAAGTATATATATTATTATAAAATCAACCTCAACCCTGTATATGCGAACTCGAACATTACAGTGTATAGAGTGTCTATGGTTATTCCAAATAATATATATAGATACGTCGATATGATATGTCAAAACCTTGTATACGTGTCCCGATATTTAAAATGCGTAAAATAAATACCAGAAATTAAATGATGATAAATAAAATTACGAGAATAAAAATTGCGATAATATAAATTGCGATAATTGAATTGTAATAAGGAATTAGCAGTTAGCTAGGAACAGTTAGCTAGGATTTTGTTAGCGTGAATTATTAACAAAATTTCTCATAGTTAATTTGTTTGTTTCTAACAAATTTTATTTTTGTCCAATGTTTTTTTCATTATGCCACTTGTTGGATTCTGGTAAGTCAAAATCCAAATATGAAATTGAATGAAAATGGTTATTCTGTGGTGAACGGATACGTATATCTTGTGAATGTAAGTAGGATAGTAAATGACTATTGAATCAGATTCAAAGAATGTACAGTGTAACTTTTTAATGTGAAATCTAAATATTTCTCGGGTATTACTTACCCGTTAAAATATTTTTACCATTAACAGTTTGTACAAAAGAATTTTCAATTACAATCTTTGTGAAAACATATATACATATATATTTTCTTCAGATGTAACCATGGATTTAATGATTCAATATGATATTAAACTCATTTGATTTACCGTTAGAACAAGAATATATAATCTCTAAAATATTAGAGATTACATAATCTCCATGTTGAACGAAGATAAATGATGTAGAACGATGATTATACTCGAGATACATAATGAGATGTTGAGGCATGGATTGTTGATGGTACTGGTGCTGTTATTGATGGTACTGTTGTTGCCGGTGATGTTGCTGAAGCTGGTAAATTTTGCACCATATTCTCCAAATTGATTACTCGAGCGTGAAGCTCGTTGACTTCTTCCATTATTCCGGAATGATTGTCGGTTGGAACGAGCAGATGAATAAGGTTGAGAATTTTAGATATCCTATAATCATGGCGAGGTATCCTGGAAATGAAAGTGAATATGGTGTATCGAAGTGGTTCGCCGGTAAGTTGTGACAACCCGAAAATTTTTGACCAAATTTAAACTTAATCTTTATATGATTCTGACACGATAAGAAAAGTTTGTAATGTTGAGTCTCGAAAATTTTGAAACTATGTTCATACATTCAATTTCCCTTTTGACTATGCTCGACGATTCACGAACGAATATATAAATGGATATGAATATATATATATATATATATATATATATATATATATATATATATATATGTATATATATATATATATATATATGTATATATATATATTATAACTTCAAAACGTTAACAAAGTATTAAATGTATAATATTTTAGATTAAACGTATTTGTCTCAATATATGCTTAATATATTCATCTACGGAATTAGAAGATAATACCAACGATTGGATTAGCAGATATTTCAACAATTATAAATTCCGTAAGTATTGTGATAAGTCTTTGTTGAGAGGTCCACCTTGATTTAAGAAATCTTTCCTTTTTGACTGTATTTGATATATAAATAACTTGCAACGTGTATAGAAAAAGTATTTATATATATTGTGTGTGTATATATATATATATATATATATATATATATATATATATATATATATATATATATATATATATATATTAAGGTTCGAAAATATTTTTGTAAACAATAGTAACACCCATTTATAGTTCCGTTTGATAAATAAATATTATATACAAATTTATATTTTTCTAAACGAAAATATATATTTTACAATGTGATAATGCATAGAATTGAATTAGATATAAAACGTTTCGATATTATTAAATATATTTTAATAAACAACGAGGAGTTGATTTATAGAAGCAAATGACCAAATTACTAAAATGTATAAGTTATAATTTGAGTAATATAGTTTATTGATAATTTAAGATTATATTTTGATAAAGGTACGAATCACGAAACGTAAAGTACAAGTTTTCTAAGCATACAAAAATGCATTCGAAAAACTGGAACTGAGACATTAGTCGAGCGTAAACGTACGAGTCATCGGACCAAAAATTAAAAGTCAACTATGCACGTGAATATAATATAATATATAATTAATTAATATAAATTATATATATTATATATATATTATAAAAATATGTCGACAAACAAAACAACAAAAAAATTGTGAGCTGAATTTTGGGGCCATGTGATCGCATGAGAAATAGGCATAAAACCCATGCAATCGCATGGCAGTCAGGATTCAGAAACATTCTATAAATTGGCCAGGTTGTTCGACACACACACACACATATATCTCAATCTCTGCTCTCTCTATTTATTATTATTATTATTATTATTATTATTATTATTATTATTATTATTATTATTATTATTAAGATTAATATTATTATTAATCTTATAATTAGGAGTATTATTATTAGTATTATTATACATAAAATACTACGACGAGGTCATGAGCAAGTTATTTTCAAAACAAGCTTTTCGAGTGGGATAGAGCTAAAGAAATTATGGGTTATAGCTATAGAGGTTATGGGTATTGCTTGGGGGTTATGATCATGAGTCAAAGGTCAAACCTAGTGTTTATCATCTCTGTTGCGTCTACGTACTTTCCTACAATATTGAATCACAATATTAATACATGAGCATTCATATCTTATCTTTTATATATTAATAGTGTATCCATGTCTAGTGCTCGAGTATATATGTTTATGCATGCTTGTATGCTTTAATTTTATCGTTAGATAGTTTACGATGAATCACGAATTTGATACATATGTTATTGATATAAGGTATATAATATGCATGTCGTTGGAAAGCTATCGAAAAATTAATAACTTTTCATTTAGAAATCGCGTGATTTCGATGAGCGGATTAAAAGATATGGTCAACTGAATTATGTTTGCCGTTAATTGAAATTGTGTTTGACACTGTAAATTAATATTTAAACAACTTGTTTATAAGATTGATAAATTGGATTTTCAAATATTACTAATCGAGAAAATGAATTTATATATAAGGCACGTCTCGTCTTGTTGAACAATTGTCAACGTTGACTGTCTTATCATGTTTTAAAGCTTTATAAATACTAAATCTGGTTTTACAAGTATTGGGAAACTATATGAAATGTTAAAATATATCCAATTGCCATGATCATTCAAATACAATATAACTCTTGAAATAAATAATGTTTTGAGTTTGATAAACTATAAATTTGTTCAATTATCAAGACTTATACTATGTTAATAAACATGTATAGATTTAAAGATCATATTGGGTCAGGTTAACTTTTGAGATGACTTTTGTTAACTTTTGCATGTCGGTCTCGAGCATTAGGATTGTGATACACTATGACCAAACCTAACTTATTAGACATGTATTGACCAACATATGTTCTCTAGGTTGAGATCTACGATTAATTTGCATTCCGAGTTTCGGTCACATTTCGATGAATGACCTTATGTGCTGCTAAGGTGAGTTTCATTTGCTCCCTTTTTAATTGCTTTTGCAATCTATATTTTTGGGCTGAGAATACATGCACTTTAATTTAAACGCAATGGATACAAGTTACATACTAAATTCTACACCGAGTTTGAATCGAAAATCCCTTAGCTTTCGTAACTAGTAACTGCCGGTTATAAGAACTGGTGGGCGCGAGTAGTTGTATATGGATCCATAGGGCTTGACATCCCCGTCTGTTCCCGGTATAGAAACCCTAGCCTGAACCATAAAATAGACGTATGCTATTTGAGTTTAGTACATGTTGGATTGCGTGTATTGTACATGTTGGTTGCATGTATGTTAAAACAGGGGTACTTATTATATAGACGTTAAAGTTTAGTTACCAGGGTGCTCAATTTCGTAGAATATTTTGATTAACGTTTCTGGATGAAACAACTAAAATCTTGTGATCCACCTTTATATACAGATTATGCGCAATAATAAATCTATGAACTCACCAACCTTTGTGTTGACACTTTAAAGCATGTTTATTCTCATGTTTCTAGAAGTCTATGTGATACAAGCTATGTGCACGGAGTCATACATGCTTTATTCGAGAAAACGTTGCATTCACAAAATCATCACCATGTATCTTATTTCGACTGCATTATCAGCGGATGTAGTATTGTAAACTATTAATTACGGAGATTGTCTATATGTGGAAATCATCAAACGTCATAAACCTTGGAATTTAATATTCAATTATGGTGTATCTTTTCAAAAGAATGCAATGTTTACAAAACGTATCATATAGAGGTCAAAACCTCACTATGAAATCAATGAATGATGTATTCGTCCAAGTGGTTTTGGATGGGATCGTCACAGTTGGTATCAGAGCTTGAGGTCATAGAGAACCAGAATTTGCATTAGTGTGTTTAACTGGTAATTGTTAGGATGCATTAGTGAGTCTGGACTATGACCGTATCTGTTTTTACCGAGTTTTGCTTATCATTTCTTGTCAGAAATTACATGCTTATCTAGACACGTTTTCCTGCATTTATTGCATAGATAGTGAATGCACAAATTTCGTATCTTAAGCATATCTATTACAGTAAACTCTGTCTTACACTTTTTGAAAATTTCTCCGTAACTTATGGGATTTTGGTATTATATATACATATGTAAATTATGTATCGGATAATACCAAACTAAATCCTATAATCTATCTCAAATCAAAATCAATTCCCTGATTATACAAGGCGGATCCCGAATCTAGTTCAAATTCCTTAAACTCCGACGGCTATTCCGATATGGATATTCACCTGAACTCCGAAGACAGTGTAACCGGAATGGATCAACCAATCAGCCATCACCTATTTTGGATGAATTGGGGATGGGTTCGTAGCCTACTTAATCATTGGAGACAGGAAGAAGGTGATCCTTTCCATCCACCACATTGTCCTCTTGGAGATGAACCTGAAGCACTTACCGGTGAACCTATCTAAAACACCATTTTCTCTCTCATTTCCAGAGTATCTTATCATGATTATATACTATCTCAAATTCTAAATCTTATTCATTCGCTCGTCCAAACCGACAATCACCCCGGTGTAATAGAAGAAGTCAACGATCTTCGCGCTCGAGTAGTGGCTTTGGAGAATATGGTGCAAAGGTTACAAGCACCAGCAGCATCACCGGCATCAACAGTACCACCGACAACAACACCAACAGTACCATTACCACCACCAACAACATCCGCACCGCAAGCCTCAACATCACAATATGTACCTTGAACATTAACGTCATACGCACCATAGATACCAAGGAATACCAACAACAACAAAAGATGAAGTATTGATTCATAACTTCATCAAAGAAATATTCTGCAGAGAATATGTAGTTTCTAAAAGTTTTAGAGATTAAATATTCTAGTCCTAGTCGAAAACCAGATGAGATTAATATTATGTTAACTCATTAAATCCATGATTACATCTAAAGAAAATATATATGTAGGTATATTTTCATAAAGATTGTAATTAAGAAAATTCTTTTGTACAAACTGATAATGGTGAGAATATTTTAACGGGTAGGTAATACCCGAGAGATATATAAATTCACAATTAATATGTTACATTCTTCGATTCTAATTTAACAAATCATCAACTATACTCACTACTTTCACAACAATATATATTCTTTTATAAAAATCGAAACAACCATCCTCATCCAAATTTGATTATATATTTTGATTTTGACAAATTAAAATCCAAGTCAAGATTTAACAAAAGACATCATTCTTTGATTCCTACAACTTTCAAAGCTATACTTTGACTTCAAAACTGTGCTAGAACATCATTTCTATTCATAGAACCCAGAAAAGTATTTGTATCATTCAAAATCCTAGAACATCATATGAATATTAACGATTTCGATCGGTGTTCAAACCCTTCGAAATTCCCGAAGACACTTCAAATAATGAACAATTGAGATGATGATCCAACCACATGTTACCCACGGTCATGCACCAGAAAAACCCTCGAAACCAAAGTCATAGTTTAAAACGTATCCGTGTCAGACCCTTTGGCATTTATTAGCAAAAATAACTTTTCAATCCCTTTTCAAAGTAGACAGTTTTGGCACAGCTCCGGCAAATCAACTTCAATTGTTCATTCGATAAGCCTTATTATAACAATTACCCCTTCATCATTGTTATCGGGGAATCTTTCATATCTCGCCACATTAGTAGTAAACTTATCAACAACTTCATTAATCTTTAAGCCTCTCCGAAAAATCACGATACTTATTCATTGAAACTCTATCAAGTACTCATCTACAACTTGTAACAACAATTGTCATACCAACTACTGGGAATTAACAATCAGTATTTTGAATTTCGTAGCAATTTTACGCCTACAGTTATATATATACATATAACGTCTATCTCCTAGACTTACACACTTCGAATGTGAAGTTTCTGAAAAACACCCTAAACTGCGAACTAGTTCTCGAAATTTCGAAAGATGCTGATGAAGCAGCAAAAACTGTAAACGACCTTAACAGTAAAAAGTTTGATGATAAAGAATAGTGTGTTGGCAAAGCTCATAAAAAGAGAAGGTTTGGAACTGGAAAACGAATTGAGCAAAGTATGAAGGAGGCTGTGGACAAATCACAAAGACTAAACCTACCTTCAAATAATCCAAATGATTCAGTATCTGCTAAAGTCATTAACGAATACCTTGCTCCTGACTCTAAACCCTTGCGGACAATATTCTTCATCATCCTCTGATATTAGAAATTTTAAGATATCATCATATCTTTCATTATAAATATCCTTCATATTTCTGAAGATATTTCCATAATTATTCTTATCTGAAATAATTTATCTCTTTGCACCATCTGTATTATATCATAAAAGAAACTATTTTAGTTTCTAAATTCTGAAACGTTCAAGTTTAAAATATGAATGTTTTTGAAGTAGTGTTGGGAATTGAAGCATGAGTTAGTATAATATAATGACACTTGATCAACGTGATTATATTATAGTAAGTCATGCTGAGTTTCTAAATGGGACATAACGATTCACAGACCATACCATCATCATGTGCCATGTTACACGACTCTGGTATTCTATTTAACCTCTAAGAATATCAAGAAAATATTTTCTTGATGATTCGGTCTTTTACGGATATTCTGGTAATTTGACAAATCAAAATCGTGCCATTACAATTTCCTTCTTAGAACATTAACTATGTTCATTTCAAAATCCATACCTACGAATTCTAGACCATTATTCGCTTGACTTGAAGTCAGGAAGAGGAGACAAAAGTATGGAACTCTTGGATATAAAAGAAAGTATAAAGCTCGACAACAACACATAAATTACAAACCGTGCATATCAATACGTAATGCCACGTAAAGGCAATGGAGAATTAAAATTACTATAACCCCAAGGTAATAATAAAAATAAATAAAATTCTCCGGTGGTAGATGAAAGAGAAGAATGACAGATATGAAAGTTAGGAGTATATCAAGGATCAGAACTGGATGTAGTATATTGACGAATGATTCAAAGTATGAATTAAAGGAGAAAGAATAGAGGGTGTGAGTTGTGGAAATAAGAAAACGAAGAGAATGAATTTATAGTGACATATCCGACAGAGCAATCAAAACAGGTTATCGCATTTAATCAAAGAAGATCCTAATTTCCTTAATTATCGAAGAATCAAATCTTATTACGAAAATTTTCTCTAAATCCCTTGAAATCCGGAAATCAATCCTATCTACGTCAAAAGATATGACGAATCTACATTTATTCATCTCACTCTTTTGTGATAGCTTCACTCGTACTCTTCACAAAATCAAATTGTTTGTCTATATTACTCGATGATGATAAAACTCTAATTTTCAGCTTGTATGCGTCATGAAAACATACTTACTGTCAGCCATGACCATCCCAATCAAATTTCGGGACGAAATTTCTTTAACAGGTAGGTACTGTGACAACCCAAAAATTTTTGACCAAATTTAAACTTAATCTTTATATGATTCTGACACGATAAGCAAAGTTTGTAATGTTGAGTCTCGAAAATTTTGAAACTATGTTCATACATTTAATTACCCTTTTGACTATGCTCGACGATTCACGAACGAATATATAAATGGATATGAATATATATATATATATATATATATATATATGTATATATATATATATATATATATATATATATATATATATATATATATATATATTATAACTTGAAAACGTTAACAAAGTATTAAATGTATAATATTTTAGATTAAACGTATTAGTCTCAATATATGCTTAATATATTCATCTACGGAATTAGAGGATAATACCAACGATTGGATTAGCAGATATTTCAACAATTATAAATTCTGTAAGTATTGTGATAAGTCTTTGTTGAGAGGTCCACCTTAATTTAAGAAATCTTTCCTTTTTGACTGTATTTGATATATAAATAACTTGCAACGTGTATAGAAAAAGTATTTATATATATTGTGTGTATATATATATATATTAAGGTTCGAAATTATTTTTGTAAACAATAGTAACACCCATTTATAGTTCCGTTTGATAAATAAATATTATATACAAATTTATATTTTTCTAAATGAAAATATATATTTTACAATGTGATAATGCATAGAATTGAATTAGATATAAAATATTTCGATATTATTAAATATATTTTAATAAACAACGAGGAGTTTATTTATAGAAGCAAATGACCAAATTACTAAAATGTATAAGTTATAATTTGAGTAATATAGTTTATTGATAATTTAAGATTATATTTTGACAAAGGTACGAATCACGAAACGTAAAGTACAAGTTTTCTAAGCATACGAAAATGCATTCGAAAAACCAGAACTGAGACATTAGTCGAGCGTAAATGTACGAGTCATCGGACCAAAAATTAAAAGTCAACTATGCACGTGAATATAATATAATATATAATT
Source organism: Rutidosis leptorrhynchoides (assembly GCF_046630445.1). Taxonomy (NCBI): domain Eukaryota; kingdom Viridiplantae; phylum Streptophyta; class Magnoliopsida; order Asterales; family Asteraceae; genus Rutidosis; species Rutidosis leptorrhynchoides. The sequence continues at coordinate 681,065,384 of NC_092335.1, read as the reverse complement.
AATTAATATAAATTATATATATTATATATATATTATAAAAATATGTCGACAAACAAAACAACAACAAAATTGTGAGCTGGATTTTGGTGCCATGCGATCGCATGAGAAATAGGCATAAAACCCATGCGATCGCATGGCAGTCAGGATTCAGAAACATTCTATAAATTGGCCAGTTTGTTCGACACACACACATATATCTCAATCTCTACTCTCTATATTTATTATTATTATTATTATTATTATTATTATTATTATTATTATTATTATTATTATTATTATTATTATTATTATTAAGATTAATATTATTATTAATCTTATAATTAGGAGTATTATTATTAGTATTATTATACATAAAATACTACGACGAGGTCATGAGCAAGTTATTTTCAAAACAAGCTTTTCGAGCGGGATAGAGCTAAGGAAATTATGGTTATAGCTATGGAGGTTATGGGTATTGCTTGGGGGTTATGATCATGAGTCAAAGGTCAAACCTAGTTTTTATCATCTTTGTTGCGTCTACGTACTTTCCTACAATATTGAATCACAATATTGATACGTGAGCATTCATATCTTATCTTTTATATATTAATAGTGTATCCATGTCTAGTGCTCGAGTATATATATTTATGCATGCTTGTATGCTTTACTTTTATCGTTAGATAGTTTATGATGAATCACGAATTTGATACATATGTTATTGATATAAGGTATATGATATGCATGTCGTTGGAAAGTTATCGAAAAATTAATAACTTTTCATTTAGAAATCGCGTGATTTCGATGAACAGATTAAAAGATATGGTCAACTGAATTATGTTTGCCGTTAATTGAAATTGTGTTAGACACTGTAAATTAATATTTAAACAACTTGTTTATAAGATTGATAAATTGGATTTTCAAATATTACTAATCGAGTAAATGAATTTCTATATAAGGCACGTCTCGTCTTGTTGAACAATTGTCAATGTTGACTGTCTTATCATGTTTTAAAGCTTTATAAATACTAAATCTGGTTTTACAAGTATTGGGAAACTATATGAAATGTTAAAATATATCCAATTGCCATGATCATTCAAATACAATATAACTCTTGAAATAAATAATGTTTTGAGTTGATAAACTATAAATTTGTTCAATTATCAAGACTTATACTATGTTAATAAACATGTATAGATTTAAAGATCATATTGGGTCAGGTTAACTTTTGAGATGACTTTTGTTAACTTTTGCATGTCGGTCTCGAGCATTAGGATTGTGATACACTATGACCAAACCTAACTTATTAGACATGTATTGACCAACATTTGTTCTCTAGGTTGAGATCTACTATTAATTTGCATTCCGAGTTTCGGTCACATTTCGATGAATGACCTTATGTGCTGCTAAGGTGAGTTTCATTTGCTCCCTTTTTAATTGCTTTTTCAATCTATATTTTTGGGCTGAGAATACATGCACTTTAATTTAAACGCAATGGATACAAGTTACATACTAAATTCTACACCGATTTTAAACCGAAAATCCCTTAGCTTTGGTAACTATTAACTGCTGGTTATAAGAACTGATGGGCGCGAGTAGTTGTATATGGATCCATAGGGCTTGACATCCCTGTCTGTTCCAGGTATAGAAACCCTAGCCTGAACTATAAAACAGACGTATGCTATTTGAGTTTAGTACATGTTGGATTGCGTGTATTGCACATGTTGGTTGCGTGTATGTTAAAACAGGGGTACTTATTATATAGACGTTAAAGTTTAGTTACCAGGGTGCTCAATTTCGTAGAATATTTTGATAAACGTTTCTGGATGAAACAACTGAAATCTTGTGATCCACCTTTATATACAGATTATGCGCAACAATAAAACTATGAACTCACCAACCTTTGTGTTGGCACTTTAAAGCATGTTTATTCTTAGGTTTCTAGAAGTCTTCCGCTGTTTGCCTATATGTGATACAAGCTATGTGCACGGAGTCATACATGCTTTATTCGAGAAAATGTTGCATTTACAAAATCATCACCATGTATCTTATTTCGACTGCATTATCAGCGAATGTAGTATTGTAAACTATTAATTACGGAGATTGTCTATATGTGGAAATCATCAAACCTTAAAAACCTTGGAATTTAATATTCAATTATGGTGTGTCTTTTCAAAAGAATGCAATGTTTAAAAAACGTATCATAAAGAGGTCAAAACCTCACTATGAAATCAATGAATGATGTATTCGTCCAAGTGGTTTTGGATGAGATCGTCACATAAGTGCTTCAGGTTCTCCGCCAAGAGATGAATTCGGTTGGTGGAAAGGATCTCCTTTTTCGCATTTCCATTAATTAAGTCAACTACGAATCCATCAGATGAATTGGGGATGGATGATTGGTTGATTCATTCTGGTGACGCTGCTTTCGGAGCTTAGGTGAAAATTCATATCGGAATAGCTGTCGGAATCCGAGGAATTCGAACTGGTTAGGGGATTCATCTCGTACGATTAGATGAAGGATTTTTGATAAGAAATAGATTATAGGATGTATATTAGTACCCTGCAATACATAATTTACATATGCATATATAATACTAAAATCCCATAAGTTATGGAGGAATCTGTGGAAGCTGTCAGGCAAAGTCTACAGTAACAGATATGCTAAGATATGAATTAGCAGATACGCTAAGATACGAATTTTGTCTATACACTATTCATGCAATCATTGCAGTAAGATGTGTCTAGACTAAGAATGATAAGCATGTAATTTCCTAAGGATGATAAGCAGGTAATTTCCGACACGAAATGATAAGCAAAACTTTTGACATCCAGACACGGTCGAAGTCCAGACTCACTAATGCATCCTAAAAACTATCAGTTAGACACACTAATGCAAGACCTGGTTCGCTAAGACCACCGATCTGATACCAACTGAAGCGACCCGTCCTAATCCATCCGGACGAAGTCCATATCGATTACAAACGATTCACAATAGTTGGTTACATCGCGAGGTACTTGACCTCTATATGATACAATTTTACAAACATTGCATTCATTTTTAAAAGACAAACTTTCATTACATCGAAAGTTGACGGCATGCATACCATTTTATAATACATCCAACTATAATTGACTTAATAATAATCTTGATGAACTCAATGACTCGAATGCAACGTCTTTTGAAATATGTCATGAATGACTCCAAGTAATATCTCTAAAATGAGCAAATGCACAGCGGAAGGTTTCTTTCATACCTGAGAATAAACATGCTTTCAAGTGTCAACCAAAAGGTTGGTGAGTTCATTAGTTTATCATAAATAATCATTTCATAATTTTTAATAGACCACAAGATTTTATATTCCCATTTCTCATAAACATACGTCCCATGCATAGAGACAAAAATCATTTATATGGATTGAACACCTGGTAACCGACATTAACAAGATGCATATAAGAATATCCCCTATCATTCCGAGAAATCCTTCGGACATGATAAAACAACATCGAAGTACTAAAGCATCCGGTACTTTGGATGAGGTTCGTTAGGCCCAATAGATCTATCTTTAGAATTCGCGTCAATTAGTAGATCGGTTTACTAATTCTTAGGTTACCAAGCAAAAGGGGCATATTCAGCTTCGATCATTCACCCATATAATGTAGTTTCAATTACTTGTGTCTATTTCATAAAACATTTATAAAAATTGCGCATGTATTCTCAGCCCAAAAATATAAAGGGTAAAAACGCAAATGAAACTCACGATACTGTATTTTGTAGTAAAAATACATATGACGATACTGAACAACTGAATAATGCAGGGTTGGCCTCGGATTCACGAACCTATAACATTTGTATATTTATTAATATACATAATTGTAATCGAACAAATGTATATACAAATTTATTTGTTATATCCTTTTTGTATTAATAGTATATATATGTCTCATATAATTGTTTTGTATATAAAAATATTAATTTCGATTATATTATATGTATCAAATATTTTATATGTATTTATTTTATTTGTTTGTTAAATTAGTAATTACTAAAATAAAATTAGTAGTGATTAGAATAATGATAATGATAGTACTAGTGTTAAATATAATGATAATACTTATGATCATACAATAATAATATTATATTTTTTAATGATATTAGTGATAAGGATAATAATATTATTAATAACAATAATAATAATAATAATAATAATCCTAATTGTATTTATAATACATATACTAATAATAATGACAATCATAATTTTCGTGTTTAATTTCTAAGCTAATAACTAAAGTTTCTGTAACATCAATTCGTAATCTTAATCATAATAATAATAATAATAATATTAATAATACCTATATTAATAATAGTCATATAAAGATTAATAATAATGATAATGATAAAAGTATTAATGATAATACAAGTAACGATAATAATAATAATAATAATAATAATAATAATAATAATAATAATAATATTAGTGATAATAATAACAATTATAGTATTAATCTTAGTGTATTTAATAACAACTATAATTACTAAAATTAATCATTACAATAACAACAATAATAATACTAATAACAATAACAAAAATAATAATAACAGTAATAATAATAATAATAATAATAATAATAATAATAATAATAATAATAATAATAATAATAATAATAATAATAATAATAATAATAATAATAATAATAATAATAATAATAATAATAATAATAATAATAATAATAATAATAATAAATTTAAATAATAAAAAGACTATCTTCTTTGAAGAAGGCTTAAAAAAATATAAGTCTTCATGAGGGACTTGAACCCAAGACCTCTCGATCACCCGCTCACACTCTTAACTGTATCACCAATTCTGCTTTTCTGTTTAATACACTAACCCATTTAATATTAACCCATTTTATTCTGTCATCTTCTTCCTTATCAATTTGGAACTCGACCAGGCTTCCAGAATGATTACAATCAATAATTTGCCAGTTTGAATTTAAATATGTAAACAAAATAAGATTGATCTAGTTGTGATTTCATTGTTTAAAAGCAAAATAAAATAAGAAAAAATATATATACAGGTATATGAACCCGTCGCTGTATAAACACACAAAAAAATATATTGATTTTGAAATAGATGACGTTTTACACAATTGTTACAACATGAAATAGGTTAGAAATTATTTATGAAAACTTCTCAAATCCTCAATTTAACTTGATTGATAACAGAAAATTCGAATTTGTTTGAAGAACATCCTGTTGACTTTTGAAACTAAATCTTTGACTCGTAAAATTTAAACTTGATAGCAAAAATTGAAAGCTGAAACTTTACAGATAGTTTGAACTCAAGATTTCTAACAACTCTGCACTTAAGGAATTTGAAAATTGGTATGAAAATTGAGTTTTTGATAAAATGGTTCACACAGGGTACCTGATGGATTTTTTTTCTGTATCTGCTTTTTAATTTACGAATTTCAGTATGTAATATTTATAATGTGTTTGAATGAGTGATGCAGTAATAAACTTTGATCAATATTTGATTCGTTAAAATGACATTTAACAAATTTCTGACATGAAATAGACAGGAAATGGAATTGAAGAATAAAAACAAAGAAAGAAAATAAAATAAAATAAATTTCGATAGTTATTTGCAACTGATTCTTGGATGGTTCTGTGAATTAAAATTCGTCATATAGAATCAGGATCAGCAAAAGAAGATTGAGATTGAGACACTCAATAGAATTTGGATTCTACTTCATATATATATATATATATATATATATATATATATATATATATATATATATATATATATATATATATATATATATATATATATAATTTTACATATATCTGCATTCTGTAATGTATATGTATTTATATATAATATAATTTGCATATTGATTTTCATAATATGTATATACTTATATTTATCAGTATTTTTATATACTGTATATATGTATCTGTATTTATATGCAACAACTAATTAATAAGTAATTATAAACGTAATACTTTTATGTTATAATCAATATTAACCAAAAATTTATAATAATATAATAGTAAAAATAATAATATTATTATTAATGATATTGATAATAATAGCCATAAGATTATAACAATTACTTTTATAATAATAATACTAATATTTTTAATGATAATAATAATATTAGTAATTATAACACTTTATATATATATCAAATTTATATTTTATAGATTATATATTTAAAATAATGTTAATACACTAGTATTGATATTTATTTAAAGTAATAACAATATTATTACATTTCAAAATAACTTATATTAAGTATTAAATTTTTACACACTTATCATATATTACAATATATCTATAATAATAATTATAGAAGTCATATATATAGATTCATTTTAAATTGTACTTACTTATTTTGTATCTTATTTTACATATTCATTTACAAACAATTGTTCGTGAAACGTCGGGAGTAGTCTAAGGTTAAATTGAATTCATATAAATAGTTCAATAATTTTGAGACTCAATATTACAGACTTTGCTTATCATGTCGTAAACATATAAAGATTAAGTTTAAATTTGGTCAAAAATTTTCGGGTCGTCACAATTTTTGGGCTGAGAATACATGCGCAATTTTTATAAATGTTTTACAAAATAGACACAAGTAATTGAAACTGCATTATATGGGTGAATGATCGAAGCCGAATATGCCCCTTTTTTCTTGGTAACCTAAGAATTAGTAAACCGATCTACTAATTGACGCGAATCCTAAAGATAGATCTATTGGGCCTAACGAACCCCATCCGTTGTAGCGGATGCTTTAGTACTTCGATGTTGTTTTATCATGTCCGAAGGATTTTCCGGAATGATAGGGGATATTCTTATATGCATCTTGTTAATGTCGGTTACCAGGTGTTCAATCCATATGAATGATATTTTTGTCTCTATGCATGGGACGTATATTTATGAGATCTGAAAATAAAAATATTGTGGTCTATTAAAATGATGGAAATGATTATTTATGTTAAACTAATGAACTCACCAACCTTTTGGTTGACACTTTAAAGCATGTTTATTCTCAGGTATGAAAGAAATCTTCCGCTGTGCATTTGCTCATTTTAAAGATATTACTTGGAGTCATTCATGACTATTTCAAAAGACGTTGCATTCGAGTCGTTGAGTTCATCAAGATTATTATTAAGTCAATTATAGTTGGATATAATATGAAATGGTATGCATGCCGTCAACTATCGATGTAATGAAAGATTGTCTTTTCAAAAAAGAATGCAATGTTTGTAAAATGTATCATATAGAGGTCAAGTACCTCGCGATGTAATCAACTGTTGTGAATCGTTTATAATCGATATGGACTTCGTCCGGATGGATTAGGACAGGTCTCTACACGTTAGCTACAGGTGCAGGTCCTGGCACTAGATCAATCTGAAACTCCACGGATCGCGGCGGGGGTAATCCCGGCAATTCTTCTGGAAAATTTCGTTCACAATTCGTACATCATCCACGCTTTTCTCCTCAGTTTCTAACTTCTTCACATGCACCAAAACAACAAAATGCCCCTTATTCGTGACATTTTGTGCCTTCATGCAACTAATAAGGTTCAGCTTCGGGCTACGTCTCTCACCGTAAACAATTAGTGTCTCACCATCTTCACGAGGTATACGAAGAATCTTCTCCCCACAAATAACTTCTGCTTTTACCTTGGACAACCAGTCCATACCGACTATCACATCAAAGCTCCCCAACTTAATGGGTATCAAATCAATCTCAAAATCCACACCAGCTAAGTTTATTATACCTCATCGGCCAATTTGGTAAACTTTCTCCAGTTTCCCATTGGCAACCTCGACAAGTATACTCTCATCCTAAAGAACTAAGGACCAATCTATCTTAGAGCAAAAGTGTCTACATACATAACTCCTATCAGTGAAAGTATCAAACAGAAGCTAATAGTTTGTTGATAGTGAATGTATCTGTAACCAAGTCAGGATCCTCACGGAAATCTCTGGCGTTCAAGCTGAAGACTCTTCGACGTGTAGGACCGCCATCCTTCTTCTTGTTAGGACATTCATTCTTGAAGTGACCCTGCTGGCCGCATTCAAAACACTTCCTTGGCCCATTTGGGTTTGTCCTCACAGCTGGGGTGTTGATCTTACAATCTCTGCCGATGTGCCCAGTCCTTTTACACTTCTTACACACTACGTTACAGTATCCAGTATGATGCTTGTAGCATCTCTTACACTGAGGAAGGTAGCCTTTGTAGTTAGGGTTAGTGTGAGGGTTCCTCCAGTCGTTGTTTCCCTTAAAGTTTTCATACCTCTTAGATGGGTTCTGATCAAAACCTTTACCCTTGTTTCCATCTCACTTACGTTTCCCATTACTAGATCTCGATTCTGATTTCGCCTTCTCTGGCTCTTGGCGGGTAATTTGATTCATCAGGGCGTGCGCCATGAGCATAGCTTCTGGGACATTTGCTGGTTTCGAAGAAGTGACATTTCCCTGAATATCCTTGGGGAGTCCTTACAGATACCTCTCCATTCATTTGTACTCCGGAGTAACCATTGTGGGGCACATCAAAGCTAACTCCAAGTATCTTCGGTTATAGCCATCAAGGTCAGTTCCTACAACTTTCAGTTCTCAAAATTCCGCTTCCATTTTCTGAATTTCGATTCTGGGGCAGTATTCCTCGATCATAGCCCTTTTGAACTCCTCCCAGGGTGTTGCATAAGCTTCGTCAATTCCCTGAGCCTGGGCAAAATTATTCCACCAAGTCAAACCGCCATCCGACAGCGTGCATGACGCGTACTTGGTCTTATTCACTTCGGAGCAGTTACTCACACGGAATACAGATTCCAACTTTTCAAACCATCTTGTCAACCCAACTGGCCCTTCCGTTCCACTGAAATTTTGGGGATTACAACTCTGAAATTCCTTGAAAGTGCACCCATTCTGAATGTTCTGGTTAGCCGGTGGAGCTTGGAGGTTGGCATTTGCCATAGCTGCGGCTACTCGAGCGGCTATCATCTCCTCAATCTGTGTTGATGTGGGCATTTTCCTTGGACCTCTTCCGTTAGCCATCGATCTTCCAAACAAAAATTTCGACATAAGTCAAAATCCATTGATCATTAATCAATAATGTCATAGCACGGGGTAAATAACATGGAAGCAACACAATACACATTAACTAAGCATGGCAAACTAGTAGCAGATAACACAAAAACTAACTTGTAACAACTTAAATTAAACGCCACACAATAATTCAAACAGCAGTAATTCCATTCATAATAAGAAAATTGCATACAACTTCATAAAGTTCGTACAATACAAGAATTAAAAACATGAAACTACCAAAGGAGTACATAATGAAATCTAATACAACAGTCCTAGGGTGAAGGTGGGTAAATGATGTCTATCATGTGGGACACCTGGTCCTCGAGCTCAGTCACCCGAGTACGTAAGGTATGCACTTCCCTCGTCAGCTCCTCAATGGTGGGTGGTGTCGGTGGTGCAGATGGTGCAGGTTGTGCCGGTGGTGTTGATGGTCCAGATGATGCGGATGTAGCACTAGAAGTAGACGGCACTGAGTGGGCAACCTTACGCACAAATGGATCGGCAGGATACGGTACAACCCGCTTACGGGCTGTGACCCCAACCAACTGTCCATATGTGTTCAAGAACGGCTTACCTCCATTAACCCCTAGAATAACGGTACCATCATAGCGGTATCGCTTCTTCGGTGGGGTAGAGGGTGGCAGTACAGGCTCCTCCTAAGAATCCTCGTCAGAATCCTCCTCGGGATCCTCCTCGCTGGTGTCATCGGATGATGATCCGTCTGAATCGTCTGAAGGTAGTGCAGATACATCACGGGCGGGAGAAAGTGTCTGGCCGGTGGTCATGGCCCGGTATCTTCTAGGTGTAATCTGCACGACTCGTCCATCAGCGGTGCGTCTAACCCAATGTCCACGCTCATTACGGAAGGGACCGTCCCCGTTTCTCCAAGGGATCACAGTACCATCGAAATGATGTTATGGCCCCGGTAGTCTAGGGATGGGTAGAGCTGGGATCTCTTCGGGTTGCAGTGAGTCAGCAACAATAGTGGGCGAGGTAGCAGATGTATCTGAGTCACTCTCGAAGTCACTGGTCATGGGCGGCATGTCTGACATCTGAACAAGGAAAAATAACTTTTTCCATGTCAGTAAGACATATAGCAAGCACGTAATCAGGCACTACAGCAGCCTAGCAGCACATAGCATTGCAATAGTAACATTATCAAACAGAAGTAGCATGCAATCAAAGGCAGATAGGAGCTTGCAGTAGCGGAAAAATAGCAGTAGCATACAGCAAGTTCACATAGCAGTAAAAGTAAGCAGTAGCATGCAGCAGTTCCGCAGAAACAAGTAAATGAGCAAGTTGTAGATTAGTCCTATTAGTGAATCCTACTCGATTCGGTCAAGACACACTAATAGAACCTAATTCCCTACAACCAATGCTCTGATACCAAATGTGACGCCCGGTACAAAATCAACGTGTACGGATCATCAACAACAGGTCCATTACACTGTACAATACTACATGCTGTTTTAAAACAAGTTTTGCATTCATGAAAAGGTGACGTCTTTACCAACGTCAAATGTTTTACAAAGATAACGTGCTTCTACGAATAGAAAGCATTAACATAAGTACGTGAGACAAAGGTCATTACAAAGCCATTGTCCAAATGTAACATAACTTGTGAATGCAAAGTAAAAGTTCCATGATTGAGACATCTCTAAGTAATGCAGCGGAAGTCTAACACAGCGAGTCTGTAACAGCAAGTCTAACACCAAGACTATAACAACAAGTCTAACAGCGGAAGCAACAACGTCTAAGCACCTGAGAAATACATGCTTAAAAAGTTAACACGATTGTTGGTGAGCTATAGTTTGCTTGTAATCAGTAATGTAATGTAGACCACGAGATTTCGTATTCAAAACAGTATGAAAAGTATATGCTTATCCGTGGGCACCCGGTAACTAACTTAACAAGTAATATCACCCCCTAAAAGTACCCCTGGCAAGTGCGTAAGTTTATGAAGTATTAAACACCCGTTGAATGCTAGCGCTATTAGCCCGAGTGGGGATGTCAAACCCTATGGATCCATATCTAAGATTCGCGTTCACCGGTTCATAAACCAATGACTAAACGTTACCGAGCTAAGGGAAATCTTTGTGCCGTTATGTCACCCACACATATATAAAGTTTAAGTACTCGTGTCTAGTATGTAAAATATAAAAAGCGCATGTATTCTCAGTCCCAAAAATAGTTAAAGTAAAAAGGGAGCTATAACTCATAGTGAATGTGCGGTAAAGTCGATATGAAAAGTATGCAAGTAGTAAGTCGGTCTGAAAGGTCCTCAACCTAAGTCAAAGGTTACTAACTCAGTATATTGTCCCCGAAAGTTTAAAAGTGAATAAGTTAAGCCTTAAGTATCATCATCATCATCATCATCATCATCATTCGTAAAAGATAAAGTAAGTTTTCAACAAGAATAGAGATCGAAACAAAAGGCTTACTTCGAACAGCTGCTACGACCTCTATACAAACCAAAAAGACGCGTGGTCAGTGTCCAAGGCTCCGTATGTGAGTCCTTGTACCGCTGTCCAATTTTCAGATCCTAACTCGATGTCGTTTGACCGCGACGACAGTTCAAGCCCGAGTATGTCAGAATTTTTAGCACGTCGTTACACAGGCGTAGTGATTTTCGAAAGGCTATGAATCCTAAACCGTATATCGGATTTAGGCGAGTCTTGAACGAAAAGTCATCTACTTGAAACGAACTATCTGAAAATAAACTTTCCAGAAGTCTGAGGTGTCTGATCAGACCCCGAAAAACAATAAACAAGTGCTCCGGTGGGTTTCTTGGTGCTTGATGCTCATCACGGTTCTCATCCTTGATGCGTGTAAGCTTCAAGTGTACAACTCTTTGATGTTTTAGCATCACTTTGACCAATTTTCAACCATCAACACACAACTAAGAGTAAAAGCTAACATTCTACAAGTTTTGAACATCAAGATTGTCTCTTTAATGCATAAACACAATAAAGCTTCAACCTTTGTCCTTTTGACACAAGTTTATGCATATTCATCATATGAGATGATGAAGACTTGATTTTTATCACCATAAAAATCATAAAAGGTTCCAAGTAAGTGAGATCTACAAGATCTCAAGTATTAAGAAACCTTAAGCTAGAAAGCTTGGATTTTTACAAGATTAATGAGACCATAAGCTAGAAAGCTAAGATCTAGTGAAAGTAATGAGACCATAAGCTAAAAAGCTAAGATCTAAATAAAATAATGAAACCCTAAGCTAGAAAGCTTGGATCTTTAATGTTCTTGAAGATCCTTAAAGCAAAAAGCTAGATCTACAAGTTACATGAAGATCATAAACACAAGTTTTGATCTTTTAACAAAAATAAAGTGATCTTAAGCTATAAAGCTTAGATCCATCAAAATAATGAAGATTCAAATCTAGAAAGCTTGAATCTTTCATGTTCTTGAAGGATTCAAATCAAAGTTTGAATCTTCAAGATATAACAAGATCAAGAAGCTAAAAAGCTTGATCTTATGAAGATGATGATGATGTCGTGTATAAGAAGAAAAGAAGAAGAAGAAGAAGAAGAAGAAGAAGAAGAAGAAGAAGAAGAAGAAGAAGAAGAAGAAAATTTAAAACTTACAATTTTTAGTGTGAGAAATACTAGAGAGAATTAGAGAGTAAGTGTATGTAAAATGTGAATGAGTTCAAGTGTGAAATGGGAGAAATGAGCTTGATATTTATAGTGGTGGTGGGGGTGTTTGGCCGTGGGTTTGGGGGGGATAAAAGGGGGAAAACTTTTGCTTTTTGCTTAGTGGTGGTCTAAAGGTGGTGCTTATTGTTGGGATTCCATGCAACATATGTGGTAATGGTTAACAAAAATGCTAGTATGTTGGCTTATATTATTGGGTTTTTGTCCTACTTCTTAATGGGTCATAATCCATTTAAAATTGGGCTAACTTAAAAGTCCAATAACTAGAGTAGGGTGGGCTTAAGTCCAATAAGGTAGAAAGTTCAACAAGACTAACTAGTGTGCATTAGTAAATTACTAAGCGTAATTTGAAATGTCCCGTTCTTATTGATTAAAAACGGTCCATATTAATTGATTTCGTTGCGAGGTTTTGACCTCTATATGAGACGTTTTTCAAAGACTGCATTCATTTTAAAACAAAACATAACCTTTATTTCATCAATAAAGGTTTAAAAATCTTTACGTAGATTATCAACTAATGATAATCTAAAATATCCTGTTTACACACGACCATTACATAATGGTTTACAATACAAATATGTTACAACAAAATAAGTTTCTTGAATGCAGTTTTTACATAATATCATACAAGCATGGACTCCAAATCTCGTCCTTATTTAAGTATGCGACAGCGGAAGCTCTTAATAATCACCTGAGAATAAACATGCTTAAAACGTCAACAAAAATGTTGGTGAGTTATAGGTTTAACCTATATATATCAAATCATAATAATAGACCACAAGATTTCATATTTCAATACACATCCCATACATAGAGATAAAAGTCATTCATATGGTGAACACCTGGTAACCGACATTAACAAGATGCATATATAAGAATATATCCATCATTCCGGGACACCCTTCGGATATGATATAAATTTTGAAGTACTAAAGCATCCGGTACTTTGGATGGGGCTTGTTGGGCCTGATAGATCTATCTTTAGGATTCGCGTCAATTAGGGTGTCTGTTCCCTAATTCTTAGATTACCAGACTTAATAAAAAGGGGCATATTCGATTTCGATAATTCAACCATAGAATGTAGTTTCACGTACTTGTGTCTATTTTGTAAATCATTTATAAAACCTGCATGTATTCTCATCCCAAAAATATTAGATTTTAAAAGTGGGACTATAACTCACTTTCACAGATTTTTACTTCGTCGGGAAGTAAGACTTGGCCACTGTTGATTCACGAACCTATAACAATATATACATATATATTAAAGTATGTTCAAAATATATTTACAACACTTTTAATATATTTTGATGTTTTAAGTTTATTAAGTCAGCTGTCCTCGTTAGTAACCTATAACTAGTTGTCCACAGTTAGATGTACAGAAATAAATCGATAAATATTATCTTGAATCAATCCACGACCCAGTGTATACGTATCTCAGTATTGATCACAACTCAAACTATATATATTTTGGAATCAACCTCAACCCTGTATAGCTAACTCCAACATTCACATATAGAGTGTCTATGGTTGTTCCGAAATATATATAGATGTGTCGACATGATAGGTCGAAACATTGTATACGTGTCTATGGTATCTCAAGATTACATAATATACAATACAAGTTGATTAAGTTATGGTTGGAATAGATTTGTTACCAATTTTCACGTAGCTAAAATGAGAAAAATTATCCAATCTTGTTTTACCCATAACTTCTTCATTTTAAATCCGTTTTGAGTGAATCAAATTGCTATGGTTTCATATTGAACTCTATTTTATGAATCTAAACAGAAAAAGTATAGGTTTATAGTCATAAAAATAAGTTACAAGTCGTTTTTGTAAAGGTAGTCATTTCAGTCGAAAGAACGACGTCTAGATGACCATTTTAGAAAACATACTTCCACTTTGAGTTTAACCATAATTTTTGGATATAGTTTCATGTTCATATTAAAAATCATTTTCTCAGAATAACAACTTTTAAATCAAAGTTTATCATATTTTTTAATTAACTAACCCAAAACAGCCCGCGGTGTTACTACGACGGCGTAAATCCGGTTTTACGGTGTTTTTCGTGTTTCCAGGTTTTAAATCATTAAGTTAGCATATCATATAGATATAGAACATGTGTTTAGTTGATTTTAAAAGTCAAGTTAGAAGGATTAACTTTTGTTTGCGAACAAGTTTAGAATTAACTAAACTATGTTCTAGTGATTACAAGTTTAAACCTTCGAATAAGATAGCTTTATATGTATGAATCGAATGATGTTATGAACATCATTACTACCTTAATTTCCTTGGATAAACCTACTGGAAAATAGAAAAATGGATCTAGCTTCAATGGATCCTTGGATGGCTCGAAGTTCTTGAAGCAGAATCATGACACGAAAACAAGTTCAAGTAAGATCATCACTTGAAATAAGATTGTTATAGTTATAGAAATTGAACCAAAGTTTGAATATGATTATTACCTTGTATTAGAATGATAACCTACTGTAAGAAACAAAGATTTCTTGAGGTTGGATGATCACCTTACAAGATTGGAAGTGAGCTAGCAAACTTGAAAGTATTCTTGATTTTATGAAACTAGAACTTTTGGAATTTATGAAGAACACTTAGAACTTGAAGATAGAACTTGAGAGAGATCAATTAGATGAATAAAATTGAAGAATGAAAGTGTTTGTAGGTGTTTTTGGTCGTTGGTGTATGGATTAGATATAAAGGATATGTAATTTTGTTTTCATGTAAATAAGTCATGAATGATTACTCATATTTTTGTAATTTTATGAGATATTTCATGCTAGTTGCCAAATGATGGTTCCCACATGTGTTAGGTGACTCAAATGGGCTGCTAAGAGCTGATCATTGGAGTGTATATACCAATAGTGCATACATCTAAAAGCTGTGTATTGTACGAGTACGAATACGGGTGCATACGAGTAGAATTGTTGATGAAACTGAACGAGGATGTAATTGTAAGCATTTTTGTTAAGTAGAAGTATTTGATAAGTGTATTGAAGTCTTTCAAAAGTGTATAAATACATATTAAAACACTACATGTATATACATTTTAACTGAGTCGTTAAGTCATCGTTAGTCGTTACATGTAAGTGTTGTTTTGAAACCTTTAGGTTAACGATCTTGTTAAATGTTGTTAACCCAATGTTTATAATATCAAATGAGATTTTAAATTATTATATTATCATGATATTATCATGTATGAATATTTCTTAATATGATATATATATACATTAAATGTCTTTACAACGATAATCGTTACATATATGTCTCGTTTAAAAATCATTAAGTTAGTAGTCTTGTTTTTACATATGTAGTTCATTGTTAATATACTTTATGATATGTTTTCTTATCATAGTATCATGTTAACTATATATATATATCCATATATATGTCATCATATAGTTTTTACAAGTTTTAACGTTCGTGAATCACCGATCAACTTGGGTGGTCAATTGTCTATATGAAACATATTTCAATTAATCAAGTCTTAACAAGTTTGATTGCTTAACATGTTGGAAACATTTAATCATGTAAATATCAATCTCAATTAATATATATAAACATGGAAAAGTTCGGGTCACTACAGTACCTACTCGTTAAATAAATTTCGTCCCGAAATTTTAAGCTGTTGAAGGTGTTGACGAATCTTCTGGAAATAGATGCGGGTATTTCTTCTTCATCTGATCTTCACGCTCCCAGGTGAACTCGGGTCCTCTACGAGCATTCCATCGAACCTTAACAATTGGTATCTTGTTTTGCTTAAGTCTTTTAACCTCACGATCCATTATTTCGACGGGTTCTTCGATGAATTGAAGTTTTTCGTTGATTTGGATTTCATCTAACGGAATAGTGAGATCTTCTTTAGCAAAACATTTCTTTAAATTCGAGACGTGGAAAGTGTTATGTACAGCCGCGAGTTGTTGAGGTAACTCTAGTCGGTAAGCTACTGGTCCGACACGATCAATAATCTTGAATGGTCCAATATACCTTGGATTTAATTTTCCTCGTTTACCAAATCGAACAACGCCTTTCCAAGGTGCAACTTTAAGCATGACCATCTCTCCAATTTCAAATTCTATATCTTTTCTTTTAATGTCAGCGTAGCTCTTTTGTCGACTTTGGGCGGTTTTCAACCGTTGTTGAATTTGGATGATCTTCTCGGTAGTTTCTTGTATAATCTCCGGACCCGTAATCTGTCTATCCCCCACTTCACTCCAACAAATTGGAGACCTGCACTTTCTACCATAAAGTGCTTCAAATGGCGCCATCTCAATGCTTGAATGGTAGCTGTTGTTGTAGGAAAATTCTGCTAACGGTAGATGTCGATCCCAACTGTTTCCGAAATCAATAACACATGCTCGTAGCATGTCTTCAAGCGTTTTTATCGTCCTTTCACTCTGCCCATCAGTTTGTGGATGATAGGCAGTACTCATGTCTAGACGAGTTCCTAATGCTTGCTGTAATGTCTGCCAGAATCTTGAAATAAATCTGCCATCCCTATCAGAGATAATAGAGATTGGTATTCCATGTCTGGAGACGACTTCCTTCAAATACAGTCGTGCTAACTTCTCCATCTTGTCATCTTCTCTTATTGGTAGGAAGTGTGCTGATTTGGTGAGACGATCAACTATTACCCAAATAGTATCAAAACCACTTGCAGTCCTTGGCAATTTAGTGATGAAATCCATGGTAATGTTTTCCCATTTCCATTCCGGGATTTCGGGTTGTTGAAGTAGACCTGATGGTTTCTGATGCTCAGCTTTGACCTTAGAACACGTCAAACATTCTCCTACGTATTTAGCAACATCGGCTTTCATACCCGGCCACCAAAAATGTTTCTTGAGATCCTTGTACATCTTCCCCGTTCCAGGATGTATTGAGTATCTGGTTTTATGAGCTTCTCTAAGTACCATTTCTCTCATATCTCCAAATTTTGGTACCCAAATCCTTTCAGCCCTATACCGGGTTCCGTCTTCCCGAATATTAAGATGCTTCTCTGATCCTTTGGGTATTTCATCCTTTAAATTTCCCTCTTTTAAAACTCCTTGTTGCGCCTCCTTTATTTGAGTAGTAATGTTATTATGAATCATTATATTCATAGATTTTACTCGAATGGGTTCTCTGTCCTTCCTGCTCAAGGCATCGGCTACCACATTTGCCTTCCCCGGGTGGTAACGAATCTCAAAGTCGTAATCATTCAATAATTCAATCCACCTACGCTGCCTCATATTCAGTTGTTTCTGATTAAATATGTGTTGAAGACTTTTGTGGTCGGTATATATAATACTTTTGACCCCATATAAATAGTGCCTCCAAGTCTTTAATGCAAAAACAACCGCGCCTAATTCCAAATCATGCGTCGTATAATTTTGTTCGTGAATCTTCAATTGTCTAGACGCATAAGCAATCACCTTCGTTCGTTGCATTAATACACAACCGAGACCTTGCTTTGATGCATCACAATAAATCACAAAATCATCATTCCCTTCAGGCAATGACAATATAGGTGCCGTAGTTAGCTTTTTCTTCAATAACTGAAACGCTTTCTCTTGTTCATCATTCCATTCAAATTTCTTCCCTTTATGCGTTAATGCAGTCAAGGGTTTTGCTATTCTGGAAAAGTCTTGGATGAACCTTCTGTAGTAACCAGCTAGTCCTAAAAACTGGCGTATGTGTTTCGGAGTTTTCGGGGTTTCCCACTTTTCAACAGTTTCTATCTTTGTCGGATCCACCTTAATACCTTCTTTGTTCACTATGTGACCGAGGAATTGAACTTCTTCCAACCAAAATGCACACTTTGAAAACTTAGCGTACAATTCTTCCTTCCTCAATACTTCTAACACCTTTCTCAAATGTTCACCGTGTTCTTGGTCATTCTTTGAGTAAATAAGTATGTCATCAATGAAAACAATGACAAACTTGTCAAGGTATGGTCCACACACTCGGTTCATAAGGTCCATGAACACAGCTGGTGCATTAGTTAAACCAAACGGCATGACCATAAACTCGTAATGATCGTAACGTGTTCTGAAAGCAGTCTTTGGAATATCATCTTCTTTCACCCGTATTTGATGATACCCGGAACGTAAGTCAATCTTTGAATAAACAGACGAGCCTTGTAGTTGATCAAATAAGTCGTCGATTCTCGGTAGTGGGTAGCGGTTCTTGATGGTAAGTTTGTTCAACTCTCGGTAGTCGATACACAACCTGAATGTACCATCTTTCTTCTTGACAAACAAAACAGGAGCTCCCCACGGTGATGTGCTTGGTCGAATGAAACCACGCTCTAAAAGTTCTTGTAATTGGCTTTGCAGTTCTTTCATCTCGCTGGGTGCGAGTCTGTAAGGAGCACGAGCTATTGGTGCAGCTCCTGGTACAAGATCTATTTGAAATTCAACGGATCGATGTGGGGGTAATCCCGGTAATTCTTTCGGAAATACATCGGGAAATTCTTTTGCAATGGGAACATCATTGATGCTCTTTTCTTCAGTTTGTACTTTCTCGACGTGTGCTAGAACAGCATAGCAACCTTTTCTTATTAGTTTTTGTGCCTTCAATTTACTAATAAGATGTAGCTTCGTGTTGCCCTTTTCTCCGTACACCATTAAGGGTTTTCCTTTTTCTCGTATAATGCGAATTGCATTTTTGTAACAAACGATCTCCGCTTTCACTTCTTTTAACCAGTCCATACCGATTATCACATCAAAACTCCCTAACTCTACTGGTATCAAATCAATCTTAAATGTTTCGCTAACCAGTTTAATTTCTCGATTCCGACATATATTATCTGCTGAAATTAATTTACCATTTGCTAATTCCAGTAAAAATTTACTATCCAAAGGCGTCAATGGACAACTTAATTTAGCACAAAAATCTCTACTCATATAGCTTCTATCCGCACCCGAATCAAATAAAACGTAAGCAGATTTATTGTCAATAAGAAACGTACCCGTAACAAGCTCCGGGTCTTCCTGTGCCTCTACCGCATTAATATTGAAAACTCTTCCACGGCCTTGTCCATTCGTGTTCTCCTGGTTCGGGCAATTTCTAATAATGTGGCCTGGTTTTCCACATTTATAACAAACTACATTGGCATAACTTGCTCCGACACTACTTGCTCCGCCATTACTCGTTCCGACACCATTTGTTCCTTTCGTTCTATTAACCCCTGGTCCGTAGACCTCACACTTCGCCGCGCTATGACCATTTCTTTTACACTTGTTGCAAAATTTGGTGCAGAACCCCGAGTGATTCTTTTCACACCTTTGGCATAGCTGCTTCTGATTGTTGTTGTTGTTGAGGTTATTATTGTTGTTGGGATGATTGTTGTAGTTGCTGTTGTTGTTGTTGTTGTTGTTGTTGGGCCGTTTGTTGTAGTTGCGATTGATGTTGCGATTGTTGGGATAATTGTTGCGATTATTGTTGTAATTGCTGTTGTTGTTGTATTGGTGATTCTTATCACCGTTTTCCTCCCACTTTCTTTTGACTTGCTTCACATTGGCCTCTTCAGCAGTCTGTTCTTTAATTCTTTCTTCAATCTGGTTCACTAGTTTGTGAGCCATTCTACATGCCTGTTGTATGGAGGCGGGCTCGTGTGAACTTATATCTTCTTGGATTATTTCCGGTAATCCTTTCACAAACGCGTCGATCTTCTCTTCCTCATCTTCGAATGCTCCCGGACACAATAGGCACAATTCTGTGAATCGTCTTTCGTACGTGGTAATATCAAATCCTTGGGTTCGTAACCCTCTAAGTTCTGTCTTGAGCTTATTGACCTCGGTTCTGGGACGGTACTTCTCGTTCATCAAGTGCTTGAATGCTGACCACGGTAGTGCGTACGCATCATCTTGTCCCACTTGCTCTAGATAGGTATTCCACCATGTTAACGCAGAACCTGTGAAGGTATGCGTAGCGTACTTCACTTTGTCCTCTTCAGTACACTTACTTATGGCAAACACCGATTCAACCTTCTCGGTCCACCGTTTCAATCCGATCGGTCCTTCGGTTCCATCAAATTCTAAAGGTTTGCAGGCAGTGAATTCTTTGTAGGTGCATCCTACACGATTTCCTGTACTGCTAGATCCAAGGTTATTGTTGGTATGTAGCGCAGCCTGTACTGCGGCTATGTTTGAAGCTAGAAAAGTACGGAATTCCTCTTCATTCATATTCACGGTGTGTCGAGTAGTCGGTGCCATTTCCTTCAAAATAGTTAAATGGAACAAGTTAATCATACAGAATATTAAGAGTAGTTAATAGTATTTCGTAGCATAATATGAACTCATTTATAAAAGCTTTTTCTTCATATTAGCGTTTTATAAGTTTAAATTCGGGTAGTACCTACCCGTTAAGTTCATACTTAGTAGCTAATATACAATTCAACTACTACAATTCTATATGAAAAACTGATTGTAATAATATTTCGCGTTCAAACTTTTATACAATATTTTACAAACTTACAATACCGCTTATTTTACATAAAGCATGAAATATAGCACACAATAACTTTGATACAAGATAGTTGTGAAGACAATTCTAGCTAGTACACAAGTCGTTCGGCAAAGGCAATAAAGACACGTAATTCATACGTCCAGAAACAAGTCATGCATTCTGGTTTTACTAGGACTACTTCCCATCCTTGGTCTTGTGCAACATAACCGTTATGGCCGTTGATAAGACAGCGTGTTGTAACATCATCAAAGGGACGAGGGTTACGTAATGTCCAACAGTCCCGTAATAATCTAAAAACCTCATTTCTTACCCCAATTACCGACTCCGTCACTTGTGGAAACGTTTTGTTTAATAGTTGTAGCCCGATGTTCTTGTTCTCACTTTGGTGAGAAGCGAACATTACTAATCCGTAAGCATAACATGCTTCTTTATGTTGCATGTTAGCCACTTTTTCTAAATCACGAAGTCCAATATTCGGATATATTGAGTCAAAATAATTTCTTAACCCGTTGCGTAAAATAGCATTTGGGTTCCCCGCAATATATGCGTCAAAGTAAACACATCGTAACTTATGGGTTTCCCAATGTGATATCCCCCATCTTTCAAACGAAAGTCTCTTATAAACCAAGACATTCTTGGAACGTTCTTCGAATGTCTTACAAACTGATCTCGCCTTAAATAGTTGTGCCGAAGAATTCTGGCCGACTCTAGACAAGATTTCATCAATCATGTCTCCGGGTAGGTCTCTTAAAATATTGGGTTGTCTATCCATTTTGTGTTTTTAAACTGTAAAATAGACAAGAGTTAGTTTCATAAAAAAATACTTATTAATACAAGCAATTTTTACATATATCATAAAGCATAAGAACACTATATTACATATATTACACCACACGAATACAACTATCTTATTCCGACTCGCTCGTTTCTTCTTCTTCGGTTTTGGTTCGTTTTGCCAAGTTTCTAGGGATATATGATGTTCCCCTAATACGAGCCGTCGTTTTCCACATTGGTTTAGAAAAACCTGGTGGTTTAGAGGTTCCCGGGTCATTGTTACAACTTAAGGACTTCGGGGGTTGACGATACATATAAAGTTCATCGGGGTTGGAATTAGATTTCTCTATTTTTATGCCCTTTCCCTTATTATTTTCTTTTGCCTTTTTAAATTCAGTTGGGGTAATTTCTATAACATCATCGGAATTCTCGTCGGAATCCGATTCATCGGAGAATTGGTAATCCTCCCAATATTTTGCTTCCTTGGCGGAAACACCATTGACCATAATTAACTTTGGTCGGTTGGTTGAGGATTTTCTTTTACTTAACCGTTTTATTATTTCCCCCACCGGTTCTATTTCTTCATCCGGTTCCGATTCTTCTTCCGGTTCCGATTCTTCTTCCGGTTCTGACTCTTCTTCCGGTTCCTCTTCGGGAACTTGTGAATCAGTCCACAAATCATTCCAATTTACATTTGACTCTTCATTATTATTAGGTGAGTCAATGGGACTTGTTCTAGAGGTAGACATCAATCACATAATATCAAACATGTTAAGAGATTAATATATCACATAATATTCATATGTTAAAAATATATAGTTTCCAACAAAAATGTTAAGCAATCATTTTTAAAGAAAACACGGTCGAAGTCCAGACTCACTAATGCATCCTAACAAACTCGATAAGACACACTAATGCAAATTTTCTGGTTCTCTAAGACCAACGCTCGGATACCAACTGAAATGTCCCGTTCTTATTGATTAAAAACGTTCCATATTAATTGATTTCGTTGCGAGGTTTTGACCTCTATATGAGACGTTTTTCAAAGACTGCATTCATTTTAAAACAAAACATAACCTTTATTTCATCAATAAAGGTTTAAAAATCTTTACGTAGATTATCAACTAATGATAATCTAAAATATCCTGTTTACACACGACCATTACATAATGGTTTACAATACAAATATGTTACAACAAAATAAGTTTCTTGAATGCAGTTTTTACACAATATCATACAAGCATGGACTCCAAATCTCGTCCTTATTTAAGTATGCGACAGCGGAAGCTCTTAATAATCACCTGAGAATAAACATGCTTAAAACGTCAACAAAAATGTTGGTGAGTTATAGGTTTAACCTATATATATCAAATCATAATAATAGACCACAAGATTTCATATTTCAATACACATCCCATACATAGAGATAAAAGTCATTCATATGGTGAACACCTGGTAACCGACATTAACAAGATGCATATATAAGAATATCCCCATCATTCCGGGACACCCTTCGGATATGATATAAATTTCGAAGTACTAAAGCATCCGGTACTTTGGATGGGGCTTGTTGGGCCTGATAGATCTATCTTTAGGATTCGCGTCAATTAGGGTGTCTGTTCCCTAATTCTTAGATTACCAGACTTAATAAAAAGGGGCATATTCGATTTCGATAATTCAACCATAGAATTTAGTTTCACGTACTTGTGTCTATTTTGTAAATCA
Organism: Rutidosis leptorrhynchoides; assembly: GCF_046630445.1. Classification (NCBI taxonomy): domain Eukaryota; kingdom Viridiplantae; phylum Streptophyta; class Magnoliopsida; order Asterales; family Asteraceae; genus Rutidosis; species Rutidosis leptorrhynchoides. Next base: position 681,041,668 of record NC_092335.1, on the reverse strand, counting down.
TTTATAAAACCTGCATGTATTCTCATCCCAAAAATATTAGATTTTAAAAGTGGGACTATAACTCACTTTCACAGATTTTTACTTCGTCGGGAAGTAAGACTTGGCCACTGTTGATTCACGAACCTATAACAATATATACATATATATTAAAGTATGTTCAAAATATATTTACAACACTTTTAATATATTTTGATGTTTTAAGTTTATTAAGTCAGCTGTCATCGTTAGTAACCTATAACTAGTTGTCCACAGTTAGATGTACAGAAATAAATCGATAAATATTATCTTGAATCAATCCACGACCCAGTGTATACGTATCTCAGTATTGATCACAACTCAAACTATATATATTTTGGAATCAACCTCAACCCTGTATAGCTAACTCCAACATTCACATATAGAGTGTCTATGGTTGTTCCGAAATATATATAGATGTGTCGACATGATAGGTCGAAACATTGTATACGTGTCTATGGTATCTCAAGATTACATAATATACAATACAAGTTGATTAAGTTATGGTTGGAATAGATTTGTTACCAATTTTCACGTAGCTAAAATGAGAAAAATTATCCAATCTTGTTTTACCCATAACTTCTTCATTTTAAATCCGTTTTGAGTGAATCAAATTGCTATGGTTTCATATTGAACTCTATTTTATGAATCTAAACAGAAAAAGTATAGGTTTATAGTCAGAAAAATAAGTTACAAGTCGTTTTTGTAAAGGTAGTCATTTCAGTCGAAAGAACGACGTCTAGATGACCATTTTAGAAAACATACTTCCACTTTGAGTTTAACCATAATTTTTGGATATAGTTTCATGTTCATATTAAAAATCATTTTCTCAGAATAACAACTTTTAAATCAAAGTTTATCATAGTTTTTAATTAACTAACCCAAAACAGCCCGCGGTGTTACTACGACGGCGTAAATCCGGTTTTACGGTGTTTTTCGTGTTTCCAGGTTTTAAATCATTAAGTTAGCATATCATATAGATATAGAACATGTGTTTAGTTGATTTTAAAAGTCAAGTTAGAAGGATTAACTTTTGTTTGCGAACAAGTTTAGAATTAACTAAACTATGTTCTAGTGATTACAAGTTTAAACCTTCGAATAAGATAGCTTTATATGTATGAATCGAATGATGTTATGAACATCATTACTACCTTAATTTCCTTGGATAAACCTACTGGAAAAGAGAAAAATGGATCTAGCTTCAATGGATCCTTGGATGGCTCGAAGTTCTTGAAGCAGAATCATGACACGAAAACAAGTTCAAGTAAGATCATCACTTGAAATAAGATTGTTATAGTTATAGAAATTGAACCAAAGTTTGAATATGATTATTACCTTGTATTAGAATGATAACCTACTGTAAGAAACAAAGATTTCTTGAGGTTGGATGATCACCTTACAAGATTGGAAGTGAGCTAGCAAACTTGAAAGTATTCTTGATTTTATGAAACTAGAACTTTTGGAATTTATGAAGAACACTTAGAACTTGAAGATAGAACTTGAGAGAGATCAATTAGATGAAGAAAATTGAAGAATGAAAGTGTTTGTAGGTGTTTTTGGTCGTTGGTGTATGGATTAGATATAAAGGATATGTAATTTTGTTTTCATGTAAATAAGTCATGAATGATTACTCATATTTTTGTAATTTTATGAGATATTTCATGCTAGTTGCCAAATGATGGTTCCCACATGTGTTAGGTGACTCACATGGGCTGCTAAGAGCTGATCATTGGAGTGTATATACCAATAGTACATACATCTAAAAGCTGTGTATTGTACGAGTACGAATACGGGTGCATACGAGTAGAATTGTTGATGAAACTGAACGAGGATGTAATTGTAAGCATTTTTGTTAAGTAGAAGTATTTTGATAAGTGTATTGAAGTCTTTCAAAAGTGTATAAATACATATTAAAACACTACATGTATATACATTTTAACTGAGTCGTTAAGTCATCGTTAGTCGTTACATGTAAGTGTTGTTTTGAAACCTTTAGGTTAACGATCTTGTTAAATGTTGTTAACCCAATGTTTATAATATCAAATGAGATTTTAAATTATTATATTATCATGATATTATCATGTATGAATATCTCTTAATATGATATATATACATTAAATGTCTTTACAACGATAATCGTTACATATATGTCTCGTTTAAAAATCATTAAGTTAGTAGTCTTGTTTTTACATATGTAGTTCATTGTTAATATACTTTATGATATGTTTTCTTATCATAGTATCATGTTAACTATATATATATATATCCATATATATGTCATCATATAGTTTTTACAAGTTTTAACGTTCGTGAATCACCGATCAACTTGGGTGGTCAATTGTCTATATGAAACATATTTCAATTAATCAAGTCTTAACAAGTTTGATTGTTTAACATGTTGGAAACATTTAATCATGTAAATATCAATCTCAATTAATATATATAAACATGGAAAAGTTCGGGTCACTACATAATTAAGCAACCAATAAGCCAAGTAATTATCATTAGAAAATAACAATTAGTTTTACGTAGTCATAATATTCCAATTATGACCAAAATTAATCGTGTACAGGGTACATAGCTCGTTCTAAACGTCAAGTGACACTAACGGTCATAAAAGCATTCGAGGATCAAGTTAAGTAACTACGTACTTAATAACACGTTTTGAAATATAAACGAAAGTAATCAACATGAATAATGATCCCAGAATATAATATAGCTCAGTACGCACAAATACGCAGTTTCGTGAAAGTAATAAGCACAAAAATATAAGTCGAAAAAGTCGGGTTGTTAGAGTTGTCCCATATCCGCTTGTCACGGAGCAATACACCTAGCGGTTTTGTTGGTTAATTTGACACCTACGGATGATACGAAATTATCAAGTTTCTTGATTTCGTGTAAGGCACATGTATCACATATTTACAAGTTTGGACATTTCGAGTTTATCTGCATTTGTGGAGACGAAAATAGCTTCAACAACATCATCAACAATGGCTCTTCGAAATTTGCTATGGTCTGCCCTTTTTCGGACATGGCTTATTCTTTTCATCATTTCGCTTGGTTAAAAATTTCGGGTCTTCCGATTACATATGGATCGAAGGAAAATGCCTCGAAGGTTGCCTAATTATTTGGCGAAGTTGTGGCAGTGGCAAAGATGACAAACGACTTGGGTAATGTAGCCTCTCTTTATGCCCTTATTAAATCTTCAAATGCAAAGTATATCCATGATTCTGTTGAAGTCGATTTCAAGGGTCCAGTGTATTCTAGATTTAGCGTTTGGGTTTCAGAGGTGTCAGATATTAATAGCTTGAACCGTATCCTTTTTGACGAGTTTGATCAACGTTTTTTGTTAGCTACCAATAGATTTGTAGTCAATAGTGGATCATTGGTCGTTAATAATTATGTTCGGGTTGATAAGGACTCGATGTACTCTTCACATTTGGACACCTTGAATCTGTCTTTAAAGGATGTTTCAAACCGTGACAGCTTGGTTGGGGATCTCAAATCAGATTCGGTTGATAAGGGGGTTGTGCTTGCTAGTTATTCAAATGAGACCAATGAGGAGGTTCCAAAGTTGATAATGGTGTGGTTCTAACTTTTGGATCTTCTAAACCAAATACTTCTGTGGATAGCAATAATATGCTTTTCATAGACACTGATAAAGGATCAACCACTATTGAAGGTGCTTGTGATAAATCTCTTAAGGATCAGGACTTAGGTGCTAATTCTTTTGGTGCCCCTGATTTGTAGAAAAGGATTGTGTTTGGCAACAGGTTGAGGTGGTACCACCTCCTGGTGGTGTTGCTTTTAATTTTCTAGGTGTACAAGCTGAACAAGATGTTAACAATGTGATCGAGGGTAATTCTTGTCCTTCAAAAAAACCATGTGTGTGACGCCCCGTACAAAACCATCGTGTACGATGCGTCAACAACAGGATCTTCACACGGTCAAACTGTAGTGACCCGAACTTTTCCATGTTTATATATATTAATTGAGATTGATATTTACATGATTAAATGTTTCCAACATGTTAAGCAATCAAACTTGTTAAGACTTGATTAATTGAAATATGTTTCATATAGACAATTGACCACCCAAGTTGACCGGTGATTCACGAACGTTAAAACTTGTAAAAACTATATGATGACATATATATGGATGTATATATAGTTAACATCATACTATGATAAGTAAACATATCATTAAGTATATTAACAATGAACTACATATGTAAAAACAAGACTACTAACTTAATGATTTTTAAACGAGACATATATGTAACGATTATCGTTGTAAAGACATTTAATGTATATATATCATATTAAGAGATATTCATACATGATAATATCATGATAATATAATAATTTAAAATCTCATTTGATATTATAAACATTGGGTTAACAACATTTAACAAGATCGTTAACCTAAAGGTTTCAAAACAACACTTGCATGTAACGACTAACGATGACTTAACGACTCAGTTAAAATGTATATACATGTAGTGTTTTAATATGTATTTATACACTTTTGAAAGACTTCAATACACTTATCAAAATACTTCTACTTAATAAAAATGCTTACAATTACATCCTTGTTCAGTTTCATCAACAATTCTACTCGTATGCACCCGTATTCGTACTCGTACAATACACAGCTTTTAGATGTATGTACTATTGGTATATACACTCTAATGATCAGCTTTTAGCAGCCCATGTGAGTCACCTAACACATGTGGGAACCATCATTTGGAAACTAGCATGAAATATCTCATAAAATTACAAAAATATGAGTAATCATTCATGACTTATTTACATGAAAACAAAATTACATATCCTTTATATCTAATCCATACACCAACAACCAAAAACACCTAAAAACACTTTCATTCTTCAATTTTCTTCATCTAATTGATCTCTCTCAAGTTCTATCTTCAAGTTCTAAGTGTTCTTCATATATTCTACAAGTTCTAGTTACATAAAATCAAGAATACTTTCAAGTTTGCTAGCTCACTTCCAATCTTGTAAGGTGATCATCCAACCTCAAGAAATATTTGTTTCTTACAGTAGGTTATCATTCTAATACAAGGTAATAATCATATTCAAACTTTGGTTCAATTTCTATAACTATAACAATCTTATTTCAAGTGATGATCTTACTTGAACTTGTTTTCGTGTCATGATTCTGCTTCAAGAACTTCGAGCCATCCAAGGATCCGTTGAAGCTAGATCCATTTTTCTCTTTTACAGTAGGTTTATCCAAGGAACTTAAGGTAGTAATGATGTTCATAACATCATTCGATTCATACATATAAAGCTATCTTATTCGAAGGTTTAAACTTGTAATCACTAGAACATAGTTTAGTTAATTCTAAACTTGTTCGCAAACAAAAGTTAATCCTTTTAACTTGACTTTTAAAATCAACTAAACACATGTTCTATATCTATATGATATGCTAAATTAATGATTTAAAACCTGGAAACACGAAAAACACCGTAAAACCGGATTTACGCCGTCGTAGTAACACCGCGGGCTGTTTTGGGTTAGTTAATTAAAAACTATGATAAACTTTGATTTAAAAGTTATTATTCTGAGAAAATGATTTTTATTATGAACGTGAAACTATATCCAAATGTAATGACCCGGACTTTTTCGATCGATCTATACTTATAAGATTAATATTTACATAAATTAAACCTTACCAACATGATAAGCAATCCAAATTGTTGAGATTTATGTTTTTGAAAAGAGTTTTACACAACGTTTGACCGTCTAGTTTGACCGATGATATCACGAACTATATAATATATGATAATTATACGTTTGTGTGTATATATGTATATATACATATTTAACATGATCTAAGGATGTTTTAATATCTCATTTTGTATTAATAACAATAAGTTATAAGTATATTTTGAAACTACTAATTTAAGTTTTCAAAACAATAACCATACGTAACGTTATTTGACATAAAAACTTATAACCTATAATGTTTATACATATATCGTATATGTAATGTATTTAATCACTTTTTAAGGACTTAAATACATAAAACAATATAAGTATATTCACAAAAGATAACTATATTTGAATCCTCGTTCCATTTTCACAGGATTTCTATACGTATATCTAGAGTATATGTACTCGTATCATACCTAGCTTCTATACGTATTTACTATTGGTATATACACATCAAATCACCACCTAACCAGCCCTTGTTCATGCCTTATGTATAAGGTAATTACTTTTGTATTATTGTATGACTAATTAACAAGATTACAAACTTGAAAATTGTCTTTGTCTCCCCCCATTCACGTTTTTAAAGGGGTTAAGAGTACTCCATTTTTGATTCATTTTTACCTCAAATCTCTAGCTAAATACACACACACTTATGAACCCTAAACACCTTAACCATCTCAGCTCACAACCATGAAGATCTAGCTTCAAAAACATCACTTAATCACCATAATAAAACTCTTACAAAAACACTTCAAGAATCCTTCCAAGAACACAAGTTTACTTCCAATCTTTCATCCAACTCCACCACTCTTTTGGTTCTAGGTTTTTACTTCTCTTTTACAGCAATCTTGTCCAAGTAACTTGAGGTAGTAACTTTGTTCATAACCTTATTCGATTCATATATATATAGCTATCTTATTTTGTGGTATAAAATTTTAACAACAAGAACATAGTTTGAATGTTTTCAAACTTGTTTGCAAACTAAATAGATCCTTCTAACTTAACTTTTAAAATACTTCAAGACCTGTAATATTTCATAAATATATGCTAATTTAACAAGGTATAACTTGGTTTTTCAAAGAACACCTTAAAAACTGAATTTACGACGTTGGAGTGCAACCGGGGGCTGTTTTGGGTTGGATAATTAAAAACTATCTTGAACTTTGAATTGGAGGTTTATTTTCTGGAAAATTGATATTTACTATGAATATGATAACACATAAAAATTTCATGATTTAACTCAAAGTATAAGTATTTTTAGAAAAATAATCATTTAATGTTGTTTACATAAGGGAAAATGATCAACTTCATAAGTTTCACCAAAGTTTGACCTATGACCTGTGATTTCGAATACAAACTAAGGTATTTACAGTTCATAGTCTTAAAGAAGAACTCGATCCAAGGAAGTGGCAAGCTGAACCAACGAAAACGGAGTTGTAACGAAGAAACTATGACCAAAACAAGATCGGATATCCAAAACTAGTTTAGCCACGAAAATAATTGGAGAAAAATTAAATGAATCACATCTTTCTAAAATAACATGATATTTTATATATATGTACTCATAATTTAATTTTATATATTTCAGGACCACCCGTAAACAATACGAGAAGATTAATCATAAGATCCCATGATTGTACGCAACACGTCATTTGACAACACCGGTACTTTATGTACGCAACACGTCATTTGACAACACCGGTACCATGGGTCAAGATTAATCCCGACCAATACAAATACGATGGGGTTTTATTTATTTCGATGGGGGTTTTATTTATTAAACACCTAAATATGAACCATTAAAATTGAATTACTAACATCGGACTGCTAACTACGGACTAAGAAATTATTAAAACTATTAAAAGTATAATAAGTATATATATGTGACGATTGTTTAAAATGGAAATATATTGATAAACTATATATGGATAGGTTCGTGATATCAACCGGAGACCAAGTCAAAATATATATATCTTCAAGGTAAAAGTGAGTATATAGTCCCACTTTTAAACTCTAAATATTTCGGGATGAGAATACATGTATTTTATGTTTTACGATATGGACACAAGTAACTGAAAAATATATTCTACATTGAGTTGTACCACTGGCATACTTCCCTGTAGCTTGGTAACTATTATTTACAGCGGTATTGTAAACGCGAATCCTGTTGATAGATCTATCGGGCCTGACAACCCCAACCGGACTGGACGACCAGTATTCAACGGTTGCACAGTACTTCGTTTCGTGACTATACTTGGTACAGTGTAGTAAGATTTCATAATAAAGGGAATATGCGACGTGATTAAATGTTAAGTATGGTTACCAAGTGCTCAACCACTTAGAATACTTTTATTAAAATGTTCATATATGAAATCTTGTGGTCTATATATATATATATATTGCTGCCGGCATTAAACCTATATCTCACCAACTTTATGTTGACGTTTTAAGCATGTTTATTCTCAGGTGATAACTAAAAGCTTCCGCTGCAACATGTTGAATTTAAGCAAGATCTTGAGTATGCATATTTGTGTCAAAAATAAAACTGCATATCCGAGGAATTGTAATGTAAAATATGCTAGAAATCGTATTGTTATCATCACATGTAAAGTTTGTAAGTCTAAGATTATCGCTAAACGATAATCATCTTTTTATTGTCTAAAGCTTGTATTAAAATAAGAGTTATGGTTTGTAATGTAAAATAAATGCAGTTGTTCTTTTAAAAATGTCGCATATAGAGGTCAATACCTCGCAATGAAATCATACGTTATCTAACTCGTTCTTATGGTTAAGGACGGGTTATGACATGTGGTATCAGAGCGGTGGTCTTAGCGAACCAGGTTTGCATTAGTGTGTCTAACTGATAAGTCGTTAGGATACATTAGTAAGTCTGGACTTTGACCGGGTCTGATTTAAAAACCATTGCTTATCATTGTTGGTTAAAATTTATATGTAAATATTATGTAGTACTAATGGGTTAGTTGTTGTGTGATAGATGTCGGGCTCAAAACTTGTCATCACATTCAGTGACTCCGAATCAGAATCTTCAGATGGTGTTCCAGTCATTAACCTATCCGATGACGAAAATAATATCTTTGGGGAAGACTCACAAATTCCGGATGAACCGACTATAGAGAACCCGGAAAGTGAACCCGAGGAGGAAAGTGAACCCGAGGAGGAAAGTGAACCCGAGGAAGAAATACAGGAAATTACGAAAGACAAGTTCGAATTAGGAAAGAAATGAAAGGCTAATGAATTAGAAAATTCAAATCCCGAGTTTAGTGAGGATGATGTGGCACCAACTCCACTAGACACTACCACCCCTATTCCCGCTATTCCTATTCGTTCTATCCCGGCATCCAGTTCTTCAGTCCCACAGCCAAAATATAGGCAGACAGCTAGGATAAGCGTTAGGCGATTCATTGAACCTAAACGTCTTAGAAAATAGACCAAACGATGCGCTGCCGTACTAAACCATGGGATCATATAATGTTTTGTATAATATTATTAGTGTGGTTTGCTTAATGTTCGATGTAAGATAAGCATATGTAAAATAGTGAAGTGTGAAATGCAATAATTTTCCATGGTTAAGTATTATTTAGATGGTAGTAATTGATTCTGTACTAAGCTATTAAGTATGGACATTAACGGGTAGGTACTACCCTAGATATAATTATAAAACGCTAATAAGAAGAAAAGGCTTTTATAATAATACCTGGTTCATATAATTAATAAGCTATAATGTACTGTAAATATACACTACATCTATAATATTCCATGTGAATAATTATTTTCTTTTCATTCTTATAGAAGAATATGGCGCGATTGAACCGAATGACGGAACAAGAAATCCAGGAACTCATCAATCAGTGAGTGAACGACAGAATGATATGGGTCGAGGCTGCAAGAGGTGCTGCAGTTAACCCAAATCCTCGTGTGGGGTGCACTTACAAAACTTTTCAAGCTTGCAAGCCCTCATCATTCAGTGGAACAGAAGGACCGATCGGTTTAACCTGGTGGATAGAAAAGATGGAGACTGTGTTTAAAATCAGTGGTTGTGTTGAAAAGGACATGACCAAGTATGCATCGTGCACTTTACAAGATAGTGCACTCACGTGGTGGAAAAATTATGTGAAGGCTGTAGGAGGAGATGTAGCTTATGATACCCCATGGGAAGAATTCAAAATAATGTTAATCAACGAGTATTGTCCAAGGAACGAGGTTAGGAAGTTGGAAGATGAATTACGAAGCCTGAAGGTTGTTGGTACTGAAATCACCAACTACAATCAGCGATTCATGGAATTAGTTTTGCTATGTCCTGAATTGGTTCCAACCGAAGAACGGAAGATTGAAATGTACAAAGATGGTTTGCCCAAAAAGGTCAAGGCAAATGTTACAGCATCGAAACCTAAGACAATTCATGAAGCTATAACCATGGCAAACGAGCTAATGGATCAGGTCATCATGGATAAGAAAGTATCCAATACTGATGTGAAGGTATCAGGTAACAAAAGAAAGTGGAATGGAAATTATGATCGAGGTAACCAACAACAATCTTTTAAGAAACAAGAAATCACGCAAGGTGCGGGTAGTGGTTTAAGCTTTGGTTACAAAGGACAAAATCCTTTATGTAACCGATGCCACAAACATCACTCTGGCTACTGTAATGTGGTATGCAACAAATGTAATCGAAAGGGTCATCTTGCTGAAGATTGTAGGGCTCTCGTTACAAATACAAATGGTACCAAGACTCCTGCCACCAATGCAAATAGAACTGCTTTGGCTACCATTACTTGTTATGGGTGTGGAAAACAAGGTCACTATAAGAGCCAGTGTCCGAATCCAGAGAAGAATAATGGATCTGCACGTGGAAGAGCATTTGTTATTAATGCTAGAGAGGCGTGTGAAGACCCGGAGCTTGTTACGGGTACGTTTACCATTAATAACTTATCCGCATCTATTATATTTGATACTGGTGCCGATAGAAGTTACGTGAGTAGAGGCTTTTACGCTAAATTGAATTGTTCATCATTACCTCTAGATGCTAAGTACATGATTGAGTTAGCTAATGGTAAACTAATTAAAGCCGATAAAATTTGCCGTGATTGTAAAATAAATTTAGCCGGAGAAACATTTAAAATTGACTTAATACCCGTAGAATTAGGAAGTTTTCATGTAATAGTCGGCATGGACTGGATGTCCAAAGTAGGAGCTGAAGTTGTGTGTGCCAAGAAGGCAATTCGCATTCCTTGTAAGGATAGAATGCCGGTGATGATTTATGGAGAGAAGGGTAACTCAAAGCTAAAACTCATTAGTTATTTGAAAGCTCATAAGTGCTTGAAGAAAGGGTGCTACGCTATCTTAGCACATGTTAATAAAGTCGAAAAGAAAGAAAAAGAGAAGTGCATCAATGTCGTGCCTGTGGCAAGAGATTTTCCTGAAGTATTTCCGGAAGAGTTGCCGGGATTACCTCCATTTAGATCTGTAGAATTTCAAATAGATTTAGTACCAGGAGCTGCACCAGTTGCCCGTGCTCCATATAGACTTGCACCGTCCGAGTTAAAAGAACTTCAGAGTCAGTTAAAAGAATTACTGGATCGTGGATTCATACGACCAAGTACTTCACCGTGGGGAGCTCCGATTCTATTTGTTAAAAAGAAAGATGGATCTTTTAGGATGTGTATAGATTATCGTGAATTAAATAAGTTAACTATCAAGAATCGGTATCCACTACCGAGAATTGACAACTTATTTGATCAACTCCAAGGATCATGTGTGTACTCGAAAATTGACCTAAGATCGGGCTATCATCAATTACGCGTCAAAGAAGAAGATATACCGAAAACTGCTTTTCGGACACGTTACGGTCATTACGAATTTTTGGTCATGCCGTTTGGGTTGACAAATGCGCCAGCTGTATTCATGGACCTCATGAATCGAGTTTGTAGTCCGTATTTAGATAAGTTTGTTATTGTTTTCATTGATGATATTCTTATCTATTCCAAGAGTGAGCAAGAGCATGAGCAGTATTTAAGGTTGATATTAGAGTTGTTGAGAAAAGAACAGCTATATGCTAAATTTTCTAAGTGTGCTTTTTGGTTGAAAGAAGTGCAATTTCTTGGCCACGTTGTTAGTAGCAAAGGAATTCAGGTTGATCCAGCAAAAATTGAAGCCATTGAAAAATGGGAGACTCCTAAGACACCAATGCAGATACGCCAATTTTTGGGTTTAGCCGGTTATTATAGAAGGTTTATTCAAGATTTTTCCCGAATAGCTAAGCCGTTGACAGCGTTAACGCAAAAAGGGAAGAAATATGAATGGACTTCTGAGCAGGAGAGTGCATTTCAATTACTGAAAAAGAAGTTGACTACGGCGCCTATTTTATCGTTACCAGAAGGGAACGATGATTTTGAAATATATTGTGACGCTTCACGACAAGGTTTTGGTTGCGTTCTTATGCAACGGAAGAAAGTTATTGCATACGCATCCCGACAATTGAAGATTCATGAGCGGAATTATACGACGCATGATCTAGAATTGGGAGCAGTCGTGTTTGCATTGAAGATATGGAGACACTACCTGTATGGGGTTAAATGCACTGTGTTTACTGATCATAAAAGCCTTCAACATATTTTTGATCAGAAACAGCTGAACATGAGGCAACGTAGGTGGGTCGAGTTAATAAACGACTATGATTGTGAAATTCGTTATCATCCCGGGAAAGCGAATGTGGTGGCTGACGCACTAAGCAGAAAGGAACGAGAACCAATTCGAGTACGAGCGATGAACATAAAAATTCGCATGAATCTCAACTCGCAAATCAAAGAAGTTCAACGAGAAGCACTTACTAAAGAAAACATAAGAAATGAAATAATGAAGAAGTATGAGAAGCAACTCGTTATACGGGAAGACGGAATTCGATATTTTGCAAATCGTATTTGGGTACCGAAGTTGGGTGGATTAAGGAAGTTGATATTGAACGAGGCACATAAGACAAGATACTCGATACATCCCGGAGTCGGAAAGATGTATCAAGATCTTAAGACACATTATTGGTGGCCTAATTTAAAGACAGACGTTGCAACATATGTTGGGGAATGTTTAACTTGTTCCAAAGTCAAAGCTGAACACCAAAAGCCATCAGGGTTACTTCAACAACCAGAAATCCCAGAATGGAAATGGGATGGTATTACCATGGATTTCATCACGAAGTTACCAAAGACTGCCTGGGGATACGACACCATTTGGGTGATTGTTGATCGTCTCACCAAGTCTGCACATTTCTTGCCTATAAAGGAAACGGATAGAATGGAGAAACTATTACGATTGTATATAAAGGAAATTGTTTCAAGGCATGGAATACCTATTTCCATTATATCTGATCGTGATAGTAGATTTACCTCAAAGTTCTGGCAATCACTACAGGAGGCCCTAGGAACTCGTTTGGATATGAGCACCGCATATCATCCGCAAACTGACGGCCAGAGTGAAAGAACAATTCAGACTCTTGAAGACATGCTCAGGGCATGTGTGATCGATTTTGGAAACGGATGGGATAAGTATTTACCGTTAGCAGAATTCTCGTATAATAATAGTTATCATGCGAGCATTAAAGCTGCGCCATTTGAAGCACTGTATGGGAGGAAGTGTAGATCTCCTATCTGTTGGAATGAAGTAGGATATCGACAATTAACTGGTCTCGAGATCATACATGAAACTACTGAAAAGATAGTACAAATCAAGGAGAGATTGAAAACAGCCCGTAGTCGCCAAAAGAGCTACGCCGATGTCCGAAGGAAACCATTAGAGTTTCAGATCGGTGACATGGTTATGTTAAAGGTGTCACCTTGGAAAGGTGTAATACGTTTTGGAAAAAGGGGTAAACTAAACCCAAGGTATGTAGGCCCGTTCAAGATCATCGAACGCATTGGACCGGTAGCTTATCGACTCGAGTTACCGCAACAACTCGCCGGAGTACATAATACCTTTCACGTCTCAAACCTTAAGAAGTGTCTTGCAAAGGAAGACCTCACCATTCCTCTTGAAGAAATCCATGTCGACGAGAAACTACAATTCATCGAAGAACCAATCGAAATCATGGACCGTGAAGTTAAACGGCTCAAGCAGAGCAACATACCGATCGTTAAAGTTCGTTGGAATGCACGAAGAGGTCCCGAGTTTACTTGGGAGTGAGAGGATCAAATGAAACAAAAATACCCGCATTTGTTTCCCGATGACGCAAAATAGGTACGATTTTAAAATTTCGGGACGAAATTTATTTAACGGGTAGGTACTGTAATGACCCGGACTTTTTCGATCGATCTATACTTATAAGATTAATATTTACATAAATTAAACCTTACCAACATGATAAGCAATCCAAATTGTTGAGATTTATGTTTTTGAAAAGAGTTTTACACAACGTTTGACCGTCTAGTTTGACCGATGATATCACGAACTATATAATATATGATAATTATACGTTTGTGTATATATATGTATATATACATATTTAACATGATCTAAGGATGTTTTAATATCTCATTTTGTATTAATAACAATAAGTTATAAGTATATTTTGAAACTACTAATTTAAGTTTTCAAAACAATAACCATACGTAACGTTATTTGACATAAAAACTTATAACCTATAATGTTTATACATATATCGTATATGTAATGTATTTAATCACTTTTTAAGGACTTAAATACATAAAACAATATAAGTATATTCACAAAAGATAACTATATTTGAATCCTCGTTCCGTTTTCACAGGATTTCTATACGTATATCTAGAGTATATGTACTCGTATCATACCTAGCTTCTATACATATTTACTATTGGTATATACACATCAAATCACCACCTAACCAGCCCTTGTTCATGCCTTATGTATAAGGTAATTACTTTTGTATTATTGTATGACTAATTAACAAGATTACAAACTTGAAAATTGTCTTTGTCTCCCCCCATTCACGTTTTTAAAGGGGTTAAGAGTACTCCATTTTTGATTCATTTTTACCTCAAATCTCTAGCTAAATACACACACACTTATGAACCCTAAACACCTTAACCATCTCAGCTCACAACCATGAAGATCTAGCTTCAAAAACATCACTTAATCACCATAATAAAACCCTTACAAAAACACTTCAAGAATCCTTCCAAGAACACAAGTTTACTTCCAATCTTTCATCCAACTCCACCACTCTTTTGGTTCTAGGTTTTTACTTCTCTTTTACAGCAATCTTGTCCAAGTAACTTGAGGTAGTAACTTTGTTCATAACCTTATTCGATTCATATATATATAGCTATCTTATTTTGTGGTATAAAATTTTAACAACAAGAACATAGTTTGAATGTTTTCAAACTTGTTTGCAAACTAAATAGATCCTTCTAACTTAACTTTTAAAATACTTCAAGACCTGTAATATTTCATAAATATATGCTAATTTAACAAGGTATAACTTGGTTTTTCAAAGAACACCTTAAAAACTGAATTTACGACGTTGGAGTGCAACCGGGGGCTGTTTTGGGTTGGATAATTAAAAACTATCTTGAACTTTGAATTGGAGGTTTATTTTCTGGAAAATTGATATTTACTATGAATATGATAATACATAAAAATTTCATGATTTAACTCAAAGTATAATATTTTTAGAAAAATAATCATTTAATGTTGTTTACATAAGGGAAAATGATCAACTTCATAAGTTTCACCAAAGTTTGACCTATGACCTGTGATTTCGAATACAAACTAAGGTATTTACAGTTCATAGTCTTAAAGAAGAACTCGATCCAAGGAAGTGGCAAGTTGAACCAACGAAAACGGAGTTGTAACGAAGAAACTATGACCAAAACAAGATCGGATATCCAAAACTAGTTTAGCCACGAAAATAATTGGAGAAAAATTAAATGAATCACATCTTTCTAAAATAACATGATATTTTATATATATGTACTCATAATTTAATTTTATATATTTCAGGACCACCCGTAAACAATACGAGAAGATTAATCATAAGATCCCATGATTGTACGCAACACGTCATTTGACAACACCGGTACTTTATGTACGCAACACGTCATTTGACAACACCGGTACCATGGGTCAAGATTAATCCCGACCAATACAAATACGATGGGGTTTTATTTATTTCGATGGGGGTTTTATTTATTAAACACCTAAATATGAACCATTAAAATTGAATTACTAACATCGGACTGCTAACTACGGACTAAGAAATTATTAAAACTATTAAAAGTATAATAAGTATATATATGTGACGATTGTTTAAAATGGAAATATATTGATAAACTATATATGGATAGGTTCGTGATATCAACCGGAGACCAAGTCAAAATATATATATCTTCAAGGCAAAAGTGAGTATATAGTCCCACTTTTAAACTCTAAATATTTCGGGATGAGAATACATGTATTTTATGTTTTACGATATGGACACAAGTAACTGAAAAATATATTCTACGTTGAGTTGTACCACTGGCATACTTCCCTGTAGCTTGGTAACTATTATTTACAGCGGTATTGTAAACGCGAATCCTGTTGATAGATCTATCGGGCCTGACAACCCCAACCGGACTGGACGACCAGTATTCAACGGTTGCACAGTACTTCGTTTCGTGACTATACTTGGTACAGTGTAGTAAGATTTCATAATAAAGGGAATATGCGACGTGATTAAATGTTAAGTATGGTTACCAAGTGCTCAACCACTTAGAATACTTTTATTAAAATGTTCATATATGAAATCTTGTGGTCTATATATATATATATATATATATATTGCTGCCGGCATTAAACCTATATCTCACCAACTTTATGTTGACGTTTTAAGCATGTTTATTCTCAGGTGATAACTAAAAGCTTCCGCTGCAACATGTTGAATTTAAGCAAGATCTTGAGTATGCATATTTGTGTCAAAAATAAAACTGCATATCCGAGGAATTGTAATGTAAAATATGCTAGAAATCGTATTGTTATCATCACATGTAAAGTTTGTAAGTCTAAGATTATCGCTAAACGATAATCATCTTTTTATTGTCTAAAGCTTGTATTAAAATAAGAGTTATGGTTTGTAATGTAAAATAAATGCAGTTGTTCTTTTAAAAATGTCGCATATAGAGGTCAATACCTCGCAATGAAATCATACGTTATCTAACTCGTTCTTATGGTTAAGGACGGGTTATGACACCAAAGATTATGGTTAAACTCAAAGTGGAAGTATGTTTTCTAAAATGGTCATCTAGACGTCGTTCTTTCGACTGAAATGACTACCTTTACAAAAACGACTTGTAAATTATTTTTCCGACTATAAACCTATACTTTTTCTGTTTAGATTCATAAAATAGAGTTCAATATGAAACCATAGCAATTTGATTCACTCAAAACGGATTTAAAATGAAGAAGTTATGGGTAAAACAAGATTGGATAATTTTTCTCATTTTAGCTACGTGAAAATTGGTAACAAATCTATTCCAACCATAACTTAATCAACTTGTATTGTATATTATGTAATCTTGAGATACCATAGACACGTATACAATGTTTCGACCTATCATGTCGACACATCTATATATATTTCGGAACAACCATAGACACTCTATATGTGAATGTTGGAGTTAGCTATACAGGGTTGAGGTTGATTCCAAAATATATATAGTTTGAGTTGTGATCAATACTGAGATACGTATACACTGGGTCGTGGATTGATTCAAGATAATATTTATCGATTTATTTCTGTACATCTAACTGTGGACAACTAGTTGTAGGTTACTAACGAGGACAGCTGACTTAATAAACTTAAAACATTAAAATATATTAAAAGTGTTGTAAATATATTTTGAACATACTTTGATATATATGTATATATTGTTATAGGTTCGTGAATCAACCAGTGGCCAAGTCTTACTTCCCGACGAAGTAAAAATCTGTGAAAGTGAGTTATAGTCCCACTTTTAAAATCTAATATTTTTGGGATGAGAATACTTGCAGGTTTTATAAATGATTTACAAAATAGACACAAGTACGTGAAACTACATTCTATGGTTGAATTATCGAAATCGAAAATGCCCCTTTTTATTAAGTCTGGTAATCTAAGAATTAGGGAACAGACACCCTAATTGACGTGAATCCTAAAGATATATCTATTGGGCCTAACAAACCCCATCCAAAGTACCGGATGCTTTAGTACTTCGAAATTTATATCATATCCGAAGGGTGTCCCGGAATGATGGGGATATTCTTATATATGCATCTTGTTAATGTCGGTTATCAGGTGTTCACCATATGAATGATTTTTATCTCTATGTATGGGATGTGTATTGAAATATGAAATCTTGTGGTCTATTATTATGATTTGATATATATAGGTTAAACCTATAACTCACCAACATTTTTGTTGACGTTTTAAGCATGTTTATTCTCAGGTGATTATTAAGAGCTCCCGCTGTTGCATACTTAAATAAGGACGAGATTTGGAGTCCATGCTTGTATGATATTGTGTAAAAACTGCATTCAAGAAACTTATTTTGTTGTAACATATTTGTATTGTAAACCATTATGTAATGGTCGTGTGTAAACAGGATATTTTAGATTATCATTATTTGATAATCTACGTAAAGCTTTTTAAACCTTTATTGATGAAATAAAGGTTATGGTTTGTTTTAAAATGAATGCAGTCTTTGAAAAACATCTCATATAGAGGTCAAAACCTCGGAACGAAATCAATTAATATGGAACGTTTTTAATCAATAAGAACAGGACATTTCAGTTGGTATCTGAGCGTTGGTCTTAGAGAACCAGAATTTTGCATTAGTGTGTCTTATCGAGTTTGTTAGGATGCATTAGTGAGTCTGGACTTCGACCGTGTTTACTTGAAAAATGATTGCTTAACAAATTTTGTTGGAAACTATATATTTTTAACATGTGAATATTATGTGATATATTAATCTCTTAACGCGTTTGATATTATGTGATAGATGTCTACCTCTATAACAAGTCCCATTGACTCACCTAATAATAATGAAGAGTCAAATGTAAATTGGAATGATTCGTGGACTGATTCACAAGTTCCCGAAGAGGAACCGGAAGAAGAGTCGGAACAGGAAGAAAAATCGGAACCGGAAGAAGAATCGGAACCGGATGAAGAAATAGAACCGGTGGGGGAAATAATAAAATGGTTAAGTAAAAGAAAATCGTCAACCAACCGACCAAGGTTAATTATGGTCAATGGTGTTTCCGCCAAGGAAGCAAAATATTGGGAGGATTAACAATTCTCCGATGAATCGGATTCCGACGAGAATTCCGATGATGTTATAGAAATTACCCCAACTGAATTTAAAAAGGCAAAAGAAAATAATAAGGGAAAGGGCATAAAAATAGAGAAATCTAATTCCAACCCCGATGAACTTTATATGTATCGTCAACCCCTGAAGTCCTTAAGTTGTAACAATGACCCGGGAACCTCTAAACCACCAGGTTTTTCTAAACCAATGTGGAAAACGACGGCTCGTATTAGGGGAACATCATATATCCCTAGAAACTTGGCAAAACGAACCAAAACCGAAGAAGAAGAAACAAGCGAGTCGGAATAAGATAGTTCTATTCGTGTGGTGTACTAGATGTAATATAGTGTGCTTATGCTTTATGATATATGTAAAAATTGCTTGTATTAATAAGTATTTTTTTTATGAATCTAACTCTTGTCTATTTTACAGTATAAAAACACAAAATGGATAGACAACCCAATATTTTAAGAGACCTACCCGGAGACATGATTGATGAAATCTTGTCTAGAGTCGGTCAGAATTCTTCGACACAACTATTTAAGGCGAGATCAGTTTGTAAGACATTCGAAGAACGTTCCAAGAATGCCTTGGTTTATAAAAGGCTTTCGTTTGAAAGATGGGGGATATCACATTAGGAAATCCATAAGTTACGATGTGTTTACTTTGACGCATATATTGCAGGGAACCCAAATGCTATTTTACGCAATGGGTTAAGAAATTATTTTGACTCAATATATCCGAATATTGGACTTCGTGATTTAGAAAAAGCGGCTAACATGCAACATAAAGAAGCATGTTATGCTTATGGATTAGTAATGTTCGCTTCTCACCAAAGTGAGAACAAGAACATCGGGCTACAACTATTAAACAAAACGTTCCCACAAGTGACGGAGTCGGTAATTGGGGTAAGAAATGAGGTTTTTAGATTGTTACGGGACTGTTGGACATTACGTAACCCTCGTCCCTTTGACGACGTTACAACACGCTGTCTTATCAACGGCCATAACGGTTATGTTCCACAAGACCAAGGATGGGAAGTAATCCTAGTAAAACCAGAATGCATGACTTGTTTCTGAACGTATGAATTACGTGTCTTTATTGCCTTTGCTGAACGACTTGTGTACTAGCTAGAATTATCTTCACAACCATCTTGTATCAAATTTATTGTGTGCTATATTTCATGCTATATGTAAAATAAGCGGTATTGTAAGTTTGTAAAATATTGTGTAAAAGTTTGAACGCGAAATATTATTATAATCAGTTTTTCATATAGAATTGTAGTAGTTGAATTGTATATTAGCTACTAAGTATGAACTTAACGGGTAGGTACTACCCGAATTTAAACTTATAAAACGCTAATATGAAGAAAAAGCTTTTATAAATGAGTTCATATTATGCTACGAAATACTATTAACTACTCTTAA
This sequence comes from Rutidosis leptorrhynchoides, assembly GCF_046630445.1. Lineage (NCBI taxonomy): Eukaryota > Viridiplantae > Streptophyta > Magnoliopsida > Asterales > Asteraceae > Rutidosis > Rutidosis leptorrhynchoides. The sequence continues at coordinate 681,021,177 of NC_092335.1, read as the reverse complement.
TATTCTGTATGATTAACTTGTTCCATTTGACTATTTTGAAGGAAATGGCACCGACTACTCGACACACCGTGAATATGAATGAAGAGGAATTCCGTACTTTTCTAGCTTCAAACATAGCCGCAGTACAGGCTGCGCTACATACCAATAATAACCTTGGATCTAGCAGTACATGAAATCGTGTAGGATGCACCTACAAAGAATTCACTGCCTGCAAACCTTTGGAATTTGATGGAACCGAAGGACCGATCGGATTGAAACGGTGGACCAAGAAGGTCGAATCGGTGTTTTCCATAAGTAAGTGTACTAAAGAGGACAAAGTGAAGTACGCTACGCATACCTTCACAGGTTCTGCGTTAACATGGTGGAATACCTATCTAGAGCAAGTGGGACAAGACGATGCGTACGCACTACCATGGTCAGCATTCAAGCACTTGATGAACGAGAAGTACCGTCCCAGAACCGAGGTCAATAAGCTCAAGACAGAACTTAGAGGGTTACGAACCCAAGGATTTGATATTACCACGTACGAAAGACGATTCACAGAATTGTGCCTATTGTGTCCGGGAGCATTCGAAGATGAGGAAGAGAAGATCGACGCGTTTGTGAAAGGATTACCGGAAAGAATCCAAGAAGATATAAGTTCACACGAGCCCGCCTCCATACAACAAGCATGTAGAATGGCTCACAAACTAGTGAACCAGATTGAAGAAAGAATTAAAGAACAGACTGCTGAAGAGGCCAATGTGAAGCAAGTCAAAAGAAAGTGGGAGGAAAACGGTGATAAGAATCACCAATACAACAACAACAGCAATTACAACAATAATCGCAACAATTATCACAACAATCGCAACATCAATCGCAACTACAACAAACGGCCCAACAACAACAACAACAACAACAACAACAACAACAACAACAACAACAACAACAACAACAACAACAACTACAACAATCATCCCAACAACAATAATAACCGCAATAACAACAACAATCAGAAGCAGCTATGCCAAAGGTGTGAAAAGTATCACTCGGGGTTCTGCACCAAATTTTGCAACAAGTGTAAAAGAAATGGTCATAGCGCGGCGAAGTGTGAGGTCTACGGACCAAGGGTTAATAGAACGAAAGGAACAAATGGTGTCGGAACGAGTAATGGCGGAGCAAGTAGTGTCGGAGCAAGTTATGCCAATGTAGTTTATTATAAATGTGGAAAACCGGGCCACATTATTAAAAATTGCCCGAACCAGGAGAACACGAATGGACAAGGCCGCGGAAGAGTTTTCAATATTAATGCGGCAGAGGCACAGGAAGACCCGGAGCTTGTTACGGGTACGTTTCTTATTGACAATAAATCTGCTTACGTTTTATTTGATTCGGGTGCGGATAGAAGCTATATGAGTAGAGATTTTTGTGCTAAATTAAGTTGTCCATTGACGCCTTTGGAGAGTAAATTTTTACTCGAATTAGCAAATGGTAAATTAATTTCAGCAGATAATATATGTCGGAATCGAGAAATTAAACTGGTTAACGAAACATTTAAGATTGATTTGATACCAGTAGAGTTAGGGAGTTTTGATGTGATAATCGGTATGGACTGGTTGAAAGAAGTGAAAGCAGAGATCGTTGTTACAAAAATGCAATTCGCATTATACGAGAAAAAGGAAAACCCTTAATGGTGTACGGAGAAAAGGGCAATACGAAGCTACATCTTATTAGTAATTTGAAGGCACAAAAACTAATAAGAAAAGGTTGCTATGCTATTCTAGCACACGTCGAGAAAGTACAAACTGAAGAAAAGAGCATCAATGATGTTCCCATTGCAAAAGAATTTCCCGATGTATTTCCAAAAGAATTACCGGGATTACCCCCACATCGATCCGTTGAATTTCAAATAGATCTTGTACCAGGAGCTGCACCAATAGCTCGTGCTCCTTACAGACTTGCACCCAGCGAGATGAAAGAACTGCAAAGCCAATTACAAGAACTTTTAGAGCGTGGTTTCATTCGACCAAGCACATCACCGTGGGGAGCTCCTGTTTTGTTTGTCAAGAAGAAAGATGGTACATTCAGGTTGTGTATCGACTACCGAGAGTTGAACAAACTTACCATCAAGAACCGCTACCCACTACCGAGAATCGACTTATTTGATCAACTACAAGGCTCGTCTGTTTATTCAAAGATTGACTTACGTTCCGGGTATCATCAAATGCGGGTGAAAGAAGATGATATTCCAAAGACTGCTTTCAGAACACGTTACGGTCATTACGAGTTTATGGTCATGCCGTTTGGTTTAACTAATGCACCAGCTGTGTTCATGGACCTTATGAACCGAGTGTGTGGACCATACCTTGACAAGTTTGTCATTGTTTTCATTGATGACATACTTATTTACTCACAGAATGACGAAGAACACGGTGAACATTTGAGAAAGGTGTTAGAAGTATTGAGGAAGGAAGAATTGTACGCTAAGTTTTCAAAGTGTGCATTTTGGTTGGAAGAAGTTCAATTCCTCGGTCACATAGTGAACAAAGAAGGTATTAAGGTGGATCTGGCAAAGATAGAAACTGTTGAAAAGTGGGAAACCCCGAAAACTCCGGAACACATACGCCAGGTTTTAGGACTAGCTGGTTACTACAGAAGGTTCATCCAAGACTTTTCCAGAATAGCAAAACCCTTGACTGCATTAACGCATAAAGGGAAGAAATTTGAATGGAATGATGAACAAGAGAAAGCGTTTCAGTTATTGAAGAAAAAGCTAACTACGGCACCTATATTGTCATTGCCTGAAGGGAATGATGATTTTGTGATTTATTGTGACGCATCAAAGCAAGGAATCAGTTGTGTATTAATGCAACGAACGAAGGTGATTGCTTATGCGTCTAGACAATTGAAGATTCACGAACAAAATTATACGACGCATGATTTGGAATTAGGCGCGGTTGTTTTTGCATTAAAGACTTGGAGGCACTACTTATATTGGGTCAAAAGTATTATATATACCGACCACAAAAGTCTTCAACACATATTTAATCAGAAACAACTGAATATGAGGCAGCGTAGGTGGATTGAATTATTGAATGATTACGACTTTGAGATTCGTTACCACCCGGGAAAGGCAAATGTGGTAGCTGATGCCTTGAGCAGGAAGGACAGAGAACCCATTCGAGTAAAATCTATGAATATAATGATTCATAATAACCTTACTACTCAAATAAAGGAGGCGCAACAAGGAGTTTTAAAAGAGGGAAATTTAAAGGATGAAATACCCAAAGGATTGGAGAAGCATCTTAATATTCGGGAAGACGGAACCCGGTATAGGGCTGAAAGGATTTGGGTACCAAAATTTGGAGATATGAGAGAAATGGTACTTAGAGAAGCTCATAAAACCAGATACTCAATACATCCTGGAACGGGGAAGATGTACAAGGATCTCAAGAAACATTTTTGGTGGCCGGGTATGAAAGCCGATGTTGCTAAATACGTAGGAGAATGTTTGACGTGTTCTAAGGTCAAAGCTGAGCATCAGAAACCATCAGGTCTACTTCAACAACCCGAAATCCCGGAATGGAAATGGGAAAACATTACCATGGTTTTCATCACTAAATTGCCAAGGACTGCAAGTGGTTTTGATACTATTTGGGTAATAGTTGATCGTCTCACCAAATCAGCACACTTCCTGCCAATAAGAGAAGATGACAAGATGGAGAAGTTAGCATGACTGTATTTGAAGGAAGTCATCTCCAGACATGGAATACCAATCTCTATTATCTCTGATAGGGATGGCAGATTTATTTCAAGATTCTGGCAGACATTACAGCAAGCATTAGGAACTCGTCTAGATATGAGTACTGCCTATCATCCACAAACTGATGGGCAGAGCGAAAGGACGATACAAACGCTTGAAGACATGCTACGAGCATGTGTTATTGATTTCGGAAACAGTTGGGATCGACATCTACCGTTAGCAGAATTTTCCTACAACAACAGCTACCATTCAAGCATTGAGATGGCGCCGTTTGAAACACTTTATGGTAGAAAGTGCAGGTCTCCGATTTGTTGGATTGAATGGGGGATAGACAGATTACGGGTCCGAAGATTATACAAGAAACTACCGAGAAGATCATCCAAATTCAACAACGGTTGAAAACCGCCCAAAGTCGACAAAAGAGATACGCTGACATTAAAAGAAAAGATATAGAATTTGAAATTGGAGAGATGGTCATGCTTAAAGTTGCACCTTGGAAAGGCGTTGTTCGATTTGGTAAACGAGGGAAATTAAATCCAAGGTATATTGGACCATTCAAGATTATTGATCGTGTCGGACCAGTAGCTTACCGACTTGAGTTACCTCAACAACTCGCGGCTGTACATAACACTTTCCACGTCTCGAATTTGAATAAATGTTTTACTAAAGAAGATCTCACTATTCCGTTAGATGAAATCCAAATCAACGAAAAACTTCAATTCATCGAAGAACCCGTCGAAATAATGGATCGTGAGGTTAAAAGACTTAAGCAAAACAAGATACCAATTGTTAAGGTTCGATGGAATGCTTGTAGAGGACCTGAGTTCACCTGGGAGCATGAAGATCAGATGAAGAAGAAATACCCGCATCTATTTCCAGAAGATTCGTCAACACCTTCAACAGCTTAAAATTTCGGGACGAAATTTATTTAACGGGTAGGTACTGTAGTGACCCGAACTTTTCCATGTTTATATATATTAATTGAGATTGATATTTACATGATTAAATGTTTCCAACATGTTAAGCAATCAAACTTGTTAAGACTTTATTAATTGAAATATGTTTCATATAGACAATTGACCACCCAAGTTGACCGGTGATTCACGAACATTAAAACTTGTAAAAACTATATGATGACATATATATGGATATATATATATATAGTTAACATCATACTATGATAAGTAAACATATCATTAAGTATATTAACAATGAACTACATATGTAAAAACAAGACTACTAACTTAATGATTTTTAAACGAGACATATATGTAACGATTATCGTTGTAAAGACATTTAATGTATATATATCATATTAAGAGATATTCATACATGATAATATCATGATAATATAATAATTTAAAATCTCATTTGATATTATAAACATTGGGTTAACAACATTTAACAAGATCGTTAACCTAAAGGTTTCAAAACAACACTTACATGTAACGACTAACGATGACTTAACGACTCAGTTAAAATGTATATACATGTAGTGTTTTAATATGTATTTATACACTTTTGAAAGACTTCCATACACTTATCAAAATACTTCTACTTAACAAAAATGCTTACAATTACATCCTCGTTCAGTTTCATCAACAATTATACTCGTATGCATCCGTATTCGTACTCGTACAATACACAGCTTTTAGATGTATGTACTATTGGTATATACACTCCAATGATCAGCTCTTAGCAGCCCATGTGAGTCACCTAACACATGTGGGAACCATCATTTGGCAACTAGCATGAAATATCTCATAAAATTACAAAAATATGAGTAATCATTCATGACTTATTTACATGAAAACAAAATTACATATCCTTTATATCTAATCCATACACCAACGAACAAAAACACCTACAAACACTTTCATTCTTCAATTTTCTTCATCTAATTGATCTCTCTCAAGTTCTATCTTCAAGTTCTAAGTGTTCTTCATATATTCTACAAGTTCTAGTTACATAAAATCAAGAATACTTTCAAGTTTGCTAGCTCACTTCCAATCTTGTAAGGTGATCATCCAACCTCAAGAAATATTTGTTTATTACAGTAGGTTATCATTCTAATACAAGGTAATAATCATATTCAAACTTTGGTTCAATTTCTATAACTATAACAATCTTATTTCAAGTGATGATCTTACTTGAACTTGTTTTCGTGTCATGATTCTGCTTCAAGAACTTCGAGCCATCCAAGGATCCGTTGAAGCTAGATCCATTTTTCTCTTTTCCAGTAGGTTTATCCAAGGAACTTACGGTAGTAATGATGTTCATAACATCATTCGATTCATACATATAAAGCTATCTTATTCGAAGGTTTAAACTTGTAATCACTAGAACATAGTTTAGTTAATTTTAAACTTGTTCGCAAACAAAAGTTAATCCTTCTAACTTGACTTTTAAAATCAACTAAACACATGTTCTATATCTATATGATATGCTAACTTAATGATTTAAAACCTGGAAACACGAAAAACACCGTAAAACCGGATTTACGCCGTCGTAGTAACAATGCGGGCTGTTTTGGGTTAGTTAATTAAAAACTATGATAAACTTTGATTTAAAAGTTGTTATTCTGAGAAAATGATTTTTATTATGAACATGAAACTATATCCAAAGATTATGGTTAAACTCAAAGTGGAAGTATGTTTTCTAAAATGGTCATCTAGACGTCGTTCTTTCGACTGAAATGACTACCTTTACAAAAATGACTTGTAACTTATTTTTCTGACTATAAACCTATAATTTTTCTGTTTAGATTCATAAAATAGAGTTCAATATGAAACCATAGCAATTTGATTCACTCAAAACGGATTTAAAATGAAGAAGTTATGGGTAAAACAAGATTGGATAATTTTTCTCATTTTAGCTACGTGAAAATTGGTAACAAATCTATTCCAACCATAACTTAATCAACTTGTATTGTATATTATGTAATCTTGAGATACCATAGACACGTATACAATATTTCGACCTATCATGTCGACACATCTATATATATTTCGGAACAACCATAGACACTCTATATGTGAATGTTGGAGTTAGCTATACAGGGTTGAGGTTGATTCCAAAATATATATAGTTTGAGTTGTGATCAATACTGAGATATACATATACACTGGGTCATGGATTGATTCAAGATAATATTTATCGATTTATTTCTGTACATCTAACTGTGGACAACTAGTTGTAGGTTACTAACGAGGACAGCTGACTTAATAAACTTAAAACATCAAAATATATTAAAAGTGTTGTAAATATATTTTGAACATACGTTGATATATATGTATATATTGTTATAGGTTCGTGAATCAACCAGTGGCCAAGTCTTACTTCCCGACGAAGTAAAAATCTGTGAAAGTGAGTTATAGTCCCACTTTTAAAATCTAATATTTCTGGGATGAGAATACATGCAGGTTTTATAAATGATTTACAAAATAGACACAAGTACGTGAAACTACATTCTATGGTTGAATTATCGAAATCGAATATGCCCCTTTTTATTAAGTCTGGTAATCTAAGAATTAGGGAACAGACACCCTAATTGACGCGAATCCTAAAGATAGATCTATTGGGCCTAACAAACCCCATCCAAAGTACCGAATGCTTTAGTACTTCGAAATTTATATCATATCCGAAGGGTGTCCCGGAATGATGGGGATATTCTTATATATGCATCTTGTTAATGTCGGTTACCAGGTGTTCACCATATGAATGATTTTTATCTCTATGTATGGGATGTGTATTGAAATATGAAATCTTGTGGTCTATTATTATGATTTGATATATATATATATAGGTTAAACCTATAACTCACCAACATTTTTGTTGACGTTTTAAGCATGTTTATTCTCAGGTGATTATTAAGAGCTTCCGCTGTCGCATACTTAAATAAGGACGAGATTTGGAGTCCATGCTTGTATGATATTGTGTAAAAACTGCATTCAAGAAACTTATTTTGTTATAACATATTTGTATTGTAAACCATTATGTAATGGTCGTGTGTAAACAGGATATTTTAGATTATCATTATTTGATAATCTACGTAAAGCTTTTTAAACCTTTATTGATGAAATAAAGGTTATGGTTTGTTTTAAAATGAATGCAGTCTTTGAAAAACGTCTCATATAGAGGTCAAAACCTCGCAACGAAATCAATTAATATGGAACGTTTTTAATCAATAAGAACGGGACATTTCACAAACATTATATGCTGTTTGAAAACCAGTTTGCATTCATAAAAAGATAGCGTTTTTCAAAAGATAACGTGCATCCTACGAATAGGAGCATAAACATAAGTACTTGACCCTAAGGTCGTTACAAAGCCATTGTTTGAAATTAACATAAACTACGAATGCAACAGAAAAGTTTTATGAATGAGACATCTCTAGTACTGCAGCGGATAACTAATACAGCAGGTCCTTAACAGCTAGACAGCAAATCTAACAGCGGAAGCAAGAAACCTCTAGGCACCTGAGAAATACACGCTTAAAATTCAACACGAATGTTGGTGAGCTATAGTTTAAGTTGTAACAGTAACGTAAGGTAGGCCACGAGATTTCAGAATAACAAAACAGTATGAAAAGTATATGTATAACCGTGGGCACCCGGTAACTAGACTTAACGTTTATAACCCCCTGAAAGTACACTTGGCGAGTGCATATGTTCACGAAGTATTAAACACCCGTTAAATGCTAGCGCGACTAGCCCGAGTGGGGATGTCAAACCCTATGGATCCATATCTAAGATTCGCGTTCACCGGTTCAAAAACCAATGACTAAACGTTACCGTGCTAAGGGAAATGTTTATGCCGTTGTATAACCCACACATATATAAAGTTTAAGTACTCGTGCCTAGTATGTAAAATGTAAAAAGCGCGTGTATTCTTAGTCCCAAAATAGTTAAAGTAAAAAGGGATGCTATAACTCACAGTGATAAAAGCGGTAAAGTCGGTAATGAAAGTACGCAAGTAGAAAGTCGGTCTGAAAGGTCGTCAACCTAAATCAAGGGTTACTAGGTCAGTAGGTTGTCTCTATAAATTCTAATAGTGCATAAAATAAGTTTAAGTGTCATCATCATCATTCATCATCATAAAAGCTAAGTAAGTTCTACAAGAATAGAGATCGAAACAATAGGCTGACTTCGGTCAGCTGCTACGACCTCTACGTAAATCCAGTGGCTATGGCTCCGTATATGAGTCCCCTAACCTATGACAAATTTTCAGAACCTAACTCGTCTTCGTTTGACCGTGGCGATGGTTTAAGTGCGAGTAGGTCCGAATTTTCAGCACAACGTTACAAAGGAGTATTGACTTTCGGAAGGCCATAGATCCTAAACCGTAACTCGGATTAAGACGAGGTCTAAACGGAAAATCATCTACTAAAAATGAACTAACTGAAAATAAACTTTACATTAGCCCAGGTGACCTGATCAGATACGAAAATTAGTGGACAAGTGCTCTGGTGGGGTTCTTGATTCTTGATGCTCATCACGGTTCTCATCCTTGATGCTTGTAGCTTCAAGTGTACAACTCGTTGATGGGTTAGCATCACCTTGACTAAGATTCCACCATCAATACATAATATGTTAAGACCAAGTAAGAACACAACTCATTTATGAGTCTTAGATGGATGATGAACCAAGGTTACATCATAATCTTAGTCTTAACACAATTTCAAGTCACATTTACAACTAAAGCTACAAACTTTACATCAATCAAACAAGTATGAACACAATCTAAGTCAAATGAGGTGATGGAACCCTAAGCTACAGAGCTTGGATCCTATTCACACAAGTTATAAGGTTGCAAAGCTAGAAAGCTTGAACCTTTATTGTTCTTGAAGATCTTGAAGCATAAAGTTTGGATCTTTAAGTTACATGAAGATAACAAACACAAGTTTGAATCTTTTTAACAAAATAATAAGATCATAAGTTAGAAAACTTAGATCTAACAAAAAGATATGGAGATTCAAGCTAGAAAGCTTGCATCTTGATTGTTCTTGAAGATCTTGAAGCATAAAGCTTGGATCTTTAAAATACATGAAGATTACAAATACAAGTTTGACTCTTTTCAACAAAATAACATGATTAAAGCTAAAATAATCTAGATCTATAAATTTGGTGAAGATTCAAAGCTATAAAGCTTGAATCTTCCATGTTCTTGAAGGATTCATGCTTGAATCTTCAAGATGTAATCAAGATCAAAGTTAAATAACTTGATCTTCATAGAATGATGATGATCACGACTTGGATAAAAGAAGAAGAAGAAGAAGATAGATCAAAAACTTACAAGTTTTTAGAGTGAGAAAGAATAGAAAAGAAATAAGAGAGCAAGTGTGTGTGAATTACAAGTGAGAGCAAGAGTAAAATGAGAGAAATATTGCTAGTATTTATAGGTAAAATGAGGATAAGGTAGTGATGGTGGCCGTGGGAATGAGGGGGAGCAAGGGGGGATAAAAAGCTACTTTATGGTTAATGGTTGTCTAAAGTAGGTACTTATGCTAGGATCTCATGTAACATTATGGATAATACTTGACCTTTTTGCTAGCATGTTCCCTCTAATTAAATGGGTAATTGTCTTATATATTAATGGGTCACTAGTAATTAATAAGTGGGCTAATTAATTGGGCCACTAGCTAGAGTAGGGTGGGCTTAAGTCCAACAAGGTAGAAAGTCCAACAAGACTAACTAGTAAGCTTAATTAAATTCCTACGCGTAATTAAGTATCCAAAAACCCAGGTAATTATTATTATAAAATAATAATTAATATTTCACAGTCATAATATTCCGGTTACGACAAAAATCAAACGTGCGCGCAGTTCGCGGTTTAATCGAAACGTTAAGAGACACCAACGGTCATAAAGCATCCGGTGATCAAGTTAAGTATCCTACGTACTCTAAGGCATGTTTTAACATATAATTGGAAGTAAACCACGTATATCAAGTTTCCAGAGTATAAAGTAGCACAGTACGCACAAATACGCAGTTTCGTAAAAATACAAGGCACGAAAGAAAGTCGAAAAAGTCGGGTCATTACAATGTGGTAGGTTAGTGAGGCAGAAGTAGAAGGCGAAGGCAAAAAATGATTCTGGAGGGGTCAAGAATGGAGGTGGAACTTCGGGTATGAATTCGGGTTGTGCAGCTGAGGGGACTAGTGATGATGGTTGTGGTGTTGTTACGAATCGAAACATTAATTTTTTTGAGCGCATTGCGCAGGAAGGTTGGCTCCCTCCTTCGGTGCCGGGTATTAGGATTGGTTGCGGTTCGACAAAGGTTTCATCCTATGCAATTGAAAATCGGTCGAAGAAGAAATTTACTTGTTTAAAGGTTGACGGTGTGGTTGTTAAGCCGATCATAAAAACTCGGAAAGGTAAAGCTGTTGTCGAGTAGGTAGAGATCGGCTTGTTCTTTGATGTTTTTAAGTTTTGTGAGTTTGGTTGGTTAGATTTGAGTTTTTCATTTGGGTCTTGTATTTGGTTGTTTTTCGGGTTCGTTTTTGTATCCGGTTGTTAAAGGCTCGGTTTTACTTAGCTTTTGTTCCTTGTTTAGCGGTTAGGACTTGTTTACTGCTTCCAAGCCTTGCAATTTGTATCTTTGTTAGTCTTTTCATCTATTGATGAAAAGACTTGGTGTTTATGTTATCGTTTTTTTTAGCAAAAAAAAAAATATATTTTGTAATGGTAATAATTGATTATACACTAGTGAACCTTCTAACTTGAATGTTCACCATTTTCTATTTTTTTTTCTTTGAAGGCAAAACTCAAACACATAGAGTAGCGGAACTTGAAAGACTTTATTACTAGTGGTGCTAGATATTACAAATTTGAAGAGGGCCATAAAGTTAATATAGTGAATTTATCCTAAAATATAAGCAACTTTAACACTTAGTGGCGAAAGCAGGAATTATTTGTTGTGATTATAAGAGGATCTTATGGACGTTGGTACACACAAATTTGAGAGAAAATAACTCTATTACTCACAAGAATAGATTACATAGTATTACAAAACTCTTACAAAAAAAGAACTCTCAAACTAACACACTATGAATCTCACCACTATCTAGGATATATTCACTCTTGGTTATGATTACACATTAACTCACACACACTAACTAGGTGTGTTTACACTTTTCTGAACTTATTACAAATGAGACTTACACCCCTATTTATAGAAAAACATTGAGGAGGTGGAAGGTGTGAACGCAGATCAGTGTGAACGCAATATGGTGGCTAGCTGTAATTGAGTTCAATTTTGCTACTTCCTTGGAATGGTGTGAACGGAGAACAAAGTTGCTAGCCGTCATCGTGTTTAAGTTTGCTTCTTCTTCATAAGAAAACATCTAGATTACAGCTTCTAGATTGTAGGCTGGAAACCATCAATTCTCCCCCTCCAGCCGAATCCACGGACATTCCTGTTATGTCTCTGCATAACTCCAACTTCTCTCAAGTCACCACCTTTTTCAACATATCTGCAGGATTCTCCTTTGTATGGATCTTGACTAGTCTCAACAGTTGTCGATCAATTACCTCGCGTATCCAATGATAGCGAATATTAATATGTTTTGTACGGGAATAGTACATGGATTTCTTGCTCAAATCTAGAGCACTCTGACTATCACAATATACCTTGTACTCCTTTTGCTTGATTCCAAATTCTTGGAGATAACGCTTTAACCATAACATTTCTTTTCCAGCTTCCGCGGCAACAATATATTCTGCTTCGGTTGTGGATAATGCAACACACTTCTGTAGTCTTGACTACCATGAAACAGCTCCTGCTACAAAAGTGTAAATGAATCCTGAAGTAGATTTCCTACTATCAGGATCTCCAACAATATCAGCATCCGTATAGCCTTCCAAGATTGGATCAGCTCCCCCGTAACAAAGACATATCTTCGCTGTACCTTTAAGATATCTGAGAATCTATTTTACCGCATTACAATGCTCTTTCCCGGGGTTAGAAAGAAAACGACTCACTGTTCCCACTGCGTGAGCAATATCGGGCCTCGTACACACCATTTCATACATCAAACTTCCAACAGCTGAAGAATATGGTGCTAACGACATCTCCCCGATCTCTTCCTTGGATGAGGGATATGATCTCTTACTTAACTTGAAATGGTTGGATAATGGAATGCTAACAGGTTTGGCATTGTTCATGTTGAACCGTTCAAGCACTCGTTCAATATACTTCTCTTGAGATAGCCATAACCTTCTATTCTTCCTGTCTCGAGTTATATGCATTCCCAAAATTTGTTGAGCTTGTCCTAAGTCTTTCATGTCAAAAGATGTGACGACCCGGAAATTTCTGACCAAATTTAAACTTAATCTTTATATAGTTTTGACACGATAAGCAAAGTCTGTTAGGTTGAGTCTCAAAACTTTTAAACTTTTTTCTTGCATTCAATTAATCTTCGACTATTCCCGACGATTCACGAACAAATGTTATAAATAGATAAATATATATAAGACAATTATATTATCATATTTAATATGCAAACACATATTATATAATGCATTAATGCATTTATATTAAAATGTAAAAATAATAAACATATGTTATCATATAATATATATGGTATATTTATAATATATATGATGAATGTAATTATAAATATAATTGTTATACTAATATCAATATTAATACTAATATTAATATTAAAATTTAGTGATAGTATTATTATTATGATTTTTAAAATATAATATATGGATATGAAAATTGATACATATAAATTGTTATGATATTATTAATACAAAAATATTATTGTTATCATTGTTAATATCATTATGTTATAATGTGTAGTAAAATTCTGATTAAGATTATTATTATTATTATCATTTAAATTAACATTTTTACTAAAGTCATGGTGAATTATTAATTACTATTATAACTTTCCAAAAGTATCATTTAATATTATTATTATTTATATCATTCTTATTATTAGTATTAATTTGAGTATTAATATTATTATTTTTATTATTATTATTAGTATTTATATTATTAGTAATATTATTAATAATATTATTATTATCAATATATTTATATTTGTCTATTATCCATATTAAGTAAATTACAAATTCCATGAAAAATCTGTATCAGTATCAGATTAAATATTTTTTCCCTTTATCTGTTATCAGTCATTATCGACTTTATTATTTTTTGTTTCTACTTCACTGGCTTGAATATATTTTATTGACTTAAATGTTTCCACATCAAACAAACTTTTATCTTGTCAATTATACTGCTCAATGATTCGATTATCACTGAATCACAACAAAAATCGTTAGCCATCTTTTTCTGTTTATTTTTTTTATTTTTTTCTTTTATTCCTTGATTGAAAGTGTCGACACTTTTGACCATAAATCAATCGAATTTTTTCAAGTTTAAAAATAAAATCATTCAATCCTTCACCTACATTATCAACTACAACCTTCTCTTCTTACATTGTTTCTGTGAATAGACAGGAATATCTCACAACACCAATGCAAACCACCTCTACTATTTTTTTGCTTCTGTTCGCAGCGGATCACTCTCATATACAAATCGAAACCTCCACTATTACAACACCTACTATAGCCAGTATGTTTTTCTGTTTCGTTCACTAGCTGCAACCAAAGAAAATATTGAAAGAAGATGTTATAAGTCAAGACGATGGGAAATAATTGAGGTTAACCAGCTGCTATTCCTTGTTACTTCTTTTTGTTCTGAGAACAAACTAAATACCAACCTTCTTATTTCCATTAGTGCACCAACGAAATCTATTATCAAATCATTCGCAGCTGCTACACTTTCTTCTATTGGGATTCAATCAACTCAATCACAATCACTAATCTCTCTCCTCTTAAATCCATGAAGGCACATAGCTATTCAGGTTCGGTTTCGATTAACAATCATAACACCACCTTTCTTAATGAAACCCACGACCACCATCTTTAATCTCCAAAACCCTTGATGCCTCACCATATTATTTGATTCCATATACAACCACCATAATCAACGAACTGTCCCACCCCTTTATCATCGAAACCCATTTATTTTATTTTTTTCATCGTTGCTGCATATTTCCATTTTAAACGAGCCAACCACCACCTATTGCTTCTCCTCTTACACGCCTCTCTCTCTCTCTCTCTCTCTCTCTCTCTCTCTCGTTAGTTATCCTATTTCTTTTAAACCAAATTTCACTTAAATACTAGATAGACGATTAATATAATGGTGTACTATATAAAGGATTATTAAACTTCTCAATTGGACAAGTGGGAGTATATGACTAACACCTATCTTCTTCTTTTTCTAATGGTCGACACCTTTTAACAAAGATAATCCACTTATGAAATTTGTTAGTTAAATATTTGGCAATATGATAAACAAAAGAAAACACCACCATCACGTTTGATTGATTGGTTCATGGGTACCACGTAATTTAATAGCCATTCTTTTTCTCAAGATCAATTAAACAATCGAGTGCTATTGGGCCACCTTTCTTTTCACCTTGGCCGAAGCATTTAATAATATCATGAGGCGAATTTTGCATATCCTCTTCTTTACCCTTAGTGGCCAACCAAGTGGGGAGGTAATACATATGGCCGACACTTTTGTTATAGTGAGACGTGCTTTATGTAAATTAGGAAAAGCTTATGAGTATTGATCAAGCCCCATATCCAGCTATTGAATACACGATACCTAATTAGTCTAAAGCAAAGATGGGCGTATTTTGATAGTGGGTCGTGGACTGCTGGGTTGGGCCACGATGTGTCCTAAATTATATTTTTGGGTCGGTTAAAGTTGCAAAGATGATACAGTTATGTTGATAATCATACGCGAGTAGATATGATGATGATGTCTGATTATGGGATAAATTAATGATGAAGGTAGGGTAGAGATTAGGGTGACGAGCTGGATATTTTAAACATTGATTAAACTGCAACCTCAAACAACTTCCATCAGATTGTCAATAGGCTTAAAATAAGAATTGGGCCGAGAACTAAGGTTTATCGTGGAGCCAAGTAATCCGCTTTTTATTGGGCCCTTGGAGTAACTTGGGCCACAAAGTCTCAAACTCACTTATTTGCTTTCTTGATTCAACGATAAGAACACACACATATTTTTAGGCGATGATGATGATTAGGATTAAATCATGATGTAGATCACATGATAAAGATGATAATGATTGTGAAGTAAGGTTGATGATGATGGGTAACATGTTGACATGAATATTGATGATGCATGATAAAAGGAGGATGGTATGATAATGATTATGATGCCGATGATGTATTTAATAGAAAAACAGAAACGGACGAATGGTTAAGGAAGTTATCGGGTTAGCGGGACGTCGCGGGTTCAAACCCGGACTTGGGCATTATTTTTAGGGCTACTTCCTTGAGGTAGTTATTGTGACGATCGCTCCAAATCCATATGGACGAACACGTCATTCATTGATTTCATTGCGAGGTATTTGACCTCTATATGATACGTTTTGTAAACATTGCATTCTTTTGAAAAGGCACATCATAAATGAATGTTTAAATCAAAGGTTTTCGACATCTAATGATTTCTACATATAGACAATCACCATAAATAATAGTTTACAACAGTACTTCCGTTGACAATGCAGTCAAAATAAGATACATGGTGATGATTTGGTGAATACAACGTTTCCTTGAAAAATATGTCATGTAAGACTCCATGCACATAGCTTGTCTAACATCTAAGCAAACAGCGGAAGACTTCTAGGAAACCTGAGAATAAACATGCTAACAAGTGTCAACACAAAGGTTGGTGAGTTCATAATTTTAATGTTTCGTATAATCTGTATATAAAAGTGGATCACAAGATTTTAGTTGTTTCATCCAGAAACGTTTATCTAAAGTTTGTCAATAGATTCAACTTAACAGAGCACCCTGGTAACTAAGCTTTAACGTTATAATGATAAATACCCCATTTGTTTTAATACACGCAAACCAACGTGTCCTAAACTCAAATAACACACGTCCATTAAAAGGCTAGCGCTCTAGCTCGGACGGGGATGTCAAGCCCTATGGATCCATATACTGTTATTCGCGCCCACCAGTCCATATCCTATGTACTGGCAGCTACTAGTTACCAAAGCTAAGGGATTTTCGGTTCAAACTCAGTGTAGAATTAAGTATGTACTTGTATCCATTGCGTTTAAAATAAATTGCATGTATTCTCAGCCCAAAAATATATATTGCAAAAGCAATTAAAAAGGGAGCAATGAAACTCACCTTAGCAGCATATAAAGTCGTTCACCAAAATGTGATCGAAACACGGATTACCAAATAACCGTACATCTCAACCTAGAGAACATATGTTGGTCAATAAATGTCTATAAAGCTAGGTCAGGTCATAGTGTATCACAATCCTAATGCTCGATATCGATATACAAAAGTTATCCAATGTTGTTTCAAAAAGTCAATTTTGACAATAGTTTAACAAAACGAGACGTACCTTATATAAGGATTCATTTACTCGGTTGGTAATATTCAAAAATCCAATTTATCAATCTCGTAAACAAGTTGTTTAAATCTTAATTGTAGATTCAAAAGCAATTTCAATTAACTTCAATCATAATTCAGTTGCTCATATCTTTTAATCCGTTCATCGAAATTATTCGATATCTAAATGAAAAGTTATTGATTTTTCGCCAGCTTTCCAAAAACATGTATATCATATACCTTTTACCAGTAATATATGTATTTAATTCGTGATCTATTATAAACTGTTTAATGACGAAATTTAGCATACACGTATGTATAAATATATATACTCGAGCACTAGACATGGATACACAATTAATATATAAAAGATAAAATATGAGTGCTTACGTATCAATATTGAGATTCAATATTGTAGGATAGTACGTAGAAGTAACGGAGATGATAAACACTAGGTTTAACTTACGAGCAAAACCCAAGAACAATACCCATAACCTCCTTAGTAATAACCCATAGTTTCCTTAGCTCTATCCCACTTGAAAACCCATTTTGAAAGTGACACGCTCATGTCCTCGTCGTAGTATTTTAAGTGATATAATTAATAATAATAATAATAATAATAATAATAATAATAATAATAATAATAATAATAATAATAATAATAATAATAATAATAATAATAATAATAATAATAATAATAATAATAATAATAATACTATTAATAATAATAAAATAAATAAAAATAATAATAATAATAATAATAATAATTTAAATAAATAAATTTACACATAGTAATATATGTGTAAAACAACTCGCGCAGAAACCTGGTATTTATAGGCATAATTCCTGATTCTGATGCCCATGCGATCGCATGGGTTTTATGCCTATTTCTCATGCGATCGCATGGCCGTCAGATCCAACTCACATATTTTTGTTTTCTTGTTTGTCGACATAATTAAATATAATATATATAATATATATAATTTAAATAATTAATTATATATTATATTAAATTTATGTGCATAGTTGACTTGTAATTTTTGTTCTGATGACTCGTACGTTGTCACTCGACTTATGTCCCGGTTCCGGTTTCTCGAACGCATTTTCGTACGCTTAGAAAACTCGCAATTTACGTTTTGTGACTCGTACCTTTGTCAAAATATAGTCTCAAATTATCACTAAACTATATCATTCAAAGTGTATCTTAAACTTTCGAGTGTTTTGGTCATTTACTTCTATAAATCATTGTCTCGCTATTTGTTTATATATATATATATATATATATATATATATATATATATATATATATATATATATATATATATATATATAATAACAAATCGTTTTATGACCAAGTTAATATATATTTTCAACATTCATAAACACGTTTTAAATATACGTCGTAAGTTATTCATACAATTAATATTCTAACTTATCATATATATTCAAATAAATATTTAAACCAATAAGTTTAATGTACGGTATCAAACAATTAATACATTGTTACGTTTTCAAGTTATAGTATATATATATATATGTATCTATATACATATAATTGTTCGTGAATCGTCGAGAACAACTGAAAGGTATTTGAATATATGAAAGTAGTTCAAAAATTTTGAGATTCAGTTTTACAGACTTTGCTTATCGCGTCGGAAATATTAATCATACAAATATTAAGTTTAAATTTGGTCAGAAATTTCCGGGTCATCACAGTTATTTATCTATTTACTATTATTATTATTATTATAATTATTGTTATTATTATCAATAATACAATCTATATTATTATCATTATTAACATTAATATAAGTATTATTATTAATATCACTATTATTATCATTATTAGAAAAATCATTATTTTTATAGTTATTATAATTATTATTACTATTATTAATATCATTTTTATCAGAATTTATAAAATTATCATTGAAGATTATTATTAGTATCAATATTATTATTATTATCATTATTACTTTCATATTAATAAAATTATTATAACAAATATATATTTTCTATATAAGAATATATTCATTACAAACTACCATGTTTTAATATATTAAATAATATATTATAATTATAGCATTAATTAAATTATATATCATATATATAATATAACCTATTATAAGTATTAATATAATTATATATAAGGATATTAATCATAATACATTATAAAAATTTATAAACTTAGTTGATTAATATTATGTATTAATATATATAAACGATATAGGTTCGTGAATCCGATGCCAACCCTGCATTGTTCAATATAGTCATATGTATTTTTACTACAAAATACATTAGGTGAGTTCATTTGATTCCCTTTTACTCTTTACATTTTTGGGACTGAGAATACATGCGCTGTTTTTTATAACTGCTTTATTAAATGCTTTTGAAATATATTTTGAACTGCGAATACATGAAATGCTTTTATAAATGTTTGGCGAGATAGACACAAGCAAAACATTCCTCGAATGAATTATGTGGACGTGATAATTGCCATCATTGAATTATGTGGACGTGATAATTGCCACAATTGATATGAATATTTTTCCCCTGATTATTATTGCTTGGTAACCTAAGAATTAGGGAACATCACTAATTTTGAGAATTAGTGCAAGCCTAATTGACGCGAATCCTAAAGGTAGCTACCGGGTTTAACACCCCCACCCAGAATGTTCACTAGACGGAAGGGCTAGTGGGCGTGGTGTTTAGTACTTCGAAGTTTATATGATTATTATACAGACAAGATGTTCTGTTTTGGGAATATTATTATACGCATTATATGTTAAAGTCGGTTACCAAGCTAAGCTATGAAAGCAATGAAAAGTGAATGTTATGTATCGAGAGAATGATTTTATACACAGATTATGTGTATGTTATTTTTGTGCACAAGATATGTGTACGGTTACTAAGATTTATGAAAGATGATTTCGTACACGAGAAAGGTGTACTTGATGTTATGCGAGGTGTATATAAAATAGCTTTATATTTTACAAGGAAATACTATTAAATACGATACAATTTTACACAAGATATTTATTTATTTAGAGAATGGATATACTTAAACCTTGATACAACACTTATAGGCAATGTACCTAATCGTACAGTAGTGTAGTTTTTAGTAAGTCCGGTTCGTTCCACAGGGAAAATCTTTAAACAAAGCTTAACGCTATATAAGTTTTATTTTATAAAAATACAAATATATATATAAGTAATATTATTATTATAAAGGGGGGTTTTTACCATTTAATGACCGGTTTGTCGATTTTAAAACTTTAGTCGCAGTTAAAACAAAATGTAAAATATTAAATAAATAAAAGACTTAATTTAAAGCGTAAAGTAAATAACGATAATGAAATTGCGATAAATAAAAGTGCGATAAAATAAACTTACGATAATTAAAAAGTACGATAATTAAAAGTGCAATTAAATACAATAACAATAAATAAAAGTGCTATAATTAGAAGTGCAATTAAATATAAAATAAAGGGAATTAAATATGAAATAAAAGAATTATGCTTATTTAAACTTCCGTAATCATGATGTTTGACGTGTTGATTTTAGTTTTATGCCCATGGGTTAATTGTCCTTTGTCCTGGATTATTTAATATGTCTGTCTGGTTTTTGTCCATAACAGTCCATCAGTCATAAATATAAAGTGCGAGTGTCCTCGTCAAATTATCCTTATACCCGAAGTTAAATATTCCAACTAATTGGGGACTTAAACTGTAACAAGATTTTAATACTTTGTTTAATAATTACACCAGGTTATCGACTGCGTGTAACGCAAGGTTTTAATACTCTGTTATCAATTATGCCAAGTGTCCTTGTACATAATTTCACCCCTGTTTTAATAATTCTAGTGGCTATTAATCCATTCCCGTGTCTGGTTAAATGAACGATTATTCGTACATATAAATACCCCGCCCATCGTGTCCGATTGAGTGTATATGGTTATTTATAGGGACATCCAATTGTGAATCTTTATATTAAAATTAACAAACTATCATTTAGTTAAACAAATATAAAGCCCATTAATAGCTCATAGTCTAATTTCCACAAGTGTCGTTCTTTTGTCCAAACCCCAATTATGGTACAAAGCCCAATTACCCAATTTTAGTAATTAGCCCAACATCATGATTACTTCATTTTAAATAAGCATAATAATAACTTAGCTACGAGACATTAAATTAAAAAGGTTGAACATAACTTACAATGATTAAAAATAGCGTAGCGTTAAATGGACAGAATTTCGACTTACACCCTTACAACATTCGCTAACATACCCTTATTATTAGGATTTAAAATTAAAATTAAAATTAAAATATAAATTATATATATATATATATATATATATATATATATATATATATATATATATATATATATATATATATATATATATATATATATTTACGTATATATTGAGAGAGAGATAGATTATGGATTTTTGCGATCAAACTGCGTTTGCTTTTATAGGCGGTTTCAGAATTTGGGGCTCCGCGACTCGCGGCAATTTTTGCCTTCAAACTCCGCGAGTCGCGGAGTTTGATTTTCCAGCTCACCAACTTTGGAATCTTTCTTTGCCGACGAATTTTTAATATATTATAATATTTAAATAATTATAAGAATTATTTAAATATTATATTATATTTATGTGCATAGTTGACTTGTAATTTTTAGTCCGTTGCGTCGAGCGTTGAGAGTTGACTCTGGTCCCGGTTCTGGATTTTCGAACGTCCTTGCATACAATTTAATATCTTGTACTTTGCGTTTTGAATCTTGTACTCTTGTAATTTCGAGACGTTTCTTATCAATAATTGGAACCTCTTTGATTGTATTTTGTACTTTTGAGCTTTTTGGTCATTTGCGTCTTTAATTCGTTGAATCTGTCTTTTGTCTTCACCTTTTAATATTTAAACGAATATCACTTGTAAATAGAACAATTGCAACTAAAAGCTTGTCTTTCTTGGGGAATAATGCTATGAAATATATGTTCGTTTTTAGCATTATCAAATATTCCCACACTTGAGAGTTGCTTGTCCTCAAGCAATATAGTCTTGAAATACTAGAATCACTTCTTTATTCTTTACACTTTGTACATCAGTGATTTCTATACGGCGGTATAAACAATGGTAGTAACGATATTGTTTACAGTCCTACATGACTATAAAAATTTAGATCCATTAAGGAAATTGGATCTTTATGAAAACATTTGATCTTTTGAAAATTAAATCTAGTTTTTACCCTAGATAAGTTTTCCAGAATAACCCTTCACCGGTGTTTGCAAAATATTTTTGTGGGTTTGGTGGGTTTCATATTTGAAAATTTTAGCTCAAAACTTATGGTTTTGTGTCACCCACTTGCTAACCTTTTATTAGGAAAGCAACACGTCCAGTTTACTTGTCCCGTATATTACCTTTCGGTAAACTACCGTCCGGTTATAAAGGAAAGCGTTGAACAAGCAACTGTTAAGGCAATGTCCCCTGACATGCTTTTAATTATGGTCTATAACGTGTCGGACGCAATTACTATCCTTGGTAGGAGCAATAGTAAAGCTCACCCTTATGATTTTTTGGTCTGGCACAAGGTCCTGTCTTTGACCATGCTATGCAACCACCGTTCTTACGGTTGACACCCGATTTGGTTCAGGTGACCTAATGAATTCCAGGTGAATTCCTAGGATTTTACGTTCAATGGTAATGAACGCATTGAAAATGGGTTTTTAGAAAACAAATCGGTTTGTAATTTTGATCAAAATATTTTCTCGTTCAGGCTCGAGTTTAGATATCATTGAATTCCATGAGTTTGTAATTCTCAATCTTTAAGGTCAATCTCAAGGATTGAGTAATATCAGGCTTAAAAGCTGATTTTTGATTTTTTAAGGAGATTATCCTTTCTGGGGATCTGATTCATTAGTCTTATCCAGCTAATTTGCACGGTGCCCCCCATTGTACGAGATAAATCCTTCTCATGGTTAGGATAAATCTGACCACTTGGCGACCCTGTTTAATGCTGAGGTCCGTGGATTTCCTGCTGATTTTAGAGATGACTTTTCTAGGTTTTTCGTCAACCTACAGCTGGTCTGGACGACAACTTCTTGACCTAAATCAAGAAGCGCGTTTCTTTTTCGGAAGACTTTACTTCCTTTTAATGATGGAATTGATTCATCGTGTAGATCCATCTCTTCTTTTCTTTCATCGGGTAAAACAGTTTAGTTTAGTCCAAAGCAAAAGTATTTTCAGTTATTTGTTACAGAAATATGTGACATATGTTTAAGATAACTCGGTAATTTTTCCCACACTTGGCTTTTATTTTCCTTTTTATTGTCCTCTATTCCATTTTAAATGAATTCTAACATTTTGGTTTGTTTCTCAATTTATGTCCTTTCCAAGGTAACAATAATTTCGATGTTAACACCTAGTTTTATCATTCATAAATATGTATAAACATGATTTTGAGTTCATTTAGTTGAAAATTTTGAAAATTTTTACTAGAAGTGGGTAGTCAGTATAGGGCTGTTCTTTATTATCAGAGAGCACTAGATTCTAATACAACTACTGCTTTACTAGTATTTTTAATGGTAACCAAGTGTATAAAGTAAAAATTTTAAAATCCGAAAGAATTTAACCCCTTCCCACACTTAAGATCTTGCAATGCCCTCATTTGCAAGAAATCAGTAACAATTTAAATTATTGAGGGTGATTTGTGTGAAAATGATTAAATTTTACCAAAGTTTCCAAACATATTTGTGTTTGCTTGCTGAATGATAAATGGTGCATATCATTTGTTCATTCCGTCTTGTTGTTATTTCACATATATTTTGCATCTAGTCGTCAAAATTAGTTGCTTTTGCTGAACTTAATGCCAGTCTTTGAAAATGCGTTGTTTTACCCTTTTGTGTACATAAGATAAACTACAAACATATATACATATTTTTGAAGTTTGGTATATTACCCCACATTCAAAAATTATTAAAATCTAATAATAAAATTTAGAAAATTATAAAACTATTACAAATCCAACATAAGTATTAAATGTATCAACATTACAAATAATAAAATAAAAAAAACTAAGTAGACTAGGGATGATACTGATACCAGAAGGGGTTCCATGCATAACCATATGTGCTATAAAATGCTTCTCCTGGGTTATACGTAGGATACGGTGGTTGCATCTCTATAGACCAGGGAGGGAATGTGGGCGTTGGGGTAGGAATATAGTTTCTACCTATATGTTGGCAATAAGCTATGATTTGGTTTTGATGAACTTGCCAATCTTCAAATGCTCGATGTCTAGCATTTTCGTACTCTTGTGAAGCTATAAACCTTTGCATTTCTGTCATTTCATTTCCCCCTCCTACATTACCTTGCTGTTGGTTTCTCTCAACCTGTGGATGTCTACCATTATATCGTACTGCGGCGTTATTTCGCCTCTTCAAAACTTTAGCACCATGGTATAGATTTAAACCTATTGTATCTTGGGGTTCTGGTTCTTCGATTAATAATCCCCCCCCCCCCCGACTTATATCCACATTGAGATATTCAGCAATCAAAGTAATAAATATACCACCTCCTATTATGCTATGTGGTCTCATCCCCCTAACCATAGCTGATAAATAATAACCCACACAATATGGTATACTTACAGCGCTTTGTGGGTCTCGAATACAAATGTGGTAAAATAAATCCTGTTCATTTACCTTTTCCTTATTCTTACCTCTTTGTGTAATCGAATTAGCTAAAAACCTATGAATTACTCTTAATTCAGCTCTATCTATATCCAAATAAGAGTAATTTTCCCCTTTAAATCGGTGATGGCTAGTCATTTGACTCCATACACCATGCGTATCAAAATTTTCGTCTATCTTTCTACCATTTAGTATCAACCCTCTACAATCGGCAGATGCTAACTCCTCAGGCGTATATATACGTAAAGCCTGAGCCATGTCTAGTAAAGACATGTGGCGCATCGAACCTCCTAACAAAAATCTAATAAAAGATCGATCGGTTAAACTAGCTACCCGATCATTTAATTCTATACTACACAACAATTCTTCACACCATACTTTATATACAGGTCTACTCATGTTGAATAACCGTACCCAATCGTTAAAAGTAGAATTACCATACCTCTGTGCAAGTAATTCCCTAATTGGCCCGGTCAATTCTACAGCTTCTAATGGTCCCCATTCTATGACCCTAGGTACTTCAACAGCTTTAGAATGAAGAGTATGCAAACCCCTTTGGTATTTTGGATAATCTATCCAAAGTCTGTCAAATCTCAGGTTCGGGTGCAAATCTTCCAAGTGCATATCAAAAAATGTCATTACTGGATGAGGAATATCTTGTTTGTAGTAGTTATCCACCTCCTGTTGTTCCGCATTCTCAGGAGGAGCATTGTGAGCTTGGGATGAAGATTCACCCCTTTCAGTTTGCAAAACACATCAAACACAATTTTTGTGCATCCAAATATGCATTAGTGTCAGCAAAATCATCAATCAAAATAATTACAATAACATGTCCAATTTATATCAAACTTAAACTCATTTTCATATTTTTATCAAATCTACACTTTTTCAAATAAGCATATACGAAAATGTTCGCCAAGTTAATAAGCATTCAACTCAAATAACGTGTCAAAATAATCATTACTAGCAATTAAACAAGTTTCAAATGGCATTATCTCTCAAAAATCAAGTTCATGAATTTTAGACTTGAAAAAGTCCACTTTAATTCTCAAAATCATGCTTAGGCTCAAAGTTTGGATCATTTAACTACCTAAACATGTTACACTACTTAATTTAGCAACAATTCATGACAAAAATCGGCCATAACCTGTTTATATCAAAAAGCCCCAAATTTGCTCAAGAACACAAACCCTAGATTACGCAAAATTTGAAGTTTAAGGCTTCTAATCATGTTAAATAGCATCAATCTAGGTTATACAAGCATAATACATAAGCAATTTAAGCATAATTACACTAAAAAGCATCAAAATCGAATTGGGTATAAAATTGCTCAAGAACACCAATTTTCGGATTAAATGGTGTTTAGGTGTAGAAATTTACCGTTTTTCTTGAGTAATTCCTTGATAGCATCTTTCTTAACATGATTTTAGTAAAAGATTTGATGATTTTCGGTGAAAAAATTCGATTTTGGGAGTTATTTTTCGTGTATTTCGCAGAAAAATGGGTGTGGTAGTGTGCACACTGATCTGTTCGGCCTTTTTATTTTTTTCTGTATTTTTGGAACTACGCGAGTCGCGGCATTTTGCCATTGCAAACTCCGCGAGTCGCGGTGCTCTTTTTTTTTTTTTGTCATACTTTAATTCAATAAGATTAAAAATAATGATAATAAAAGTTCTCGTCCCTCCCTTGGGTAAAGCAATTTCGGTTCAATGACCTAGTCTTCAACTTACGACGAATTTTAAAAATCATATTTTTAACTTAGCGAAATAAAGTAAATTTTTGTTTTTAAATTCACACCAACTTTAAAAATACATAAAATTCAAAATTAATATTAAAAATTCACACCAAACTTAAAATTTGAAATGCATAAAATTAAAAATTCATATTTTAAAAATTAAAAATTCACACCAAAATTAATTTAAAAATTCATATTATAAAATCACACCAAACTTATATTATATTTTTCAAATATTTACAATTTTAAATATATTGTTTTTATAAAGTTTACAATATTAATTTAAGATTTATATATTAATTTTAAAAACATGGTAATAATAAAATTAAAAATGTTTTTGGCTTTTTATCCCACTTTAATCAATCAAATATTATCAAAAATATTCGCCCCTCTTTTCGGTAAAGTAATTTCGGTTCCAAGACCTAATTTAACTCATGACGAATTTTTGAAATATTTTGGGTTGATTGATTAAAGATATTTATACCTTAAGAATAAACGTTAAATTTCGCAGTGATGTAATAAATTTTTGTATGATATCAATAATTTCGGTCGCCAAACCTAATTTTATTCAATACCAATTTAATACTTTATAGCGAACAAATTAGCGTTTATTATCAAAAGGTTAAAAATAAAAATAAAAATAAAAACTGTACAGACTTACCTGTGAGATAGTATTCTTAGTTATACGATCTATCCCACTCATAAGATAGTCGGTTTAATTGGTTTTCCATAGCTACATAGGCGTAACCTCGAGCATTCAGTGTTTTTTCTTCTAAACATATGAACGGTCCGTCTCTGCATAAAGTAACAAATTCGGTATTTGAATAGGTTTGATTATTTGAACATTTACCTCCATGTGACCATTTTCCGCATTTGTGACATCTTTCTAGGTGTCGTGCTCTTCTTTTCGCTGCGGATTTTGATTTTCCTTTACCAAATTGTAACTTATTATCTTCGCATCTGGATTCTTTTCTTACTCCGTCCAATCTTTCTCTGATTACTGATACTATTTCACTCGGAAGTGTGTCATTATTACGTTTAGTGATCAAAGAGTGTAGCATTAGACCATGGTTTAGTTCAAAGGCAGTCTTCATTTCCTAAAAAAAATAAAAATTCAGAATGGGGGGAGAAGACTAGTTCTTTAGGGTCTGCTAGGGAAAGACCATTCGGGTTCCATTTTCGAGAACTACACGAAAACAGACAATCTAACTCTAACAGAAATACATAAAATCCTTTAAAGATTTGATTCTCCCCACACTTAGTTAGCTGTGGTATCGAAATTGTGATTAACTTCGTTGTCAACTTCCATTGGACTATCTATGTAGTGTTTAACTCTGTGACCATTAACTTTAAATTCAATCCCATTTGAATTTATTAATTCTAACGTTCCGTATGGGAAAACTCTTTTGACTATGAATGGTCCAGACCATCTTGATTTCAATTTTCCAGGAAATAGCTTGAATCGTGAATTGAAAAGAAGAACTCTGTCTCCTTCTTTAAATTCTTTTAAACTTCTGATTCTTTTATCATGCCATTTCTTCGTTCTTTCTTTATAGATTAACGAATTTTCGTATGCTTCATGTCTTAATTCTTCTAATTCGTTTAGTTGACTTAATCGTAGACGTCCAGCTTCATGTAAATCAAGATTACATGTCTTCAAAGCCCAAAATGCTTTGTGTTCAATTTCTACTGGAAGATGACATGCTTTTCCATAAACGAGTCTAAAAGGTGTGGTTCCAATTGGAGTTTTGTAGGCTGTTCTAAAAGCCCAGAGTGCATCCTCCAATTTAATGGACCATTCCTTCGGATTTGATCCTACGGTTTTCTCTAGAATACGTTTTAAAGCTCGGTTGGTATTTTCAACTTGTCCACTTGTTTGTGGATGATAAGCAGTGGAGATTTTATGAGTTACTCCATATCTTTTAAGAACTTTCTCAAGCTGATTATTACAGAAATGAGTTCCCCGATCACTTATTAAAGCTTTCGGTGTTCCAAACCTTGCAAAAAGACATTTTAAAAAGTTGACTACAACTCGTGCATCGTTAGTTGGGAGAGCTTGTGCTTCCGCCCATTTAGATACATAATCAATGGCAACGAGAATGTAGAGATTATTATGAGATTTTGGAAATGGACCCATAAAGTCAATACCCCAAATGTCAAATACTTCACATACTTGAATGATATTTTGTGGCATTTCATCACGTTGACTTATTTTTCCGGCCCTTTGACAAGCATCACAGGATTTGCAAAGAAGGTGTGCGTCTTTGTAAATTGTAGGCCAATAGAATCCAGCTTCATAAACTTTTCTTGCTGTTAGTTGAGGCCCATAATGCCCTCCTGTTGGTCCTGTGTGACAATGGTTTAAAATTTTACTAGCTTCATCTCCGAATACACATCGGCGTATTATTCCATCTGGACAACTTTTAAATAGATGTGGATCTTCCCAGAAATAGTGTTTTATATCACTGAAGAATTTCTTTCGTTTTTGGTACGATAATCCTTTTTCAAGGAATCCGCAAACTAAGTAGTTTGCATAGTCTGCAAATCATGGGATTTCATTATAATGTATCTTCAATAGATATTCATCAGGAAAGTTGTCTTGTATGGCCGATTCATTTAGAACTTCTAATTCGGGATTTTCAAGACGAGAAAGATGATCAGCGGCGAGATTTTCTGCTCCTCTTTTATCTCGGATTTCAATATCAAACTCTTGTAAGAGTAAGATCCAACGGATTAATCTTGGTTTAGCATCTTGTTTCGAAAATAGGTATCTAAGAGCAGAATGGTCGGTATAGACCACCGTTTTTGCTAGAACGAGATATGATCGAAATTTGTCAAAAGCAAAGACAATAGCAAGGAGTTCTTTTTCAGTAGTTGTGTAATTTGTTTGTGCTCCTTGTAACGTCTTACTAGCATAATATATAGGTTGAAATCTTTTTTCAATCCTTTGTCCTAAAACGGCTCCCATTGCAAAATCACTTGCATCGCACATTAGTTCAAATGGTATATTCCAATTTGGTGTTATCATGATTGGCGCATTAGTGAGTTTCTCTTTAAGAATATTAAAAGATTTGATACATTCATCTGAAAAGATGAATGGAGCGTCCTTTTCTAGGAGTTTATTCATAGGAGTGGCAATTTTAGAAAATTCTTTTATGAAACGTCGGTAAAAACCGGCATGCTCTAGAAAACTCCTAACTCCTCTAACATTGGTGGGATGTGGAAGTTTAGCAATTACATCTACTTTAGCTCTATCCACTTCAATTCCTTCTTTTGAAATTTTATGACCAAGAACGATGCCTTCTTTAACCATAAAATGGCATTTCTCCCAATTAAGAACTAGATTTGATTGTTCGCATCTAATAAGCATTCGTTCAAGATTAGCTAGACATGTTTCAAATGTATCACCGAAGACTGAAAAGTCATCCATGAAAACTTCCATGCATTCTTCTATCATGTCGTGAAAAATCGCCATCATACACCTTTGAAAGGTTGCAGGGGCGTTGCAAAGTCCAAATGGCATGCATTTGTAAACAAAAGTACCATAAAGGCACGTGAATGTGGTTTTCTCTTGATCTTCGGGTGCTATTGGAATTTGAAAATATCCGGAAAATCCATCAAGAAAACAATAATAACTATTTTCGGCTAATCTTTCCAACATTTGTTCAATGAAAGGTAAGGGAAAGTGATCTTTTCTGGTGGCGTCATTTAATTTTCTATAATCAATACACACACGCCATCCTGTTACAGTCCTAGTAGGAATAAGCTCATTTTTCTCATTTGTAATGACAGTCATGCCACCCTTGTTAGGCACGCATTGAACTGGGCTTACCCATGGACTATCAGAGATTGGATAAATTAAACCTGCATCTAGCAGTTTAATAATTTCTTTTTTAACTACATCTTGCATATTAGGATTTAGTCTTCGTTGGCATTGCACATACGTTTTATGACCTTCTTCCATAAGGATTTTATGTGTGTAATACGAAGGACTTATTCCTTTAATATCATGAATCTTCCATGCAATAGCTGGTTTATGAGCTTTCAACACCGAAATGAGTTGTGATTTCTCATTTTCAGTAAGAGAAGACGATATTATTACAGGTAATTCAGATTCACCATGTAAATAAGCGTATTCCAAATGGTTTGGAAGTGGCTTTAACTCTAATTTCGGAGGTTCTTCTATCGATGATTTATATCGATATCTGTCTTCTTCTTTTAGCATTTAAATTTCTTCTGTTGTTGGTTCATATCCATTAGCTATTAGTGTAGCTAACATTTCAGCTTCATCAATTTGTTCAGTACTTTCTCCTAAAGAACATTCTCATGTTCCTTGTAATTCTGGAAATTCTTCTAACAATTCTGCATGTGAATCTATAGTTTGAATATAATAACATGTATCATCTGCAGATTGCGGTTGTTGCATTGCTCTATCAACTGAAAAGGTAACACTCTCGTCCTCTATACTTAGGGTCAATTTAATACCAAACACGTCTATCATTGCTTTAGCCGTGTTTAAGAATGGTCTTCCTAATATGAGAGGAACTTGAGAATCTTCTTCCATGTCCAGAACAACAAAATCTACTGGAAATACAAAAGTACCAACTTTAACTAGCATGTTCTCCATTATCCCTCTAGGATATTTTATTGATCTATCGGCTAGTTGTATGCTTATTCTGGTTGGTTTCAATTCTCCAAGGTCTAGTTTAGCGTATAGTGAATACGGCATTAGATTTATACTAGCACCTAAGTCTGCTAATGCTTCTATTGAACTAAGACTACCCAGAAAACATGGAATTGTGAAACTTCCTGGATCAGATAATTTTTCTGGTATCTTATTCAACAGCACTGCTGAACAATTAGCATTCATAGTAACAGCCAAGAGTTCTTCTATTTTCTTTCTATTCGTGATCGGATCTTTCAAGAATTTAGCATATCTAGGCATTCCTGAAATTACATCAATGAAAGGAAGATTTACATTTATCTGTTTAAACATATCGAAGAATTTGGATTGCTCGGCTTCAAGTTTCTCTTTATTCATTTTACTCGGGTAAGGAAGTGGTGGTTGGTATGGTTTAACATAAGGTTTAGCCTTAACTGTGTTATCTTCATTAACCTTTTTAACTACCGGTTCTTTTTCCTTATCTTGATCAGGTTGTGGTTCTTGTGAAGTAGGAATAGCTTCATCAGAAGTTACAGGTATTTCAGGTGGTTTAAGTGTTGTACCACTTCTTGTGGTAATGGCTTTAGCTGCTTCATTCCGGGGGTTAGCATTTGTATCACTAGGTAGACTTATCGGTTTTCTTTCACCTATTAACCTTGCTAGGTTACTTACTTCTTGTTCCAAGTTTTGAATAGAAGCTTGTTGATTTCTAAATGCTTGAGCATTTTGTTCATTAGTTTGTTTTTGAGATGTGAAAAACTGCGTTTGAGTTTCAACTAGCTTCGTCATCATATCTTCTAAATTCGGCTTTTTATCATCGGGTTGTGGTGGTTTGTTTTGAAAATTAGGTCTTTGCTGGTTGTAATTATTGTTGGACACTTGTTGATTGCTAGGACCTTGTTGGTTGTTGTATGGAATATTTCGATTATAATTCTGGTTTTGATTGTAGATCGGTCTTGGCGGTTGATAATTATTTTGATAATTATTTCCAGGCCTTTGGTTTATCTATGAAATATTCTCTCTTTGTTCCATTGTTAGTTCAATACTGAGACAATCTTTTGTCAAATGTGGTCCTCCACACTGCTCACAACTAATTCGTATTGAGTGAATATCCTTAGTCATCTTTTCCATTCGTCTCTCGACAGCATCTATCTTTGCGGAAATGGAATCTAAGTCATGGTTAGAATCGGCTCTAGCTGCTTTAGATGATCTAACGATATCTTTTTCTTGGTGCCACTCATGTGAGTGGGAAGCAGTGTTATCAATAATTTTATAAGCATCAGTTTCAGTTTTCTTCATAATGGAACCACCAGCTGCTATATCTATGTCTTTCCTTGTAGTGATGTCGCATCCTTGGTAGAATATTTGTACTATTTGACATGTGTCTAAACCATGTTGCGGACATCCTCTTAATAACTTTCCAAATCTTGTCCATGCCTCATATAGAGTTTCATTCGGTTTCTGTGTGAACGTAACAATTTCTCCTTGAAGTCTTACGGCTTTAAATGCCGGAAAGAATTGTTTAAGAAATTTTTCAACTAAAACGTCCCATGTATCAATCGCCCCTTCAGGTAACGATTCCAACCAATCTTTGGCTTCTCCCTTTAAAGTCCAGGGAAATAATATGAGATATATCTGTTCATCCTCCACTTCTCGGATTTTAAATAGTGTGCAGATCCTATTAAAGGTACGAAGATGTTCATTTGGATCTTCCTTCGGCGCACCACTAAATTGGCATTGATTAGTCACCATGTGTAGAATTTGTCCTTTGATTTCATAATCTGGTTCATTAATGTCTGGATGAGTAATTGCGTGACCTTGGCCAGTGCATTTAGCTCTCATTCGGTCTTCCATACTTAAAGGTTCCAGATTCTTCATAATTGAATTTGTTGAATCGGAATCACTAGAGGATTCTGATTTAATGGTTCGTTCCTCAACAGTCTCTGTTTGAATGATTGGTGGTTCCGGAGGAAAGTTTAGTGGTTCAAGATCTATGAATCGTCCCTGAATATTCTCCGGATTCTCAATTGTGAGGTCGGGTTCAAAAAATGGATTATCGGAAATTTGAACTGGAGTACTTGGTCGACTGGATGACGATTCTAAAGAAAAATCAACGGCGGTAATATTTTCTAAATGTCTTGATCTAGTTACAGGTGGTGAACGTACAAAAGGTGGTGAACGTCTTGCTCGGTGCATTCACTGAATATCCTATTAGTTTTTTTTTTAAAGGAAAGAAAAATTATATAAGTTATCCAATTAATAGACTTTTCTGATTTTGTCCACGTTTGGAATAGCCAAAAGATGCAGCAGAGGGGCAGGATTCGTTTGGTCTCAATATAATTGAGGACTGTTTGGCTCCAATAACCCGGTCCACGTACAAATCCAACTATTACTACGAACCAAAAAATTTTGATATCTATCAATTTAACCACTTAAAATAAATTTTCGTAATTTTAAGAAATTTAGATAAGAAGTAGAATAAAAATCTATGTCCTAAAAACTAGAATAGCGAGAAATAAGAAAGAAAAAGAGCATGTCGGAAAAAGATCGAAAAAATAAAAATAAAGAAGAAAAAGAGTGACTTATAGAACTTAAAAACACTCGACTAACTTAACCTTATTACTATCACTAACTTAAAATTATAATCGCAAATTGAGATTACTAATTGGAATGATAATTGATACATAGGTAAAAGGCATCTAAAAATATTAAAGCTTACAAGTAAAACTATATCCCAAATGGAAATAACTTAAAAAGGTACTAAAACTTAAAAAGGCGTCGCAAAATTCTAAAGCACATAAATCTTAGTATAAAGAAAAAGCACTTAAGGAATTTTACGGCAAAGCCTAAAAATCTAGAAGTAAAAAATAACTATGGCAAAAACTATATCTTAAAACTAAATACGAGCGAAAAATACAAATATTACGCTAAAATAATTAAAAAGGGACAAAATATAAAAATATACAAAAAGTTGTAAAAAGTACAATTTTTATAAAAATATTATTTTTATATTATTTATTTTATTAAACCATTAATTTTATATTTTAATTAAACTAATTTAACTAAAATACAATTTAATTTAAAAACTTAAAACTAATTATAATAATAAATAAGTAATTAGGGTTAATAATAATAAATAAATAATAATTACCCCGTATTTAATGCTGATTAGGGTTTCTGTCACGTGTGTCAGGGAGGCTCCGCGAGTTGCGGTATTCGAAGCTGCAAACTCCGCGAGTCGCGGGGTTCTTAAATTCAACTCTGGTACAGTTTTTAATTCGACGCGTTTTTTTTTTTTTATATTTTCTGTTTTAAAAACTAAATAAAATACTTATATAAAAAAAACTTATATTTAAAAACTAAAATAAAAATAGAACTACTGAATAATTTTATAAATAAAAATCTTAAAACTAGATTTATATATATATATATATATATATATATATATATATATATATATATATATATATATATATATATATATATATATATATATATATATATATATATATATATATTTCGGTTTTTGATTTTATATTTTAAATAAACACAAAATATTTAAATAAAACTTATAATTTTTATAAAATAAAAATAAAGAAACTTTATAAAACTTAAATATTTAACAAAATCTTAAAAATATTTATATTTTTTTTCTTTTTATATTTTCGAATAATTAAAAACGTATTTTTACAAAAGCGAATTTTAATAAAAGTAAACTAAAAATAAAAATCTTTTTTTTATAAAAAATTTAGCGTTACACTTCTGGCTTTTAAGCTAGATTGTTCCCCGGCAGCGGCGCCAAAAATAACTTGATGTTATGCGAGGTGTATATAAAATAGCTTTATATTTTACAAGGAAATACTATTAAATACGATACAATTTTACACAAGATATTTATTTATTTAGAGAATGGATATACTTAAACCTTGCTACAACACTTATAGGCAGTGTACCTAATCGTACAGTAGTGTAGTTTTTAGTAAGTCCGGTTCGTTCTACAGGGAAAATCTTTAAACAAAGCTTAACGCTATATTAGTTTTATTTTATAAAAATACAAATATATATATAAGTAATATTATTATTATAAAGGGGGGTTTTTACCGTTTAATGACCGGTTTGTCGATTTTAAAACTTTAGTCGCAGTTAAAACAAAATGTAAAATATTAAATAAATAAAAGACTTAATTTAAAGCGTAAAGTAAATAACGATAATAAAATTGCGATAAATAAAAGTGCGATAAAATAAACTTGCGATAATTAAAAAGTACGATAATTAAAAGTGTAATTAAATACAATAACAATAAATAAAAGTGCTATAATTAGAAGTGAAATTAAATATAAAATAAAGGGAATTAAATATGAAATAAAAGAATTATGCTTATTTAAACTTCCGTAATCATGATGTTTGACGTGTTGATTTTAGTTTTATGCCCATGGGTTAATTGTCCTTTGTCCTGGATTATTTAATATGTCCGTCTGGTTTTTGTCCATAACAGTCCATCAGTCATAAATATAAAGTGCAAGTGTCCTCGTCAAATTATCCTTATACCCGAAGTTAAATATTCCAACTAATTAGGGACTTACACTGTAACAAGATTTTAATACTTTGTTTAATAATTACACCAGGTTATCGACTGCGTGTAACCCAAGGTTTTAATACTCTGTTATCAATTATGCCAAGTGTCCTTGTACATAATTTCACCCCTGTTTTAATAATTCTAGTGGCTATTAATCCATTCCCATGTCCGGTTAAATGAACGATTATTCGTACATATAAATACCCCGCCCATCGTGTCCGATTGAGTGTATATGGTTATTTATAGGGACGTCTAATTGTGAATCTTTATATTAAAATTAACAAACTATCATTTAGTTAAACAAATATAAAGCCCATTAATAGCTCATAGTCTAATTTCCACAAGTGTCGTTCTTTTGTCCAAACCCCAATTATGGTACAAAGCCCAATTACCCAATTTTAGTAATTAGCCCAACATCATGATTACTTCGTTTTAAATAAGCATAATAATAACTTAGCTACGAGACATTAAATTAAAAAGGTTGAACATAACTTACAATGATTAAAAATAGCGTAGCGTTACACGGACAGAATTTCGACTTACACCCTTACAACATTCGCTAACATACCCTTATTATTAGGATTTAAAATTAAAATTAAAATTAAAATTAAAATTAAAATATAAATTATATATATATATATATATATATATATATATATATATATATATATATATATATATATATATATATATATATATATATATATATATATATATATATATTTACGTATATATTGAGAGAGAGAGATAGATTATGGATTTTTGCGATCAAACTGCGTTTGCTTTTATAGGCGGCTTCAGAATTTGGGGCTTCACGACTCGCGGCAATTTTTGCCTTCAAACTCCGCGAGTCGCGGAGTTTGATTTTCCAGCTCACCAACTTTGGAGTCTTTCTTTGCCGACGAATTTTTAATATATTATAATATTTAAATAATTATAAGAATTATTTAAATATTATATTATATTTATGTGCATAGTTGACTTGTAATTTTTAGTCCGTTGCGTCGAGCGTTGAGAGTTGACTCTGGTCCCGGTTCCGGATTTTTGAACGTCCTTGCGTACAATTTAATATCTTGTACTTTGCGTTTTGAATCTTGTACTCTTGTAATTTCGAGACGTTTCTTATCAATAATTGGAACCTCTTTGATTGTATTTTGTACTTTTGAGCTTTTTGGTCGTTTGCGTCTTCAATTCGTCGAATCTGTCTTTTGTCTTCACCTTTTAATATTTAAACGAATATCACTTGTAAATAGAACAATTGCAACTAAAAGCTTGTCTTTCTTGGGGAATAATGCTATGAAATATATGTTCGTTTTTAGCATTATCAGTACTGTATTTAAAAGATATCGCATGTACATTACAGGTGGGTATAGGATTCGGGCCCATTTGTACCATGCAGGATTTAAATCTTGTGGTCTATCAAAATGATGAATTTTATTGTTTTATGATAAACCTATGAACTCACCAACCTTTTGGTTGACACTTGAAAGCATGTTTATTCCCAGGTATGAAAGAAATCTTCCGCTGTGCAATTGCTCATATTAGAGATATTACTTGGAGTCATTCATGACATATTTCAAAGGACGTTGCATTCGAGTGGTCGAGTTCATCAAGATTATTATTAAGTCAATAATGGTTGGAGGTATTATGAAATAGTATGCTTGCCGTCAACTTTCGATGTAAAGAAAGTTTGTCTTTTAAAAACGAATGCAATGTTTGTAAAATGTATCATATAGAGGTCAATTACCTCGCGATGTAATCAACTATTGTGAATCATTTATATTTTATATGAACGGGTCCTTTCAAAAGACTTAGAGAGTTCCTTCTTCAGCTGGTTGATCTTCGTTGCGTCTTTCCCTACGATCAAAATATCGTCTACATATAGTAGAAGAGCAACGAAATTTCCTTCAGAAAACTTTTGAATATAGACACACTCATCCGTTGCAGTTTTCTTGTATCCTTGACTCACCATGCACGAGTCAAACTTCTTGTACCACTGCCTAGGTGCCTGTTTTAAACCGTACAAACTTTTCTTCAGCTTGCATACGAGGTTATCTCCTGAAACCTCAAAACCTTCTGGCTGCTCCATGTAAATTTCTTCTTGTAAATCTCCATGAAGAAAAGCTGTCTTTACATCCATCTGTTCAAGCTCCAAGTTCATACTTGCGACCAATCCAAGTATGACTCTAATTGAAGTCATCTTGACAACTGGTGAAAATATCTAGTCAAAATCAATCCCCTTCTTCTATTGGAATCCTTTGACTACAAGTCGTGCTTTGTATTTCACCACTTTTTCACTGCTATTCTTTTTCAGCTTGAACACCCATTTATTTTTCAGCGACTTCTTCCCTTGTGGAAGTTCTACGATCTCATAAGTCTGATTTTTCTGTAGAGAATCCATCTCATCCTGCATTGCGATCAACCACTTTTTTTTGTCCCTATGAGATACTGCTTCATGAAAACTCTTTGGTTCTCCATCTTCAGTAAGTAGAAGCTACTCGGATCCCGGATATCTACTCGATGAAATCCGACCTCGTTCAGATCTACGAACTTCTGGAATATACTGAGGAGATCCACCATCATCTTCGCCTTGTGATGGTCCTGAAACGTCTGGCAGATGGGGTTGTGGCTCCCCCTGCTCAGTACCGTCATTTTCCTCATTATCTTTTACTTTCGGTATTTCATCTTGCACTGTATGTTCATTTCTCATAAATGATTCTGTTGTTGCCTCTGGCACCTGAGCAGCAACATTTAACTTCTGAGATATTGTGGGCTTTTCAATATCTTCTATTGTCTGGCTTTCATGGAATACCATGTCCCTACTTCTGATCACCTTCTTCTCCTTTGGATCCCATAATTTGTATTCAAATTCTTCATCACCATAGCCTATGAATATGCATGGAGTGGTCCTTGCATCCAGCTTTTGTCTGAGCTCTTTGGATACATGTGCGTACGCCAAACATCCAAATACTCTTAAGTGAGAGTATGATGGGTCCTTTCCAGACCAAAGTTTCTCTGGAACTTCAAAATCTAATGGTACTGATGGAGATCGGTTGATCAAGTAACATGCGGCCCTGATTGCTTCTCTCCAGAATGGCTTTGGCGGCTTAGCCATACTGAGCATGCTCCGAACACGTTCCATGATTGTTCGGTTCATTCTTTCTGCTATACCATTGTGTTGAGGGGTACGTGGAACTGTCTTCTCATGTCGGATGCCATATGATCTGCAATAGGCATCGAACTGCCTGGAAGAGTATTCACCGTCGTTGTCAGATCGAAGACACTTTAACTTCTTTCCTGTCTCACGTTCTACCATGACATGGAACTGTTTGAAGTAATCGAAAACCTGGTCCTTCGTCCGCAAGAAATATACCCACACCTTTTGAGAAGCATCATCGATAAACGTTAGAAAGTATCGATTGCCACCAATTGATTCAACCTCTAAGGGACAAAACATCAGAGTGCACCAGACTGAGTAACTCTGATCTTCTCGTTGAAGAGGAATTAAACGAGACTCTATGCTGCTTACCAAACAGACAATGATTGCAAGGATTTAGTGCAACGTCCTTGTCTACATTGATAAACTCCTTCTTTATTAGGGTAGACAACCCTTTTTCACTCATGTGACCGAGTCTCTGGGGCCATAAATTTTGTGACGCCTCTTTTTCTGCAACATTAAGGCCGTCTGTACAGATCTTCACATGGGTTTTGTATAATGTGCCACAAATGTGTCCTCGAGTGACTATCATAGCACCTCTTGACAATTTCCATGTGCCTTTACTGAAATGACTATCATAGCCCTGTTTTTCTAGAGCTACTCCAGAAAGTAGATTCAGCCGAAGATCTGGCACATGGCGGACATCCGTCAAAGTGATTGTGCTCCCGGAACTTGTCTTTATCTTGACATCACCAATTCCGACAATCTCAGCGGAACTGGAATTTCCCATCTTCACATCTCCAAAGTCACCAACTTTGTATGTTGTAAAATATTCCTTGTATGGAGTTACATGGTAGGAAGCTGCAGTATCTACCACCCATTCTGTGTCTTCTTGTGAGACGTGAAGGCATGTCTCATCATGGGTTGAACAATAAGCTACATCACCAGTGATAGTAACTAATGTTTCTCCACCCTTATTCTTCGATTGTGAACTACTCTGATCTTGTTCTTCTTTCAATCTGTAGTAGTTCTTCTACATATGTCTTTCTAACTCACAATGATGGCATTTATATATTGGTTTTCTGCCATCAGCAGACCTGCCCCTGCTCTTGCTTCTGCCTCTCCATTTGTTTTTGCTACTCATTCGTTGTCTCCCCCGATTCTCGGTGACAAATACATGACCCTAATCTGTGCCCATGTCCTTTCTCCTTGCCTCTTCATTGAATAGGGCATCGTTGACCATCGCTGAGTTGCTGAGTGTTACTACAAGCGTTTTCCAACTATCGGGAAGAGAACTAAGTAGCAGTAGCGCCTGAACTTCATCGCCAAGCGGCATCTCTACAGACGATAACTAGTTGACCAAGCTCTGGAACTCACTGGTATGCTCAGAAACTGAAGTTCCACTTTTAAGCTTCATGTTGACTAAACGCCTCATCAACAGGGCTTTATTCCGAGCAGTCTTGGTCTGGTACATGTCCTCCAACTTTTTTCAGAGGACATATGCGTCTGTCTTTTGTGCAACATGGTGGAAGACACTATGATCAATCTATTGACGGATCTGACCAATAGTTTTTCGGTTTGATTTCTTCCACTCTTTCTCTTTGGCGAAATCAGGATTTGTACCCTTTAATTCAATAGGGTCAAACAAATCCTTACAGTTGAGGAGATCTTCCATCCGAGGTTTTCACAGCGTGTAGTTGGTGGCAGTAAGCATATCATGGCTCCGGAAGATGATCCTGACTCTTCCATGGACATTATCACCTTACAAATAATTTTTCAACACAAACGGGGTTGAAAACTTCAGAAAACTCAAAAACTCGACCAACGCCTCTAACCTTGCTCTTGATACCACTTGTTATGATTATAAGATTGCCTGGACGTTAGTAGACAGAAATTTGAGAGAAAATAACTCTATTACTCACAAGAATAGATTACAGAGTATTACAAAACTCTTACAAAAAAAAGAACTCTCAAACTAACACACTATGAATCTCACCACTATCTAGGATGTATTCACTCTTGGTTATGATTACACTTTAACTCACACACACTAACTACGTGTGTTTACACTTTTCTGAATTTATTACAAATGAGGCTTACACCCCTATTTATAGAAAAACATTGAGGAGGTGGAAGGTGTGAACGCATATCAGTGTGAACGCAATATGGTAGCTAGCTGTAATTGAGTTCAATTTTGCTACTTCCTTGGAATGGTGTGAACGGAGAACAAAGTTGCTAGCCGTCATCGTGTTCAAGTTTGCTTCTTCTTCATGAGAAAACATCTAGATTACGGCTTCTAGATTGTAGGCTGGAAACCATCATTATTTTCAACGAGGGCGATTTTTTTAAAAGCGTAGTAATTTTTTTTGACAAAATATGGTTGTTTTTGGACAAAATACGGAAGTTTTGGGCAAAATACGGAGATTTTTAGTCAAAATACGGAGGTTTTTGGGCAAAATACGGAGGCTTTGGGGCAAAATACGAAGGCTTTGGGGGCAATATATGGAGACTTTTAGGAGAGAAAAACCACTAAGACAAAATCGAAAAAATTCAAAATTTTTACACTAAAAATTAAATATCCACCGGAGGCGGGCGCCTCTCCCTGCCCCACATATTTCCACCCATGTTTACACTAGTAGTCCAAATTTAAAGAGTGTCATGGCCCTATTAAAGCAACTCATAGTTACGCCTTCGCACACATATTACACGAATATATATAATAATTCATGAAATAAGTTCAAATTAGTATTAAAACCCTCAAACTCTTAGTTCAAAAGATAACCACTATATCAATATCTCTTTGGTGAATGTTCGACAAATATATACTATAATCCATAAAATGGCTAGGTTCATCGGTATTAAAACCCCCTATATCTTGGTTCAAAGGATAAACATGATATCGCCAAACCAATAGCCTTTTGGTGAATCTTCATTGTTTTTACTCCGTAAAAGGATTGTAAGTTCGTTCCTTTTATGTATGACTTTTTTCTTGACTGATTTTATATGTTTTACTTAAAGCATGCATTATGATACACTAATGTACTATCAGGGTTCGGTGGCGGAACTTGAAGTTTTAGATTAGGAGGGCGAACACTAAAATTTTTTAGTGTAGTACTAAACAAAAATAAGCATCATTATAGTCCTATATACAATAATAAAATTCACTATAACTCAGCTCGACGACCTTTGAACATTTTAAATCATCGATAACAGATTTCGAATTAAACTTTTCAGCAATTTTTCGTTCAATATAAAGCACCAAATTATCCA
The DNA here is from genome assembly GCF_046630445.1 of Rutidosis leptorrhynchoides. Taxonomy (NCBI): domain Eukaryota; kingdom Viridiplantae; phylum Streptophyta; class Magnoliopsida; order Asterales; family Asteraceae; genus Rutidosis; species Rutidosis leptorrhynchoides. The sequence continues at coordinate 680,978,888 of NC_092335.1, read as the reverse complement.
TAAGACTTCGTGAAAATTAAAGCATTTATAAATATGTAAATTAAATGGTGAGCGTCTGTTTTGGAACTACAATACAATAAAAAACATACAATGATAAGAATCAAAAAATGAGGATTTTGGGGTTTCTTCAACTTGAAAGCAACTAGACGTGTGGACAATAGCACTTGTATTTTTTATTGCAAACCACCTTTTTCCTTGTCTTTCACTCTTTTGCAGTTGGGTAATAAGAATCAAAGAAAGAGGATTTTAAAGACGGAGAAAGAAACATGTCAAGGACGGTTCAGTTATCAAAATAAGAAAAACAAATCTGAAAATAGGAAAAACAAAGCTGCAATTTAGGAGGGCTAACAAAATACATCTATTATTTTTACCCCTAAAATATATAAATACTAGATTTTAAGAGCCCGTGCGTTGCACGTTAGCTCTAAAAAAAGGTTTTGTAATTGGTAATATTTGTACCACATTGTCTATTGATGATAGTAGTTTTTGATGAAACATTTGGGTAGTATAGGTAATAAAAGTAATGAAATGTTAAAAATTAGGTTTGGTAAATTCTATGAATCAATATTATTAGAATGAAATAATGATTTATTGTTGGTAGTTGTAAAGTAAAACGATGCCCATTTTGACATGTAAAAAGATGACCCATATTGACATGTAAAATGTTGCCATTTTGACCTGTAAAAAGATTACTCATTTTGACATGTAAAAAGAATGACTCATTTTGACATGTAAAAAGATGACCCATTTTGACCTGTATAAAGATGACCCGCTTTGACCCGTAAAAAACATTACTCATTTTAAGCAGTACAAAATGACCCCGTTGGCTATTACACAACTTGTTGGTAACAAATGTAAAGTTAAAGAGAAAATACATTCCAATGTGATGTTGCCATCATATACATCCACTTTAGTACTTGGAAGCACAAATGAAAAATTAACTAATTCTGAACGGCTTCGAGCCACTCCAGACCTCTTCTCGTTACTTGACCATCTGCACCACTCCAGACCTCTTCCCGTTAAGAGCTTCGAGCCTATTGACCAGACATAAACAGATAGTCATAAAAACTTAGCAACATTCAATATGTAAATCAACATTTAATTAGAGTAAGATAACGGAATCAAATGGGTCTAAAGCCGTCAGAGGTATCGTTAAGTCTTCACAACCTACTAAATTTCTTTATTAAAATAAAATGCATCAACATTTTAATTAGGATGAGGATTTGTGTACCCATATTAAAGACACAGACAAAACAATCTATGTCAAAATCATTTACCTTGTCAACAACCGAAAACATTACAGTTATGATCAAAATATTACAGTTGCAAAATCATTTACCTTGTATGCGCCCCAGCATATGCTACATTGACCAAGACGTCGGAACCATTACGAAACCTGCACAAAGAACATGATATACGAACACAAAAACTTGAAATCCAACAAACTGGTTAAAAAGCACAAACCGAATAGTTGTAAAGAACCTTGTCTGCAGTCTGTCACAAGTCTTTGGAGCCCGATGTACCTTCTGCACAACATTATATGCATGAACTATAGAAACTAATTTTAAAAATTTGGTAGATCAAATTAACCATAATACCATGAATTTGTATGAGCATCAACATAACCATGACCATAGAAAGACAACAAATTATGAACATTTAGCGAACTGTATGAAAATGAATACTGAAAAAATAAGTAAAAAGTAAAATATAAATTTTTTAGACCTTAACAGTTAATGTGCATTACCCGCTGTCTAAAAATGTCGTCATGTGAAATGCAGGCTGCAATGTGACCATCGCCGGTGAACTCTTAAATCAATCAAATCTTCAACCTTTTGTCACTTCATCACCATGTATTCATACCCCAATAAGGTTAGTAGACAAGAATTTGATAGACAGATCAACCACTGATGATATAAATCGTTAAAGTACCTCTACTGTTTAATGATGCAAAGATTAGTTATATTTAGATGTTTTAAGTGCTTGATAAATGCCGACTATCTGTAAAACATTTAGATTTCTACCATGCAACTTGAATATCTGTAACAGTCCACCAGAAAACAGTCTCCAACTTTTATAAAACACTGAGATTCATGTTAATCTGAAATACTTAAAATATTCATTTCTTTAAGTTACTTACATTGAGCATTTCAACTTTTGACCCGACATATACAATTTCAATTTGTTTCAAAGTAACCTGCTTTATCCCTGTCACGTGACATATTTAAAGGTTGTTTGGTCTGAAGCAATCAGTTAATAGTTGTTAAATGCCCGCCCAAAAGATGTTTAGCATTTGATACAAATGAGTTAGAACACCGGCACAATTGATACAAATATCCAAACCCCCGTAAACATCGACATGTTGGTTATTATTCACTGACCCACCCAATTAAACAAATAATCACATGTAGCATTATAGCAGCTTAACTTTTATGCTAATATTTTTTGTAGCATTATTACATTACATGTAGCTTTATAACAGGTAACTTTTTCTACGTACCAACAAAAAGAAAGAATGCAAGAAAAAACATTAAAAATGAGAGTAATTATTACCTCGACAATCGATTGTGACGGCGGTGATGGCGGCAACGGTGGTTAGAGAGGCCACCACATGGACGATAACATTTGGGGTTCTACATGACAGCGAGATACCTAATAATTTTCACCATGGCCTAATTATGATTAAGAAAAACACAAGTTATACAGTAATACTTTGTGCTGGGAAACATGTTTTGAAAAAAAAAAAAACACTACCTTCCAAGTTACCAAACTTGAGATGTTGCATATGCAGTTCATGTTAAGGAGTTGGATGAGAAGGCATAATGTGTTGTCTTCGTATATGATGACATGAAAAAGGATATTCTGCACATATGTTGATTTATATTCAGAGTACCTCTATATGATGTATTTCAAATCCAAGATATAAAGCTCATTAACTATGTTAAGAGAATACTTTACATTAGAAATTTGTTCAAGTATAAATGACAAAAAAATATTCTATAAAGAGTCTATCTTGAAAAATAAAAACGTACGGTCTCGTCTAACCCGACACATTTTGACCATGTCGAATGTGAAGGAACACACTTGTATTTAAAAAGTTGATGTAACCGTAAATAAATATTCTTTTGAGGCAACGTCACGAATTATTTCGACAAGTCTTACCCTAGAGGAACTCTACGCTTTAACCACATATGTGTACGGCCCAGATCACTTCCCCGATGTACATCGAAGATAGACGTGTGGTCACGATAATCACATTGTCTCTACTCATCAGACGGGCTCATCGGTGAAGAAGCTAATGAGACCACAAAAGAAGAAGAAGTAAGTGCAGATAGAGCAAGTAATGTTAGCCTTATATCCTCAATTGACAAATCTGAAGCCTGGACAGTTAAGACCTGACCATAATAAACAGAATATATAATGAGCTTATGAGCATGATCAATCAGTTTCATCAAAATTACTTGTATTTTTAAACACATACCTATTAAAATGTCAAAAAATTATAACTAAATACACTCAATTAGTAACAAACAAAAATCGGAATGCATCTAGAACAATTCAGTTGTTCATCAAGTCTGTGTGCTGGCAAAATAAATGTCTCCAAATAAACTTAAAATCGTTCTATAAGCTAAACTAACACATATATGCAATCAACAAAGTATAGCATAATATTTTATCAACAATATGTTATTATTAATGAACAAAGCACATAGAGTGTTTCATTCAAGCATTCAAGCGAACACTTGGAGTGCAAAAATATAATTATTATTCAATCAAAACATCTTTATTCATCAAACCAACCTTACTAAACGTAAAATTTAAGCCCATAATCGATTGTTTTAATTGTAATTGAAAGACATATTGTGAGTAGATGAAACAATTAATCAAATTTCGTATGAAACAATTAATCAAAATCATGTACTTTTCTATTTAAGTAAAGCCTTAATATGATGACAAAAAAACATAATCACAAAAGAATCTGGAACGTAGAATAAACGATGCACAAGGTTGTATTCATTAGTCAGTCAACTACTATCATTAAAAAATATTATCTAAATTATAATGTAACCTTTTTCCCATTTCGAAAGATCTGATCAAAATGCTTCCAAGGCGCAAGTCAAGTCAATGTACAAAGGAAATAGTTTATAATCTCATAATCATAATGTAAGCAGGATAAAATGCTAAAGTTTAATCATAATGACTTAGACAGGTAGTACCAAGTGTATGTCTAGTGAAATTATATGCTTCTAGTTTTTTCAATCACTCGTTAAAATATGAAAATAGAAAACTTGAAACCAATTTCCAATCATCATCACCTTGATACTTTTAAAATGCTAATTGTGTTTGAAAACTCGTAAAAGAAATGTTCTTGCCCAAACTACATCAAAAATTACTACATTTTGAGCCATTACCCAACCATTCCGACCGACCCATTTTGCCACATTTAGAGACTTAAACAATAAAGTTACATTGTACTATATTAATTTAAGGACGGTTTACGAAACCATCATAACAAACAATAACTTGATTGCATCCAAAATCACTATTTTGAATCCTTATGGCATTTTGATATTCTGTTGGCCAATCATCAAAAGGTTGTTGCAAGAAATGAAATGTGTTGCTTTAACTAATGTAGACAGGTAACCATATAGCAATCAAAGCATTATGCAGTCATCAAAGGCATAAAAACAGCTTATGCATGATAAAAAGAACTTCATTGTATATTCAACAAATAATAAATAAAGTATAAAACCAAAAAAAAAAGGAACTTTATATTACCAGGTGTATAAGCACACAAAATCCTTCAATGGGATACTTCATCCTTTTATATAAATTAGTAAGCCTGGTGAAACCGATGCATGATGTGAAGTAATAAATTGAATTTGCACATTATAATGTATCATCTTAATAATATATAATTTATGAAACAGGATTCGAAACGTAGATTCTAAAAAATGAAACAGGAACCCTAGAGGTCCGATAAAAAACAACTGAAAAACTAATTGTGACAAAATGCAATAACAGGATGAACTCAATAGGTAGTAGTAAAATACCCGTGAAAAAGAATGGAGTGTTCCCTAGTGGCAGAAGCAACATCACAATAACGATAGACTTTCATCTACGCTTCTATTATGTTTCCATCAATACCATCGAGTGATTGTAACAGCGGAAAACCATACCAACTACGGCATCGACGATCATGTCATAAACCGCCACAACGACGACCATATAAGGTACGATGTCATAGCCATCGTCTTCACCGTCGTTTAATCAAAAGAGAAAATTAGGGCAAAAAAATAAATACAATCAGATGATTACAAAATTTATACCATTAGGTGCCTAAAATTGTAATGGATAAATTACTGCTAGTGGCGTGGTCGATTGCTGCAGTGGGCGGCCATAATCTCTGGCGAAAAGGCAGAAGGTTTTAGGTTTTAGAAGAGAGGGGGAAGAGAGAGAGGGGTGCGGTATTAGAAGATGGAGGGGTTTGAATTTTGTTTTTGTATTGTAAATCTTAAGCGTAATGTGCTGTTTCATTGGACACGTGGTAATTTTTGAGGATTAACAGAATTAATCCGTAATTAATACTGAATTTACACGTGGATTTTAATTGTCAGATTAAATATCAGACTGACATGTCAGACTAACCTCACATGCTTTGTAAAATATAGAGAAGATTGTAGTTCTAACTCAATATTTTAGAGTGGCGGGTGCCCTCCTTTGTGTCAACAAAGGTCCGCCCTTGTCAGGGTTGGCCTCATTCATTATAGTTTGTTGGCATGGCGTTGACATATGTAAAACCAATATGGGCACATCATATGGATTATTGGAAATTTTATTTATTGCTACGAAAGTAGATAGGCTTTCACATTATTATTGTTATTTTTACTATTACTTATATTTATTATATTTATATAAATGCTATGTCCATTTTTTCCCATCAAATAATACCCACTCACTGACGTGGAATAGTGATACGACACTCCACGTGGATTATATTAATTGCTTCCATTTATTTTGGGCTAATATATAAGGAAATATTTAATTACCTTGTCAATTTTTAACACATGTAAATTGCTTCCCATGATCACATCCTCCACGAAAGTCGATTAGAAGTATTCCCAGCATCATGCTTCAATGTTGACAAATAATTTATGTATTTTCGTGTTTCATGTGTTATTTTTCTTATTACGCTGATTTGCAATTTGGATGTTCGAAGTATTCCCAGTTATATGTTCATGGAACAGATATTTTTACGATCACTGTCAATATGTTATAACTAGTTCGGTTCAGCCCGCGCGATGCGGCGGGGCATTTCGGCTTGCATATTCATATTTAACATAGCGTTGTGTACGTACAGAGGAGGGAAACGGCTAATGTGTTAAGACCCGTTTTAGATGTCGGTGTTCTTAGCGTTTTTGAAAAAGTGTCCGTTTCGAACATAGTTAGTCTCGTTTTATTCGTAAAATTATTTCAAGTTTAATGGTGTTAGCGGTGAAATTTAACTCGCGTCGAGTACGGAGATAACGGCGGTGGAAGTTTATGGTGGGTGTTATTTTTTTGGTTTAGATTAAAAATCAAAATTTACAGTTTATACTCCTAAAAAAAAGTGTAAGAGTTGAATTACTTGGGGGATGGAATGAAAATTTGTAGTGTGAAAGGTAAGTGTCAAACGACATTTTTTTTGTGTGCTTGGAACGACCTGCAACATCACCTCTTTTAGTATATTGTAGTGTATATATATATATATATATATATATATATATATATATATATATATATATATATATATATAATATAAAATAATTAATAATAATTAATTAATTAATAATAATAATTAATTAATAATAATAATTAATTAATAATAATAATAATTGTAATCAAATATATGAAGTTAATTACCTTTTTGTAGTAGTTATAACTAGTGAGGCCTGGCCCATTTGGGCCCAATCAAAAAACTTATTAATGTGTTTTGAGTTATGTTGCTTCGCGGCATTATTACATCTAAAACTATTTTTTTTCTTTCAAATTTACACTCTATCTTATCACTTTTTTCCAAATTTACCCTCCAAGTAGCGAGTGAGTATTTTTTGGTACAAAGAAAAGTGGGTGTAACATTTCTGTTATATTATTATAGGAATAGGAATAGGTCATACACATGATGGTTTATAAATGGATGTGATATTTTTACTTATAAAATTGATAGATCTACTATAAATGTGTATTACGCACTTATACAATATAAATACTTAATGCACAGTTAAAAGTGGATTTATTAATTAAAAAGAGGAAATAACAATGTCCTTTACAAATTAGCTGTTGCACTTATAAAGCTTAAATGATTTTCGATTGGTTATTCTCGGAGACTTTAATTTTTTTAACAGCGAGATAGGAGTCACTGATGAAGGACCGCTAAAGGAGTTCCTATCACCCGATCATATCCGTTCCACGTGTCAAGTTAAGCCACTTGAGTGAATAAAACCCTTTAGCTTACTCGGATAATGTAAAACGATAAGTTACATGAGATCAGTTGGACCATTTCTCTGTTATGTGATCTTCCTCCACTCTATATATGTTGTTCAATATTGTCTAACAACTGGTTCAATTCAAGGGGTACCATTAGTGTCACGATGGCTGGAAATATAAGCATGTTGATTACAAATAATGATGATATATGTATAAAAGAATTAAGACACTTGTATTTGTTTCATTTTTTTCAATTTTGTTTTTGAATTTGAAATTGGAGGGAAAAGTTAGAGGCATCATGTGACGGGGGCATATAAGAGCACCAGGAGTGGGAGCCCGTTCCAGCCCCGTCACCTGGCACGTCGCCCGTCGCCCCACTCCCGGCTCCCGTCGGTTGAGCTCGTCCCCCTTCGGTCAGTCGCCACCGCGACGTATTCAATGGTTTTTTTTTTTTTCCCTCACTTTATCTATATATATATATCCTCACCAAACCCCTTCAAACATATACACACACTACTTCCTCACCAAACTCACCAAACTAAAAAAAAAAAAAAAATGAATTCTTGCACTATCAAGTTAAATGTTTACCACGGTGGAGAGCTCAGCGACGATTGGAAGTCGTATTTCAACTCGCAATTAACTCCGTTCGAGTCCCTCGACGTTAACAGGTGGGACACAGGGCGTTTGTTCAACTACATACGAGAGCATGTCGACTTCGAGGCCTCGGATTTTATGTACACCGTGCCAAAAACTCAAACCTTGAGTTTCTCACGACTGAAGAAGAATGGGAAGAACTCGTCGGGAAAGCAAAACTCAACGACGAGTCTGTCGACTTGTATTGTATCCACATATGGTCCCGTGAATTCATCCGCCGCCCACGTCCTCACTACCCGCACGACGAGAGTGATTAGGGATACAATAGTCCTAAAACCCCGTGAAAGGCTCGATCGGACGGGTTAACTTTTAGGATTTGTAATGTTTTTATTTTTAATTTTAGGTTCGTAATGTTTTCCTTTTTATTTTTAGGAATCGTAATGTTTTTTCTTTTTATTAATCGTGTGTTTTTTTATTTTTAGGAAATCTAATGTTTTTTTAAATTTTTAATGAAAGTTATTTATGTTCATGTTATTTTTCATAATTTTATTAATTTATGTTATATTTAAAATTATAAAAATAATAATAAAAATAAAAACTGACATGCCCAAGTGACATAGGTTACCACTCCCCACTTTTTCTGACTCAGCAAATCAGGCCTGACATGTCAAGTGACCTCAGTCACCACTTCCAGTGCTCTAAGTAAGGCTTTACAACTAGATCCTTGTTTAAAGGGAATCAACAACATGGGAGTTATTTTCAAGTAACAATGCTACATATACAATATTAAATATTAATTATATATAAATTATAATTATTCCATTTTATTTCCTTAAGTAATATAAATATACAAATATAATATAATATCAAGTAACGTAAAGTGTTGGTATCCAAGGTTGCACTTGGATATATCATGATATTATTATTAATTAAATATAATTAATTATATTGATGATTAATCTAGTTGATTGATGATAACATGTCGTTTAATTCTTTGTTGTTACCCACGGAAACAGTGGTTTTTTATTTATAAAGAATATAGTATAATTATAACGACAACGGTCTTCATGAAGTTCAAAAGCTTAAGTTATGTAGATCGATATCATTATTTATTCACGGATATTTACTTCTGTAATACCCCGTAAGAATCGACTAACGGCGTATTAACTCTAATCCCACAGTTAACAGTCACGCTCTCTATATGAGACGTTTCCGAAAAGCATTTGCATTATATTTCAAAAAGCAATGTCATTAAATGTAAAGTAATTCAAAAACAATTTAACTTTAATGACCAACGTAAATAATCCCAAAACATTATTTAAAGTAAATGGTTTTTAAATGCGAATGTAAGTTCTTGAAATAAGAAATGAATAATCATGCTGGACCTCACTCCAGTGTATGCAACAAACAAGCGTATAGACATCGGATAGCGGAAGCAATACCTCTAAGGACCTAAGATAAAAACATGCGAAAAGTCAACAATATTGTTGAGTGAATCTACAGGTTTAGTAAAACATTTATCGTAAGTTAGGCCACGAGATTTCATTGAAAACATCGTAAAAGTATACATTTGTCATGAGCACTTGATTACAAGACTTTAACCTACGGATAGCTCATTCGCTACGCGTCTTCCTTTTACCCTTTCTAAGCATACACCGATCAAATGTACTAGTTACAACTAAATAAGCACCCCCGTGTGTTGGGGCGAGGTTTGTCAAACCTAACGGTACCGTCCCTATAAGTCGAGCTTACGTAAAGTTATTAATATAATCAAGCTAAGGGATTTTTGATCTGAACCCATATGTATAGTCATTTTAAGTACTCGCGCCTAATATGTAAAACATTTGAAACAACTGTTATCTCATCCCTTGTGAAAAGTAAATTGGGACTGTAGACTCACCTTTGAAAAGCTCTGTAAGCAAAGTAAGCAAAAACAACGTGTACGGTTTACGACTAAGTAATGCAACCTAATCAATTAGATTACCTTAGGTAAGTACATAAGTCACACTATGTCAACCCATAGTGTACGCGTAGTCCTAGTGCTCAGACTGACTCAACATGTAATCAAAAGTCAACTAGTTCATGCAAGTCAACAAAAGTCAAACCAAAAGTCAAACTTGGTCAAGGTGGTTAACCAAAGTCAACACATCAGTAGGTCATGCAATCTTAGTCAACATGTCAATACTAGGTCAACTAACATGGTTTAGTTCACGGTTTGTCAAGTACACGTTCACAGTTTATCGTATAACTTAGAATTCATGCACACCTTGCAAACAACGAACATAAATCACAACACATAAGTCATGGTAACATGGCAAACTTCAGATCATAAGTGGACTCATAAACGTTTCTAAAAAGCTTAGTCATGCCCTCCTACGATGCCTACAAGTCATGTTTCAGATAAGGTTCAGACAAGGTTTACCGAAACAGTTATAATCTGCGCATCAAACTCAAAATGGTCATAACCGGAGCTAGGAACATGCAAAACAAGCAAGGTCAGTGGCTATAGTTCAAGGACAAGCTAAACTAACACATATCAAAAGATGAGATGTTTTGGTTTAGCCAATTGGTACAGTTTATTCTGTAAATTCAGACCTTCTGTTTCAGCTCAATTCAGTAGTTAGCAAATCGTTGACCACATTGTGCATAATACATCAGGTTTCAAGGTTTGCCATAAACTAGACTTTGGTCAAATATCATACAAAGTTTAAATACCAGAAGCTCAAGTTCTCAAATCAATCACAAGTCAATTTATAGAGCTAAAGGTGCATACTTAGCTGATTTGGATAGAATACGGGTCATCATTTTGGCATGCACATTACACAAGCTATACAAATCCATATAACACCAGGCCTAGATGAAAAGTTATCTAAAACATATGAATTTTACATATATGCAAATACTTGGTTCAAAATCTCATTTAAAATTACTTTTAAAATCAGTTTTTGGTTACCTAGCAAATAAGTTTTGTCAAGAACATTCGTTTAATCACACCGAGAGCTATACATAACTGTTTAACATGATTCTTAAGTCCAAATTTAGTGGTTTTTAACAAGGAATCCAATGGTTAATAAATAAATAAATCATTTATAAAGCACAAACACCAAAAAATTCGTATTACGTGCAAACCCTAGCAAAACTTCAATTAATCATAACTTGCACATACGGTAACGAAAATCCGCAAATCCAAAGCCTAAATTTATTAATTTTTCGAGAGGATTCTAAATATGTTATAAAATTTAAATTCAACAAAGTTAAGTTTCTGTAATCGTGCATATTAAATTCGGGATTAACCCTAATCACAACAACCGAGCAATTTAACGACTAATTACACATGTAATCGCAACCAATTGAGCACTAGACTCCTGTACACTATGTAATTGATGAAAATCAGAAAATTAAGAATTAGGGTTCATAGAGTTTTTACCTAAATCAAGCAATTACACGGTGTAAGATGTAGAGGAGATCGAGTAGAACGCGAGTGTGTATTCGATTTTGTGATCAAGCAAGTTTTTGATGGTGATCTTGACCTTGAAGAGTGGCGATGAGTATGGTGTTGATGGTGGCTATCATGAGGGAGAAGGGGAGAAGGAGGGAAAGAAAAATAAAGCTGCAAGTAGGTTTAGAATGATATAAGGAAACAAATATAACCTAGTGAAATACAAGTTTCAAAATATTGCACAAACACCCCCCCCCCCCCCCCCCGGGATGGATTTCGACCATGGGGCTGAAATAGGGGTTCCATGGGCTCATTTGGTCTAGTTAGTAACTCTATTGTGTCGTTGACCGCAAACGCAAACTGAAACGTTAACTGAGCGTTTTAGCGAATTCTACGTGTTTTTAATTCATAAAAATTATTCGAATAAATTAAAAGTAGTCTTAGAACATAATATTTACATAATATAATCATTAGCGGTGGAATATCATTCGTCTCGTTATTTTAAGTGATCATGTGGCCCGTTTCCAGTTGCGTTAACTATACCGAATCCTTGAAACGTTAACCGATTGTTGAAACGCAATCCACCGGGTTTAATTCATTAAATAAATAATAAATTAAATTAGTTTTTCTTAAAGTTAATAATTATTAAAATTAATTATTTACGCAAGATCGGGTGTTCCGTTGTCATACCCCGTCCTAATCCGTCTGGACGAAGTCACCAACATCTGGTTCCATTGCGATGATCGACTCCAAATAATGTCTTTAAAATGAGAAAATGCACAGCGGAATGTTTCTTTCATACCTGAGAATAAAAATGCTTTCAAGTGTCAACCAAAAGGTTGGTGAGTTCATAAGTTTATCATAAAATAATAAAATTCATCATTTTGATAGATCACAAGATTTAGATGTTGCATGGTACAAATGGGCCCGAATCCTATACCCACCTGTAATGTACATGCGATATCTTTTAAATACAGTACACCTTTCTCGTGTACGAAATCATCTTTCATAAATCTTAGTAACCGTACACATATCTCGTGCACAAAAATAACATACACATAACCTGTGTATAAAATCATTCTCTCGAGACATAACATTCATATCAATTGGTGGCAATTATCATGTCCACATAATTCAATGGTGGCAATTATCATGTCCACATAATTTAATGGTGGTAATTATCATGTCCACATAATTCAATGGTGGCAATTATCATGTCCACATAATTCAATAATAATCCGCAGAACTTCTGTCTGCATAATAATTCATTCGAAGAATGTTTTGCTTGTGTCTATCTCGTCAAACATTTATAAAAGCATTTCATGTATTCGCAGTTCAAAATATATTTCAAAAGCATTTAATAAAGCAGTGGTAAAACAACGCATGTATTCTCAGTCCCAAAAATGTAAAAAGTAAAAGGGAATCAAATGAACTCACCTAATGTATTTTGTAGTAAAAATACATATGACAATATTGAACAAATGCAGAGTTGGCCTCGGATTCACGAACCTATATCAAGTATATATATTAACACATATAATCACATAATTACTTTTATATAATATTTATGTATATTAAGTGTTGTAGTTAGATAAATATATATATTTCATTTATGTTTTATATCTTCAGTTATATTTTATATATGGTTATTTTGTAAAATAATCAATATTCATATATATCGTTATGTTAAATTATATATATATATATATATATATATATATATATATATATATATATATATATATATATATATATATATATATATATATATATATTTATATATATATATCTATTTGTAATTCGTATTATATCAAAAATCAATAATTTGTTACAAAAACAATACTATTAATAATAATAATAATAATGATCCTAGTAATAACAAAAAATGATGATAATAATAATAATAATAATAATAATAATAATAATAATAATAATAATAATAATAATAATAATAATAATACTAATTATAATACTAATTTTAATAATAATACTATTACTATCATTAATAATAATAATAATAATAATAATAATAATAATTACATGTTAATATTGAAAATAATAATTTTAGTAACCTTAATAATAATAACCATAATAATAATAATAATAATAATAATAATAATAATAATAATAATAATAATAATAATAATAATAATAATAATAATAATAATAATAATAATAATAATAATAATAATAATAATAATGAGTAATAAGTAAACTACCTCAAAGAAAGAAGTAGTAAAAAAAAAAATGAATGTCCAAGCCTGGGTTTGAACCCGCGACGTCCCGCTAACCCGATAACATCTTAACCATTCTTCCATTTCATTTTATCTGATTTAATACCCCGAATAAATTTTTATAACCCAAATCTATCTGTTATCCATTTTTTCTTTTCTTTACATGTCATCATCTAGCATCACGATTTAGCTCACATATCATCACAATATCGTGTAGCAAGCAACCGCCTGATTCGATTACTAGACAAGGAGGTTAGCACTAGTAGTCCAGATTATATCCAAAGCCCATAAAATGAAACCCATTTAATTGATTAATTGGATCTTCAAGGTCCACTAATAATCAAGAAAGGTTTGGGTTATGCAGCAACCGTTCGTCCCATATCATCATCATTCTTGTTATCGAAAAAAATATTGTGTCACGGTCCATTAACAAAACGTGATCCAATAATCACTTAGTTCTCGGTCTCTAGTTTAAGTTTCAAAGACTTGCTAACATGTAACAATTAAATAAGAATTGTGGGGTTGTTTTGATTGCTGCTGTCGGCCACAGCTAGAAAAAAATGAACACTCCAAAAAATTCGCCTAATTATATCACCATGTGTCCCACTATTGAAAAGGCTAGCAAGTGGATATTATTGATTGGTAAATGTCGGCAAAAGAAGGAAATGCATTCAAGTATATATCTTAATTCCTAGTGGTGGTTTAGGTGGTATTACATGATATTACATATTAATTTGAAATAGAAAGCAAAGGCTGAAACAGGAATCGAATAATGGTAGGTGTTGGTTGCTTTATCTCTAATATAATTAAGTTGGCCCAAGTTTATTGGCCGCCACCTTTACTTCTTATATATAAAATTGCTCGAGTCACATTAGTTAATCACCACATTATTTATCTATCTCGAAATTCTCCTTGGACCAAGTACAATAAATAGCAGCAGCAGTAATAAACAAAAGAGTAGTAGTTTGGTTCGATGGTGTGATTTGATGGTGGTTGTTTATGGTGATTGGGATGTGGAGCTCGATGTAAGTGGCGGTTTTTGTGATGAGGTTTGAATGGTCTTCAACGAAACAAGAAAAGGTGGTGTAGGGTGGATGTGAGGTGGTTGTTTGGCTTGGCTTCAAATAGAATAATATGAGCAGCAGAAACAGTGAAGTTGAAACAGCAATTCTTAGCAGTAATTACGATTGTTTTGGGTGTTTGAAAGAAAACATAAAGAAAAAAATATATATATAGGTGGTCACGGTGGTTGTGGTTGTAACAAAAACAGGAACATGAATGTAGCTGTGGTAGCAGACATGTGATCGAATAACAGCAGTTTAACAAGAGGAGTTGCTTGGGTGTCGATTGTACAGAAGAAAAAGAAACCAAAACAGTATTGATAGAAGGTAATAACCAGTGTTTGATGGTGGTCGATGGTTTGTGATTTGTGATAGTTTTGAGGTTTTGAGATCATGGATTATTCAATGGTCGTGGTGATAATATGATGATTCATTTTGAAACAGAAAACACAAAAGCTTTTGAGTAGTTATAATGTGGTTTGTAATAAGGTGGTTTCGTTGGTGGATATAAGAGAGTGAGGAAGATAGATAGATATGGTTGAACTTGATATATACAAAAGGTCTCATAGATTGATTGTGAAAGGAATAGAAAATATTCGAGCAGACAATGAAGTAGTGACAAATAAAAATTAGAGTTGATATGTATTCCTAACGGTTTTGATCTCAATAAGATTGATTTGTACGATTCTTGAGGCAGAAAACAAAATTAACCACAGTGGGATCGTGATGTGTATTTGAAATGGATTCCAAAAGATCATACATTTGAATTTATATGTTTATTATTAATAATTAATAATTATATTAATAATGATTCAATTAATAATGATAATGATAATATTAACAATAACAGTAATAAAAATAATAAGTCACAATAACAATATTAGTGAAAATGATAATAATAAAAATAATATAATTATTAATGATAATAATAATAGTAATAATAATACTAATTATATTAATATTAATAATGATATTAATAATATTACTTATATTTATATATATCAAATTTTTATATAATGATATTAGAAATATTAATGTTGATAAAAACAAATATTGAGAGTGATAATAATATTACTATAGTAATTATATTAATTTTAATATCTTTGTAATGTAACATATTACATACATCTTTCATATAATAATAATTTAGTAATTATATATATGCTTATATATAGATTCTTTTAATAATAATCTTATTATATTATATGTTATTTTACATATTTAATCATACTAATTAATTTATATTTTTATTATTTCACATTATTATATATATACTTTTACATTTTTTTTATATACCTGTATATATATATTTACATATTTATTTACACTCAGTAGTTCGTGAATCGTAGGGAGTAGTCAAAGGACAAATGAATTTATGTAATCAGTTCCAAAAATTTTGAAACTCAATTTTTACAGACTTTGCTTATCGTTTTAAAACCATAATAAGATTAAGTTTAAATTTGGTCGGAAATTTCCGGGTCGTCACAGTACCTACCCGTTAAAGAAATTTCATCCCGAAATTTGAGTGGGATGGTCATGAATAATAATAAGTATGTTTTCATGACTCATATGAGCTGATAATTAGAGTTTTATTACCGTTGAGTAATAAGGATGAAATAATTCGATTATTCGAAGAGTACGAATGAAACTATCACAAAAGAGTGAAATTAATAACTAAAGTTTCGTCTTAAATTTTTTTTTTTTTTGACATTGTCTTGGTTGAATTCCGGAATTCAAGGGATTTAAAGAAAATCTTCGAAATCTAAAAGATTTGATTCTTCGGGATTTATGGAAATTAAGATCTCTATAATTAAATACGGTGATCTGCCTTGATTACTCTGTCTGATATTTCCATTATAAATTTACCTTTTCCGGTCCATTTGTTTTCACCACTTCTATACTCAATTCTCAAATTCAAAAGATTTATGAAAATGCTTAACCCTATTTTGATCCTTGTTCTTATTCTAACTATCGCAATGATCGTTCTTCTTTTCCAACTCCTACCTGAAGAATCTGTTTATTTCTATTATGCTCTAGGGATTATTGTATTCATAATCCTCCCGTGTCTTTATATTGCTATACGCACTGATATCCACAGTTTGTAATTTCGGTGTTGTTGTTGGGCTTTATATTTTCCCTTTTATATCGGAGCTTCATGTTCTTGTTTTCTCTTCCCGACTTTAAATCAAGCGAATAATGGTCCAGAATTTGTAGGTATAGAATTTCGAATTATCATAATATACGAGGTAAAAAGGAAAGGTAGTAGCACGATTTGATTTTCAAATTTATCAACATCTCGGAAGGTAGAATCATCAAGAATACAGTTTCTTGATATGTTCAGAAGTTAAGTAGAATGATAGAGTTATGTAACACGACACATGATGATGGTATGATTTACTGTGAACCATCATCACGTTTCATTAGAAACTCAGCATGACTTACTGTAATATAATCACGTTGGCCGGGCGTCATTATATTATACTAACCCATGCTTCAATTCCCAACACTTCTCCACCATTCATTCATAATTTATACTTTGATTTTACAGAAGTTTCCAATATAATGGAATACATTAAACACGAAGAGGTAGATAATTTCGGACAAGAATATTTATGAAAATATCCTCAGAAATATCGAAGATATTTATGATGATATTTTGGAATTTCTAAGTTCGAAGGTTGATGAAGAAAAATTTTTCCGCAAGATTTTAACATGACTTCGGAGCAAGATATTCGTTGAAGACTTCATTGGATCTGGCGTTACCTGGATTCTTTAATATAGAATTTGGTCCTTGTATTTGTCCTTGGTCTCCTTTATGGTTAGCTCAATCCGTTTTTCAGTACCATATTTTCGATCGAGCGTTCCCAACACTCCATACTTTATCATCAAACTCTTGGCCATTTAGGCCATCTATAATTTTACTGTTTCGTTTGCATTTAATGCAGCCATACCTGAATTGTCGGTTATCAATCTGAGATGTTTTCAGGAGAATTGTGTTTTTAGATGATTAAATGCTGATGGTAGTATGGTGGAATATAAAAGGTTCTCTGGTAACAATGAATGAGCACGCATATATATCAAGGTTATAATAAGGTTGTTTCGAACGAAAAGTTGAAGTTAATTTGCTGGAGCTGTGACAAAATTTGCTATTTTGAAAGGGAATTGCAAAGTTATTTTCGGTAATGATGACGCCAAAGGAGTTTGCATAGATACGGTTTAAACGTTTACTCAAGTTCCGAGTGTTTTTAGGTGCATATCTATATGCGTCAATCTTTCCTTACGTAGACGAAGTGCGGTTGGTTCATCCTCTCAATCGAGGTGTTTTCAAGAATCATGAATGGTTTGAACGTAGATTGTAATCGTTAAGATACAATTGAGGTTTAAGATGAAATCAAGTGGCAAACTTGAAGAATTGTTTAGTTTCATATGTTATAATCAATATTTTAATTCATTTTAATTGTCCAGTGTTGGTAGTCCACAGTTGATAGTCCACAGTAACAGTCCAACAATTCATATATAGTTTAATATATAATATTCGAATTAATTAATACGTATCGTGACCCGTATACGTCTCAGACTCGATCACAACTCAAAGTATATATATTATTATAGAATCAACCTCAACCCTGTATAGAGAACTCGATCATTACTGCATATAGAGTGTCTATGGTGATTTCAAATAATATATATAGATGCGTCGATATGACATGTCAAAACCTTGTATACGTGTCCCGATATTTAAAGTGCGTAAAAATAGATAACAGAAATTAAATGACGATAAATAAAGTGCGTAAAGTAAATAACAGAAATTAAATGGCGATAAATAAAATTGCGAGAATGTAAATTGCGATAATTAAATTGCGATAAATAAAATGTAATCAGTTAGCTAGGAACAGTTAGCTAGGAACAGTTAGCGTGGATTCTTAACAAAATTCCTCATAGTTAATTTGTTTGTTTCTAACAAATTTTCTTTTGTCAAATGTTTTTCTTCATTATGCCACTTGTTGGATTCTGATAAATAAAAATCCAAATATGAAATTGGATGAATATGGTTATTCTGTGGTGAACGGATTTGTATAACGGTGGATGTAAGTAGGATAGTAAACGACTGTTGAATCAGCTTCGAAGAATGTACATTGTAACTTATTAATGTGAAATCTGAATATTCCTCGGGTATTACCTACCCGTTAAAATATTTTCACAATTTACACTTTGTACGAAAGAATTTTTAATTAAAATCTTTATGAAAACATATATACATATATATTTTCTTCAGATGTAATCATGTATTCATTGAGTTAATATGATATTAAACTCATTTGGTTTACCATTAGAACTAGAATACCTAATCTCTAAAACATTTAGAGATTACTTAATCGCCATGAATAACGAAGATAATTGATGTAGGACGATACGTAGAACGATGATTATACTCGAGGTACAGAATGAGATGTTGAGGCATGCGATGTTGAAACTTGTGTTGTTGGTGGTACTGGTGTTGTTACTGATGGTACTGTTGGTGCCGGTGATGCTGTTGAAGCTGGTACATTTTGCACCATCTTTTCCAAGGCTACAACTCGGGCGCGAAGTTTGTTGACTTCTTCTATTATTCCGGGATGGTTGTCGGTCGGAACGAGCGGATGAATAAGGTTTAGAATCTGGCTTGTGATATAGTCGTGGCGAGATACCCCAGAAATGAAAGTGAAGATGGCGTTTCGAACTGGTTTGCCGGTAAGTGCTTCAGGTTCATCGCCAAGAGAAATTTGGTTGATGTAAAGTATCGCCTTCTTCTCGTCTCCATTGATTAAATCCACTACGAACTCATCAGATGAATTGAGGATGGCCGATTGGTTGATTCATTCTAGTGACGCTGATAGGTGAAACTCCATATCGGAATAGCTATCGGAATCCGAGGAATTCGAATGGGTTGGGGGATTCACCTCGTACGATCAGATGAAGGACTTTTAGATAAGAAATATATTATAGGATGTAGATTAGTACCCTACAATACATAATTTACATATGCATATATAATACTAAAATCCCATAAGTTACGAAGAAATCTACGGAAGCTGTCAGGCAAAGTCTACAGTAATAAATACGCTAAGATATGAATTTTTGTCTGTACACTATTCATGCAATCCAGGCAGTAAGATATGTCTAGATTAAGAATGATAAGTATGTGATTATTTAAGAATGATAAGCAGGTAATTTTTGACAGGAAATGATAAGCAAAACTTTTGACATGCAGACACGGTCGAAGTCCAGACTCACTAATGCATCCTAACGACTATCAGTTAGACACACTAATGCAAGACCTGGTTCGCTAAGACCACCGCTCTGATACTACATGTCATACCCCGTCCTAATCCGTCTGGACGAAGTCACCAACATCTGGTTCCATTGCGATGATCGACTCCAAATAATGTCTTTAAAATGAGAAAATGCACAGCGGGATGTTTCTTTCATACTTGAGAATAAACATGCTTTCAAGTGTCAACCAAAAGGTTGGTGAGTTCATAAGTTTATCATAAAATAATAAAATTCATCATTTTGATAGACCACAAGATTTAGATGCTGCATGGTACAAATGGGCCCGAATCCTATACCCACCTGTAATGTACATGCGATATCTTTTAAATACAGTACACCTTTCTCATGTACGAAATCATCTTTCATAAATCTTAGTAACCGTACACATATCTCGTGCACAAAAATAACATACACATAACCTGTGTATAAAATCATTCTCTCGATACATGACATTCATATCAATTGGTGGCAATTATCATGTCCACATAATTCAATGGTGGCAATTATCATGTCCACATAATTCAATGGTGGCAATTATCATGTCCACATAATTCAATGGTGGCAATTATCATGTCCACATAATTCAATAATAATCCGCAGAACTTCTGTCTGCATAATAATTCATTCGAAGAATGTTTTGCTTGTGTCTATCTCGTCAAACATTTATAAAAGCATTTCATGTATTCGCAGTTCAAAATATATTTCAAAAGCATTTAATAAAGCAGTGGTAAAACAACGCATGTATTCTCAGTCCCAAAAATGTAAAAAGTAAAAGGGAATCAAATGAACTCACCTAATGTATTTTGTAGTAAAAATACATATGACAATATTGAACAAATGCAGGGTTGGCCTCGGATTCACGAACCTATATCAAGTATATATATTAACACATATAATCACATAATTACTTTTATATAATATTTATGTATATTAAGTGTTGTAGTTAGATAAATATATATATTTCATTTATATTTTATATCTTCAGTTATATTTTATATATGGTTATTTTGTAAAATAATCAATATTCATATATATCGTTATGTTAAATTATATATATATATATATATATATATATATATATATATATATATATATATATATATATATATATATATATATATATCTATTTGTAATTCGTATTATATCAAAAATCAATAATTTGTTACAAAAACAATACTATTAATAATAATAATAATGATCCTCGTAATAACAAAAAATGATAATAATAATATTAATAATAATAATATTAATAATAATAATAATAATAATAATAATAATAATAATAATAATAATAATAATAATAATAATGATAATACTAATTATAATACTAATTTTAATAATAATACTATTACTATCATTAATAATAATAATAATAATAATAATAATAATAATAATAATAATAATAATTACATGTTATTATTGAAAATAATAATTTTAGTAACCTTAATAATAATAACCATAATAATAATAATAATAATAATAATAATAATAATAATAATAATAATAATAATAATAATAATAATAATAATAATAATAATAATGAGTAATAAGTAATAAGTAAACTACCTCAAAGAAAGAAGTAGTCAAAAAAAAATGAATGTCCAAGCCTGGGTTTGAACCCGCGACGTCCCGCTAACCCGATAACATCTTAACCATTCTTCCATTTCATTTTATCTGATTTAATACCCCGAATAAATTTTTATAACCCAAATCTATCTGTTATCCATTTTTTCTTTTCTTTACATGTCATCATCTAGCATCACGATTTAGCTCACATATCATCACAATATCGTGTAGCAAGCAACCGCCTGATTCGATTACTAGACAAGGAGGTTAGCACTAGTAGTCTAGATTATATCCAAAGCCCATAAAATGAAACCCATTTAATTGATTAATTGGATCTTCAAGGTCCACTAATAATCAAGAAAGGTTTGGGTTATGCAGCAACCGTTCGTCCCATATCATCATCATTCTTGTTATCGAAAAAAATATTGTGTCACGGTCCATTAACAAAACGTGATCCAATAATCACTTAGTTCTCGGTCTCTAGTTTAAGTTTCAAAGACTTGCTAACATGAAACAATTAAATATGAATTGTGGGGTTGTTTTGATTGCTGCTGTCGGCCACAGCTAGAAAAAAATGAACACTCCAAAAAATTCGCCTAATTATATCACCATGTGTCCCACTATTGAAAAGGCTAGCAAGTGGATATTATTGATTGGTAAATGTCGGCAAAAGAAGGAAATGCATTCAAGTATATATCTTAATTCCTAGTGGTGGTTTAAGTGGTATTACATGACATTACATATTAATTTGAAATAGAAAGCAAAGGCTGAAACAGGAATCGAATAATGGTAGGTGTTGGTTGCTTTATCTCTAATATAATTAAGTTGGCCCAAGTTTATTGGCCGCCACCTTTCCTTCTTATATATAAAATTGCTCGAGTCACATTAGTTAATCACCACATTATTTATCTATCTCGAAATTCTCCTTGGACCAAGTACAATAAATAGCAGCAGTAGTAACAAACAAAAGAGTAGTAGTTTGGTTCGATGGTGTGATTTGATGGTGGTTGTTTATGGTGATTAGGATGTGGAGCTCGATGTAAGTGGCGGTTTTTGTGATGAGGTTTGAATGGTCTTCAACGAAACAAGAAAAGGTGGTGTAGGGTGGATGTGAGGTGGTTGTTTGGCTTGGCTTCAAATAGAATAATATGAGCAGCAGAAACAGCGAAGTTGAAACAGCAATTCTTAGCAGTAATTACGATTGTTTTGGGTGTTTGAAAGAAAACATAAAGAAAAAAATATATATATATAGGTAGTCACGGTGGTTATGGTTGTAACAAAAACAGGAACATGAATGTAGCTGTGGTAGCAGACATGTGATCGAATAACAGCAGTTTAACAAGAGGAGTTGCTTGGGTGTCGATTGTACAGAAGAAAAAGAAACCAAAACAGTATTGATAGAAGGTAATAACCAGTGTTTGATGATGGTCGATGGTTTGTGATTTGTGATAGTTTTGAGATTTTGAGATCATGGATTATTCAATGGTCGTGGTGATAATATGATGATTCATTTTGAAACAGAAAACACAAAAGCTTTTGAGTAGTTATAATGTGGTTTGTAATAAGGTGGTTTCGTTGGTGGATATAAGAGAGTGAGGAAAATAGATAGATATGGTTGAACTTGATATATACAAAAGGTCTCATAGATTGATTGTGAAAGGAATAGAAAATATTCGAGCAGACAATGAAGTAGTGACAAATAAAAATTAAAGTTGATATGTATTGCTAACGGTTTTGATCTCAATAAGATTGATTTGTACAATTCTTGAGGCAGAAAACAAAATTAACCACAGTGGGATCGTGATGTGTATTTGAAATGGATTCCAAAAGATCATACATTTGAATTTATATGTTTATTATTAATAATTAATAATTATATTAATAATGATTCAATTAATAATGATAATGATAATATTAACAATAACAGTAATAAAAATAATAAGTCACAATAACAATATTAGTGAAAATGATAATAATAAAAATAATATAATTATTAATGATAATAATAATAGTAATAATAATACTAATTATATTAATATTAATAATGATATTAATAATATTACTTATATTTATATATATCAAATTTTTATATAATGATATTAGAAATATTAATGTTGATAAAAACAAATATTGAGAGTGATAATAATATTACTATAGTAATTATATTAATTTTAATATCTTTGTAATGTAACATATTACATACATCTTTCATATAATAATAATTTAGTAATTATATATATGCTTATATATAGATTCTTTTAATAATAATCTTATTATATTATATGTTATTTTACATATTTAATCATACTAATTAATTTATATTTTTATTATTTCACATTATTATATATATACTTTTACATTTTTTTTATATACCTGTATATATATATTTACATATTTATTTACACTCAGTAGTTCGTGAATCGTAGGGAGTAGTCAAAGGACAAATGAATTTATGTAATCAGTTTCAAAAATTTTGAAACTCAATTTTTACAGACTTTGCTTATCGTTTTAAAACCATAATAAGATTAAGTTTAAATTTGGTCGAAAATTTCCGGGTCGTCACATCCGTGGTTCGATTGATTTCTAGGCGGTTATCGTAACTGGGTTGTTTTCTATGCAATTCGTTATCCGAATTAAGTTCATCAATTAATATTATCATATTAATTCAAGTAATACACTAAGGATCAAGTATGCACTTAAATCAGTTAAATACATAAAGTTTCACATAATCACCGTTAAATAATTTAACAGTCAAGTAACGAAAGTAACAGAGAAAGTAGGGTTGTTACATTACCCACCTGTTATTGAAAACTTCGTCCCGAAATTTTAGTGCACGTTCGCCGAAGTTGTCTCCTCAGGAAACAGTTGTAAATAGTTTAGTCTCATCTGATCTTCACGCTCCCACGTGTATTCTGGTCCTCTACGGGCATTCCATCGAACTTTAACTATCAGAATTCTGCTTTGCTTTAATCGTTTGACCTCACGGTCCATGATCACTTCTTCAACAAAATGAAGCTTAGTATCAACTTTTATATCTTCTAAAGGAATCACTACACTTTCGTCCGATAAGCACTTCTTCAAATTAGAAATGTGAAAAGTGTCATAAATTTCGCTGAGTTCTTGCGGTAGTTTCAGTATGTATGCTACCGGTCCAATCCTTTCGGTAATCTCAAATGGTCCAATATATCTTGGACTTAGCTTGCCTCATTTACCAAAACATACTACACCCTTCCAGGGTGATACCTTAAGCATGAATTTGTCTCCAATCTGAAATTCCAAATCTCGCCTTCTAACATCGGCATAACTCTTTTGACGACTTTGAGCCGTTTTTAATCTTTCTTATATTTGTACGATTTTCTCAGTAGTTTCGTGCATAATCTCAGGACCTGTAAGTTGACTATCCCCTAGTTCAGTCCATCATAAGGGAGACCTACACTTTCTACCATAAAGTGCTTCAAAAGGCGCATTCTTTATGCTCGTGTGGTAACTGTTGTTGTATGAGAATTCTGCCAGTGGTAGATGTTTATCCCATCCGTTTCCGAAATCAATAACATATGCTCTCAGCATGTCTTCTAATGTTTGGATGGTTCTTTCGCTTTGGCCATCAGTCTGTGGGTGATACGTTGTACTCATGTCTAAACGGGTTTCCATTGCATTCTGTAAGGTTTGCCAGATCCTTGAAGTGAAACGACTATCGCGATCGGAGATGATGGACACAGGTACACCATATCTAGAAACAACTTCCTTTATGTAAACTTGTGCCAACTTTTCCATCTTATCGGCTTCTCGTATCGGTAGGAAGTGAGCAGACTTAGTGAGACGATCCACAACAACCCAGATGGTGTCATAACCTCCCACTGTTTTTGGTAGCTTTGTGATAAAATCCATGGTAATTCATTCCCACTTCCATTAGGGAATCTCTGGCTGTGTCAGCAGTTTTGACAGTTTCTGATATTCAGCCTTGACCTTAGTGCAAGTCAAGCACTTCCCGATATAAGTAGCAATGTCAGCTTTCATGTTGGGTAACCAATAATGCGCCTTGTGATCTTCGTACATCTTGTCTGATCCAGGATGAATTGAGTATCGTGACTTATGAGCCTCTTCTAACACAAGATTTCTCAATCCCCCGAATTTCGGTACCCAGATTCTGTCTATGAAGTATTGGGTTCCATCTTCTCGGATGGTAAATTTCTTATCCAGTCCTCTAAGTGACTCAGTAAAAATGTTCCCTTCTTTCAATGCTTCAAGTTGTGCGTCGCGAATCTGTGACGTAAGGTTCGTACGGACAACATGTTAAGAGCTCGGACTGTGATGACCCGGGAATTTCCGACCAAATTTAAACTTAATTTCATATGATCTCGATACAATAAGCAAAGTCTGTTAAACCGAGTCTCAAGATTTTTGAACTGTGTTCATGAATTCAATTGACCTTCGACCATTCCCGACGATTCACGAACTATTGTTGTAAATAATTATATACATATATGTATATATAAATGAAAATAAGTATAAGTATATATATTATAACTAGAAATAACAAAATACAATTTGATCATTTGAATTAAAGATACGAAACAGTACACAAAATAATTTAATAAATATAAATATAGTTACATATATATATGAATATAATTTTTATATATAACTGTTAATTATATGTATATTGTAATACATAAAATATTAAATATATGCTATTATATGATATATATTATTACATAATTAACAATATGTAATATGAATATATGAAATGTAACAACAAATTAAAAATATAATTATTATAATAATATTTGTATTACTGACATTATTACTATCGATATTAATATCAATATCAGTATTAATAATATTAATGTTATTATTATTGTTATAATTTCAATTAAAAAGTTATTATTATTAAATTTAAGATATTAGATGGAAAAATTATTAAAAGGATGATTAAAGATAAAACTTTAATTATTGTTATGTTTATTTATTATTATTATTACTAAAAATCATCATTTGTATTAATATTATCATATTATTAATTTTCATTTATTATTGCTAATTCTTTTATTAATAATATTATTATTAGTAATATTATTATTAGTATTATTAATAGTATTAATATATTTTAATTGTTAATTTCCAAAATTAAGAAGTTAAAACAAATATATAAACATGGTTATATAAATATATAAATATATACAGGTATATATATAAATATATGCGAATTATACAGATATATATATTTAAAACCAGTATTATTACTTATTATTATTTATTTGTTATTATTATTTAGAATTATTAATTATTATATATACATTATCTGATTATATATACTATAAAATAAGAAATCGTACCATTCTGTTTCCTATCATGATCAGATGATATTCCTGCATATACTCCCAAATCAGATGCGAACAAAATCTGTTGAAAGTTTCTTTCAAACTTTATCTATTTTATTTATATTTATGTACTGGGTAAACTAAAGTCTGCCGACTCCTATATTCTTTTGAAATTCGATTTAGCCATTAATTATAAACCATACAACCTTATACTATCAATTACCAACTCCCATTTATCCTCTACAGCTTTATAATTGTCAAAAATAATCAGAAGAGGGAACGTAACAGGGTTACTGCCCTGTTTGAGTTTCATTTTTCAAAAACCTTCGAATTGCTGTTTTATTTAAAATCTAATAATGCAGTAATGTTATAATCACTTCGTTAAATAAATCTGGAAAGTTACAAGTCTTAATTTTTCATATCGAAATCCAATTTTGAAGTCAAATGTTAAATTTAAAAAGTCAACATTATTGTTCTTCGCGAAATTGAAACTCGTTTTAATGTTTATGTTTCAATTAACTGCTCAAAACGATTCTAGGGATATTTTTATACCTATGTTGTGAAGAAATGTTTGGTTATAACTGTCTTAATTTTGAAATTGAGTATGGAGTTCATCGTGTCTTCGTATGAACTGCTACTGCAGTTTTTATTTATTTTCTTTTCTGTTCTAATAAACCCTAACACTTAAAATGAGTCGTTTTAGTTTCAATTACGAGTTTTAAAACAAACAATTTAAGTTGTTGTTGGTTTTGATCTCTGGTCCAACGAATGGTAGGAGGAGGAGATAGAAACAGGTTTAAACAGGTTTTATAAAATAAAAACTAGTATTAGTTTGGAAAGACGAGCCAGCCCAGCTGGTTTGATTGTATTGCGGTTTAGCGAGAGGTCCAGGGGTCGAGCCCGAGCGCTGACATTCTTTTTGGCACTTGTTAATTTAGTTATCATAATATTATTGTTATTATTATTATTATTATTATTATTATTATTATTATTATTATTATTATTATTATTATTATTATTATTATTATTAGTAGTATTATTATAATTATTATTGTTGTTATTATTATAAATTGTTGTTAACATGTTAATAAAAATAATAGGATTAGTATTATTATTCTCATTATGATTCTTGTTAAATATTGTTATTTTGATATCATGTAAACACTATCAACATTATTATTTGAATATTTATATTTTTTTTCACTAAGATTATTATCACAACTATTAAAACTAATACTAGAATCATTATAAATATTAGAATTATTATTATAAACATAAGTATCATTATTAATATAAACAGTAGTAATAAAATGGTTAAAATTATTATTATTATTAAGTATTAGGATTATTATTATTATTATTATTATTATTATTATTATTATTATCATCATCATTATTAGGAACATAATAAAATTATTATTATAAACATTATAATTAGTGACAAAATAATACAACTTATTATTATTTTTGTAAATATTAGTAATTGTATCATTTTTAGTACTATTATTATTATTATTATTATGAATAGGTTTAGGATTATTATTATTGTTACCATAAAACAATACAAGTTATTATTACTCTCACTAATATTAGTATAAATATCATTTCATTACAAATAAATATTTTGTACCTAAAATATACTTAATACATATATTATAATCATATTAATAGTTTATACATCACATATCAAATATAATAACATTATTTATATAAATACTTATATATATAACAAATTAAGAATATTTTCATATAATAATAACCATATATATATAGAGATATATTAATGTAACCAAATATATAGATATTAAACATTTTAAATATATATACACAAATTAAATAAGTATATTATATAATTCAAATTATATATATAAACTTGTTCGAATACGATTATACATTTTAATATATATATATATATATATATATATATATATATATATATATATATATATATATATATATATATATATATATATATATATATATATATATATATATATATATATATATATATATATATATACAAATGATATAGGTTCGTGAATCCGAGGCCAACCCTGCATTGTTCAGTTGTTTAATGTCGTTATATGTATTTTTACTACAAAATACATTAGGTGAGTTTCATTTGCTCCCTTTTTAAATGCTTTGACAATATATATTTTTGGGACTGAGAATACATGCGCTGCTTTTATAACTGTTTTACGAAATAGACACAAGTACTTAAAACTACATTCTATAGCTGGATTATTAAACCGAATATGCCCCTTTTTAGTCTGGTAATCTAAGAATTAGGGAACAAACACCCTAATTGACGCGAATCCTAAAGATAGATCTATCGGGCCCAACAAGCCCCATCCAAAGTACCGGATGCTTTAGTACTTCGAAATTTGTATCATGTCCGAAGGAGGATCCCGGAATGATGGGGATATTCTTATATGCATATTGTGAATGTCGGTTACCAGGTGTTCAATCCATATGAATGATATTTTTGTCTCTATGCATGGGACGTATGATTATGAGAAATGGAAATATGAAATCTTGTGGTCTATTAAAATGATGGAAATGATTATTTATATTAAACTAATGAACTCACCAACCTTTTGGTTGACACTTGAAAGCATGTTTATTCTCAGGTATGAAAGAAATCTTCCGCTGTGCATTTGCTCTCTTTAAAGATATTACTTGGAGTCATTCATGGCATATTTCAAAAGACGTTGCATTCTAGTCGTTGAGTTCATCAAGATTATTATTAAGTCATTTATAGTAAGATATATTATGAAATGGTATGCATGCTGTCAACCTTAGATGTCATGAAAGATTGTATTTTCAAAAACGAATGCAATGTTTGTAAAATGTATTATATAGAGGTCAAGTACCTCGCGATGTAATCCACTGTTATGAATCGTTTATAATCGATATGGACTTTGTCCGGATGGATTAGGACGGGTCTTCACAGTTGGTACCAGAGTGGTGGTCTTAGTGAACCAGGTCTTGCATTAGAATGTCTAACTGATAGTTGTTAGGATGCATTAGTAAGTCTGGACTTCGACCGTGTCTGCATGTAAAAGTTTTGCTTATCATTTTCTAGTCGGAAATCATCTGCTTATCATCCTTAGGAAATTACCTGCTTATCATTCTTAGTCTAGACACGTTTTACTGCATTGACTGCATGAATAGTGTAAAGACCAAAATTCATATCTTAGCGTATCTGCTACTTTATATCTTAGCGTATCTGTTACTGTAACTTTGCCTGACAACTTTCGTAGATTCCTCCGTAACTTATGGGATTTTAGTATTATATATGCATATTTAAATTATGTATTGCAGGGTACTAATCTACATCCTATAACCTATTTCTTATCGAAAATCCTTCATCTGATCGTACGAGATGAATCCTACAACCAGTTCGAGTCCCTAAGATTTCGATAGCTATTCAGATAGTTATTCCGACCTAGATGTTCACCTAAGCTCCGAAAATAGCGTCATCGGCATGAATCAACCAATCAGCCATTATCAATTCATCTGATGGGTTCGTAGTTGACTTAATTAATGGAAACGCGCAGAAGGTAATCCCTTCCACCAACTGAATTCACCTCTTGATAATGAACCTGAAGCGTATACCGGCGAACCTGTTCGAGACACCATTTTTAGTCTTATTTCCAGGGTAACTCGACAAGATCATATTCTATCCACAATTCTAAACCTTATTCATCCACTCGTTCCGACCGACAATCATCCTGGAGTAATAAGTCAACGAACTTCGCGCTCGAATAATCAATTCGGAGAATATGGTGCAAAATGTACCAGCTTCAGCAACATCACCGGCACCAACAGTACCATCAATAACAGTACCAGTACCATCAACAATCCATGCTTCAATATCATCGTCTGTACTTTGAGTATGATCTTCGTTCTACGTATCGTTCTACCTCATTTATCTTCGTTCGACATGACGAATATGTAATCTCTAAAGTTTTAGAGATTATTTATTCTAGTTCCAACCGAAAAGCAAATGAGTTTAATATCATGGTAACTTATTAAATCCATGAGTACATCTGAAGAAAATATATATGTATATATGTTTTCATAAAGATTGTAATTAAAAATTCTCTTGTACAAACTGTTAATGGTGAAAATATTTTAACGGGTAGGTAATACCCGAGGAATATTTAAAATTTTACATTAATAAGTTACATTGTACGTTCTTCGAATTTGATTCAACAGTCATTTACTATCATATTTACATCCACCGATATACAAATCCGTTCACCATAGAATAACCATATTCATCCAATTTCAAATTTGGATTTTGATTTATCAGAATCCAACAAGTGGCATAATGAAGAAATAATGGACACAATAAAAATTGATTAGAAACAGACTAATTAACAATATGAAATTTTGTTAAGAAATCACGCTAACAAGATCCTAGCTAACTGTTCCTAGCTAACTGGTTACATTTTATTTATCGCAATTTAATTATCGCAATTTACATTCTCGCAATTTTATTTATCATCATTTAATTTCTGTTATTTATTTTACGCACTTTATTTATCGTCATTCTGTTATTTACGCATTTTAAATATCGGGACACGTATACAATGTTTTGACATATCATATCGACCCATCTATATATATATATACTTTGAGTTGTGATCGAGTCTGAGACGAATACGGGTCACGATACGTATTGATTAATTCGAATATTATATATTAAATTATATATAAATTGTTGAATTGCTAACCGCGGACTATCAATCGAGGACTACCAACATTGAACAATTAAAATGAATTAAAATATTAATTATAACATATGAAACTAAACAAATCTTCAAGTTTGCTACTTGATTTCACCCTAAAACCTCATTTGTATCTTGACGATTACAATCTGCGTCCAAACCTTTCGTAATTCTTGAAAACACCTCAATCGAGAGGATAAACCAGCCGCATTTCATCTACAGAAGAAAAGATTGATGCATATAACTTTTCACCTGAGAAACTCTCGGCAACTGAGTAAACGTTTAAATCATAGCTATGCTAATTTTTTTGTGTTATTATTACCCAAAATAACTTTGCAATCCCTTTCTGAATTAACAAATTTTGTCACAGCTCCAGCAAGTCAACTTTGACTTTTTGTTCAAAACAACCTTATTATAACCTTGATTTATATGTGTACTCTTTTATTATTATCGGAGAACCTGTTATATTCCACCATATTACCGTCAGCGTTTAATCATCTAAAAACACAATTATCTTGAAATCATCTCAGAACGATAACCAATGATTCAGATATGGTAGCAGTAAATGTAGAGGAATCGGCAATCAGTACTTTGAAAACTCACAGCATATCTACATCAACAATTATATATATAATAATTATCTCCTAGAATTATGACCTTCAATTCAAAAATTTTGAAAAGGTACCCAGTTTACGAATCGATACTCTGTATGTTGAAAAAGCTGAATGAAGCAGCAGAAACTGTAGGAAATCGTAAACGACCTTAGTCGTCGGAAATTTGATGATAAAGAATAGTATGTTGGAAAAGCTCAGAAACGTTGGAACTGGAAAACGGATTGAGCTTACCATAAAGGAAACCAAGGAGAAATACAAGTAACATACCCTAAATTCATAGAACCCAGATAAATCTAGATCCGTTGAAATCTTTAGAGAATATCTTGCTCCGAAGTCATGTTAAAATCTTGCGGAAAATCTTTCTCCATCAACCATCGAACTTAGAAATTCCAAAATATCATCATCAATATCTTCGATATTTCTGAGGATATTTTCATAAATATTCTCGTTCGAAATTATATACCTCTTCGTGCTTCCTGGGTAACATTATATTGGAAACATTTAATAGAAAATTTAGTACCGAAAAGCGGATCATGCGAAACTATGAAGGAATCCGTGGACAAATCACAAGGAATAAGTTTGACTTCAAAGAATCCAAATGATTCTGTTTCTGATGAAATCTTTAGCGAATACCTTGCTTCCGAATCTAAACCCTTACGGATAAATCTCCTTCATCATCCATCGATATTAGAAATTCCAAGATATCATCGTATATCCATTTATAAATATCCTCCATATTTCTGAAGATATCTTCATAACTATTCTTATCTGAAATCATTTATCTTTTTGTGCTATCAGTGTTACATCATATAGAAACTGTTAGTTTCTATATTCTGTAAACTTTCGAACTTAAAATATGAATGTTTTTGAAGTAATGTTGGGAACTGATGCATGAGTTAGTATAATATAATGACACTTGATCAACGTGATTATATTACAGTAAGTCATGCTGAGTTTCTAAATGAAACATGATGATTCACAGATTATAACGTCATCATGTGCCATGTTACATAACTCTTTCATTCAAATTAACGTCTGAACATATCAAGAAAATATATTCTTGATAGTTCTATTCTCAGTGATTCTGGTAATTTTGATTCTGGTAATTCGACAAATCAAATCGTGCCATTACGATTTCCTTCTTAGAACATTAACAATGTTCATTCTGAAGTTTATATCTGTGAATTCTGAACCATTACAAGCGGTGTTTAATCGCAAGAAGAAGAAATGAAGGGACAAAGCTCCAAAATATAAGAGAAAATATAAAGCCCAATAACAACACGGAGGTTACAAACCGTGAATATTAATACGAATAACAATATAAAGACATGGAATAATTAAGAATAGTATTACCCGAAGGTAATAGTAGGAGTAAACAGATTCTTCTGGTGGAAGATTAGAAAGAAGGATGACAGAAATGATGATTTAGAAAACATCAAGGATTAGAACGGGATTAAGCATTTCACAATCTTTTGGATGTATGGACTAAGAAAGAAAGTATAGGAATGGTGAGAATAATGAAATGGAAGAGTTTGATTTATAATGGAAAAATCAGACAGAGTAATCGAGGCAGATCACGGTATTTAATTATAGAGATCTTATTTTCCTTATTCACTGCAGAATTAAATCTTTTAGATTTTGAAGAGTATCTTTAAATCCCTTGAATTCCGGAATTCAACCAAGATAACGTCAATAGTTAAGACACACCTTATTTTCTAAATTCAATCCTGTCTACGTCAAAAGATATGACGAATCTACATTTACTCATTTCACTCTTTCATGATAGCTTCACTCGTACCCTTCGTAAAAACGAAATATTTTATCCATATTACTCAATGATGATAAAACTCAATTTATCAGCTCATATTCGTCAGGAAAACATATTTATTGTTAGCCATGACGACCACACTTAAATTTCGGGACAAAATTTCTTTAACGGGTAGGTACTGTGATGACCCGGGAATTTCTGACCAAATTTAAACTTAATTTCATATGATCTCGATACGATAAGCAAAGTCTGTTAAACCGAGTCTCAAGATTTTTGAACTGTGTTCATGAATTTAATTGACCTTCGACCATTCCCGACGATTCACGAACTACTGTTGTAAATAATTATATACATATATGTATATATAAATGAAAATAAGTATAAGTATATATATTATAACTAGAAATAACAAAATACAATTTGATCATTTGAATTAAAGATACGAAATAGTACACAAAATAATTTAATAAATATAAATATAGTTACATATATATATGAATATAATTTTTATATATAACTGTTAATTATATGTATATTGTAATACATAAAATATTAAATATATGCTATTATATGATATATATTATTACATAATTAACAATATGTAATATGAATATATGAAATGTAACAACAAATTAAAAATATAATTATTATAATAATATTAGTATTACTGACATTATTACTATCGATATTAATATCAATATCAGTATTAATAATATTAATGTTATTATTATTGTTATAATTTCAATTAAAAAGTTATGATTATTAAATTTAAGATATTAGATGGAAAAATTATTAAAAGGATGATTAAAGATAAAACTTTAATTATTGTTATGTTTATTTATTATTATTATTAATAAAAATCATCATTTGTATTAATATTATCATATTATTAATTATCATTTATTATTGCTAAATCTTTTATTAATAATATTATTATTAGTAATATTATTATTAGTATTATTAATAGTATTAATATATTTTAATTGTTAATTTCCAAAATTAAGAAGTTAAAACAAATATATAAACATGGTTATATAAATATATAAATATATACAGGTATATATATAAATATATGCAAATTATACAGATATATATATTTAAAACCAGTATTATTACTTATTATTATTTATTTGTTATTATTATTTAGAATTATTAATTATTATATATACATTATCTGATTATATATACTATAAAATAAGAAATCGTACCATTCTGTTTCCTATCATGATCAGATGATATTCCTGCATATACTCCCAAATCAGATGCGAACAAAATCTGTTGAAAGTTTCTTTCAAACTTTATCTATTTTATTTTTATTTATGTACTGGGTAAACTAAAGTCTGCAGACTCCTCTATTCTTTTGAAATTCGATTTAGCCATTAATTATAAACCATACAACCTTATACTATCAATTACCAACTCCCATTTATCCTCTACAGCTTTATAATTGTCAAAAATAATCAGAAGAGGGAACGTAACAGGGTTACTGCCCTGTTTGAGTTTCATTTTTCAAAAACCTTCGAATTGCTGTTTTATTTAAAATCTAATAATGCAGTAATGTTATAATCACTTCGTTAAATAAATCTGGAAAGTTACAAGTCTTAATTTTTCATATCGAAATCCAATTTTGAAGTCAAATGTTAAATTTAAAAAGTCAACATTATTGTTCTTCGCGAAATTGAAACTCGTTTTAATGTTTATGTTTCAATTAACTGCTCAGAACGATTCTAGGGATATTTTTATACATATGTTGTGAAGAAATGTTTGGTTATAACTGTCTTAATTTTGAAATTGAGTATGGAGTTCATCGTGTCTTCGTATGAACTGCTACTGCAGTTTTTATTTATTTTCTTTTCTGTTCTAATAAACCCTAACACTTAAAATGAGTCGTTTTAGTTTCAATTACGAGTTTTAAAACAAACAATTTAAGTTGTTGTTGGTTTTGATCTCTGGTCCAACGAATGATAGGAGGAGAAGATAGAAACAAGTTTAAACAGGTTTTATAAAATAAAAACTAGTATTAGTTTGGAAAGACGAGCCAGCCCAGCTGGTTTGATTGTATTGCGGTTTAGCGAGAGGTCCAGGGGTCGAGCCCGAGCGCTGACATTCTTTTTGGCACTTGTTAATTTGAGGTAGTTATCATAATATTATTGTTATTATTATTATTATTATTATTATTATTATTATTATTATTATTATTATTATTATTATTATTATTATTATTATTATTATTATTAGTAGTATTATTATAATTATTATTGTTGTTATTATTATAAATTGTTGTTAACATGTTAATAAAAATAATAGGATTAGTATTATTATTCTCATTATGATTCTTGTTAAATATTGTTATTTTGATATCATGTAAACACTATCAACATTATTATTTGAATATTTATATTTTTTTTCACTAAGATTATTATCACAACTATTAAAACTAATACTAGAATCATTATAAATATTAGAATTATTATTATAAACATAAGTATCATTATTAATATAAACAGTAGTAATAAAATGGTTAAAATTATTATTATTATTAAGTATTAGGATTATTATTATTATTATTATTATTATTATTATTATTATTATTATTATTATCATCATCATTATTAGGAACATAATAAAATTATTATTATAAACATTATAATTAGTGACAAAATAATACAACTTATTATTATTTTTGTAAATATTAGTAATTGTATCATTTTTAGTACTATTATTATTATTATGAATAGGTTTAGGATTATTATTATTGTTACCATAAAACAATACAAGTTATTATTACTCTCACTAATATTAGTATAAATATCATTTCATTACAAATAAATATTTTGTACCTAAAATATACTTAATACATATATTATAATCATATTAATAGTTTATACATCACATATCAAATATAATAACATTATTTATATAAATACTTATATATATAACAAATTAAGAATATTTTCATATAATAATAACCATATATATATAGAGATATATTAATGTAACCAAATATATAGATATTAAATATTTTAAATATATATACACAAATTAAATAAGTATATTATATAATTCAAATTATATATATAAACTTGTTCGAATACGATTATACATTTTAATATATATATATATATATACAAATGATATAGGTTCGTGAATCCGAGGCCAACCCTGCATTGTTCAGTTGTTTAATGTCGTTATATGTATTTTTACTACAAAATACATTAGGTGAGTTTCATTTGCTCCCTTTTTAAATGCTTTGACAATATATATTTTTGGGACTGAGAATACATGCGCTGCTTTTATAACTGTTTTACGAAATAGACACAAGTACTTAAAACTACATTCTATAGCTGGATTATTAAACCGAATATGCCCCTTTTTAGTCTGGTAATCTAAGAATTAGGGAACAGACACCCTAATTGACGCGAATCCTAAAGATAGATCTATCGGGCCCAACAAGCCCCATCCAAAGTACCGGATGCTTTAGTACTTCAAAATTTATATCATGTCCGAAGGAGGATCCCGGAATGATGGGGATATTATTATATGCATATTGTGAATGTCGGTTACCAGGTGTTCAATACATATGAATGATATTTTTGTCTCTATGCATGGGACGTATGATTATGAGAAATGGAAATATGAAATCTTGTGGTCTATTAAAATGATGGAAATGATTATTTATATTAAACTAATGAACTCACCAACCTTTTGGTTGACACTTGAAAGCATGTTTATTCTCAGGTATGAAAGAAATCTTCCGCTGTGCATTTGCTCTCTTTAAAGATATTACTTGGAGTCATTCATGGCATATTTCAAAAGACGTTGCATTCTAGTCATTGAGTTCATCAAGATTATTATTAAGTCATTTATAGTAAGATATATTATGAAATGGTATGCATGCTGTCAACCTTAGATGTAATGAAAGATTGTCTTTTCAAAAACGAATGCAATGTTTGTAAAATGTATTATATAGAGGTCAAGTACCTCGCGATGTAATCCACTGTTATGAATCGTTTATAATCGATATGGACTTTGTCCGGATGGATTAGGACGGGTCTTCACACGGACTCTGATAGGTTTTTCTCTTTCTTTTCTACTTAGAGCATCTGCTACGGCATTTCCTTTGCCAGGATGGTATTTGAGTTCACAATCGTAGTCATTCAATAGTTCTACCCGGCATCTTTGTCTCATGTTGAGTTGCTTCTGATCGAAAATATGTTGCAAGATTTTGTGATCGGTGAAGACAGTGAATTTAGTTCCATAAAAGTAGTGTCTCCACATCTTGAGTGCAAAAATTACAGCTCATAACTCAAGATCATGCGTCGTATAATTCTGCTCATGAATCTTTAATTGCCATGATCCATAGGCAATAACCTTGTTTCGTTGCATTAACACGCAACCAAAATCTTGTCGCGAAGCATCACAAAAGATGACGAAATCTTCATTACCTCGGGTAGGTATAATATCGGTGCAGTTGTTAGCTTCTCATTCAACAATTGACATGCAGACTCTTGCTGCTCTTGCCATACGTACTTCTTGCCTTTATGAGTTAACGCTGTCAACGGTCGCGCAATCGTAGAGAAACCTTAGATGATTCTTCTGTAGTAACCAGCTAGACCCAGAAATTGTCGGATCTGGGTTGGCATCTTTGGGGTTGCCCAGTTCTTAACCATTTCAATCTTTGCGGGTTCAACTTGAATTCCATTGGCACCTACTACATGCCCAAGGAATTGTACCTATTGTAACCAAAAGTAACATTTCGAGAATTTGGCATACAATTGCTCATCTCTGAGCATCTTCAGTACTGAACGCAGGTGTTGTTCATACTCTTCCATGTTCTTGGAATATACTAGAATATCGTCAATGAACACAATGACGAATTTTTCATGGTATGGCTTATACACATGGTTCATGAGGTCCATGAACAATGCCGGTGCATTCGTCACCAAATGGCATCACTATAAACTCATAATGTCCGTATCGTGTTCGGAACGTTGTCTTTGGAATGTCGGTTTCCTTAACACTCATCTGGTGATAACCTGATCTCGGATCAATCTTCGAGTAGCAACTGGATCCCTGTAGTTAATCGAATAAGTCATCAATCCTCAGCAGTGGGTACCGATTCTTGATTGTCAACTTGTTCAACTCTCTATAGTCAATGCATAGTCTCGTGGATCCATCTTACTTTTTAACGAACAAGAACGGAGCTTCAACTCTAATGTCCTTGGCCATGTAGTTGCCTTCTTGCGCTTTCCGTAGATCAACGCATTATGACCCTGATGTTCTTAACCATTTGGGAGCTCTTCAGAACTGAATAGCACAACATGCGAGTGTCGATAAAACAACGTTATAGAAATATACTAGCAACGCGTATTGGTGCATAGTAACTAGTAGTGAATCATAGGGTTAGCAACAGTACTTAGTAGTGATAAGTAATAGTAAGTAGCATTAAGCAATAACTAGTAATGACAAGCGGCAACGAGTAGTGATTGATATCGACCAAGAGTGAGGAGTAATGTTGAATAGTGGTTAGCAATGATAGATAGTAAGGAATTGTGGTATGAGATGATGGGTATGTTCAAAATATGTCAACTAATGATAGGTAGTGACAAGTGGTGTCATTACTGATGAGTTGCAGTATGTATATGTCTTATCGATAGATTATAAGAGACTATTATGTTCATTTTGTAAGTAGTGTATATTAGAAAAATTTCTTTGACTAGCCTCCATTCCTTATGTCATGATGTCGGAACTTCCATATAAGTCACCGTAATATAATCCCGGTCATTACATTACCCTGACTCATACTTTCATTTTGAAATTACTTCACAAGTTCAGATTAGCAAAACATGTACGGTTAATCCATTATATGTAACGAGAATCTATGTGTACTTTTACCAATTGAAAGAAATACTAAACTGAAAATCTGAGATGATAGCGTTATCGGCCTCGAAAAAACTACTGAATTTAGACTCAAAATTCACATTCATACGATTTTTCTATGATTTTATAAAAATCGACAACGTTCCTTATATTTTAATAAAGTGCTGAAATATTCCAGAAATACAGTCAGGCACGTTTTAAACCACTGCGACTTTTCTACAAAATGTTAGGGTCAGATATTTGGATATGTTATAGATGACCTCATTACGAAACCTTTGATGTGTATTTCAAAGAAAACAGAGTTGTACTTATTTTTATAAAAATTCCAGGAGTTGACTGTACATTATACTATACAAATACGTAATGGAAGTGTATGAAACACGTGTTTTACTTTAAATCAACATTAGTGTAAATGTTCACATCACATAACTTTAGTGTGAATAAATAGTAGTATTGTTTCCGACCAAGTAATGCAACCTAATCAATTAGATTAACATAAGTAAGTACATAAGTCACATTATGTCAACCCATAGTGTACGCGTAGTCCTAGTGCTCAGACTGACTCAACATGTAATCAAAAGTCAACTAGTTCATGCAAGTCAACAAAAGTCAAACCAAAAGTCACACTTGGTCAAGGTGGTCAACCAAAGTCAACACATCAGTAGGTCATGAAATCTTAGTCAACATGTCAATCCTAGGTCAACTAACATGTTTTAGTTCACGGTTTGTCAAGTACACGTTCACAGTTTATCGTATAACTTAGAATTCACGCACAACTTGCATACAACGAACATAAATCACAACACATAAGTCATGGTAACATGGAAAACTCTAGATCATAAGTGGACTCATAAAAGTATCTAATAATTCTAGCCATGCCCTCATACGATGCCTACAAATCATGTTTCAGATAAGGTTCAGACAAGGTTTACCGAAATAGTTTCAATCTGCGCATCAAACTCAAAATGGTCATAACCGGAGCTAGGAACATTAAAAACAAGCAAGGTCAGTGGCTATAGTTCAAGGACAAGCTAAACTAACACATATTAAAAGATGAGATGTTATGGTTTAGCCAATTGGTACAGTTTATTCCGTAAAGTCAGACCATCTGTTTCATCTCAATTCAGTAGTTAGCAAATCTTTGGCCACATTGTGCATAATACATCAGGTTTCAAGCTTTACTATAAACTAGAATTTGGCCACAGATCATACAAATTTCAAATATCTAGAAGCTCAAGTTCTCAAATTATTCACAAGTCAACTTATAGAGATAAAGGTGCATACGTAGCAGATTTGGATAAAATACATGTCATCATTTTAGCATGCACATTATGCAAGCTATACAAACCCATTTAACACAAGGCCTAGATGAAAATTTATCTAAAACATATGAATTTGACAGATATTCAAATACTTGGTTCAAAATCTCATTTCAAATTAATTTTAAAATCAGTTTTTGGTTACCGAGCAAATCAGTTTTGTCTAGAACATTCGTTTAATCACACCGAGTGCTATACATAACCGTTTAACATGATTCTTAAGTCTAAATTGAGTGGTTTTTGATAAGGAATCCAATGTTTAACAAATAAATAACTCATTCATAAAGCACAAACACTAGAAAATTCGTATTACATGCAAACCCTAGCAAAACTTCAATTAATCATAACTTGAACATACAGTAACGAAAATACGCAAATTCAAAGCCTAAAATTATTAATTTTTTGAGAGGATTTTAAATATGTAATAATATTTAACATTTAACAAAGTTAAGTTTCTGTAATCATGCATATTAAATTCGAGATTAACCCTAATCACAACAACCGAGCAATTTAACGACTAATTACACATGTAATCGCAACCAATTGAGCACTAGACTCCTGTACACTATGTAATTGATGAAAATTAGAAAATTAGGGTTCATAGCATTTTTACCTAAATCAAGAAATTACACGGTGTAAGATGTAGAGGAGATTGAGTAGAAAACAAGTATGTATTCGATTTTGTGATCAAGAAATTTTTGATGGTGATCTAGACATTGAAGAGTGGCGATGGGTATGGTGTTGATGGTGGCTATCGTGAGGGAGAAGGGGAGAAGGAGGGAAATAAAAATAAAACTGCAAGTAGGTTTAGAATGATATAAGGAAACAAATATAACCTAGTGAAATACAAGTTTCAAAATATTGCACAAACACCCACTTTGGGATGGATTTCGACCATGAGGATGAAATAGGGGTTCCGTGAGCTCATTTGGTCTAGTTAGTAACTCTATTGTGTAACCCTATGAGTGTCGTTGACCTTAAACGCAAACTGGAACGTTAACTGAACGTTTTAGAGAATTCTACACTTTTTTAATTCATAAAAATATTCGAATAAATTAAATGTATTCTTTGAACATAATATTTACATAATATAATCATTAGCGGTGGAATGTCATTCGTTTCATTATTTTAAGTGATCGTGTGGCCCGTTTCCAGTTGCCGTTAATCGTACCGAATCCTCGGAACGTTAACCGGTCATTGAAATGCAATCCACCGGGTTTAATTCATTAAATAAATAATAAATTAAATTATTTTTTAAAAGTTAATAATTATTTAAAATAATTATTTACACAAGATCGGGTGTTCCGTGGTTCGATGGATTTCTAGGCGGTTATCGTAACCAGGTCATTTTCTATGCAATTAACCGAATTAAGTTCACCAATTAATATTATCATATTAATTCAAGTAATCCACTAAGGATCAAGTATGCATTTAAATTAGTTAAATACATAAATTTTCACATAATCACCGTTAAATAATTTAACAGTCAAGTAACGAAAGTAACGGAGAAAGTAGGGTTGTTACAACTTCTTTCTATCGTAAATGAGTCTCCGTTTGGGCTTTATGATCTTAGAAGGTTATTTACGTAGCGTGGTGGCTCCGAAACTACTACCATCAGGCCATCATAGCCCCACAACGCGACGTGATGGGTGACAAATAGCTCCAGCGTGATAGATGCTTCACGGGAAGAAAAGTGGCGTAAGTGATTAAGTGAAACAATAAGAGCATTACAGCTCACATATTCAAACGGCTATAGCCTATAGCAGTTAACTAAAATGGAAAAAATTTCCTATAAATACCACTTTTCACATATCATTTTTACATACACTTTACTCAAAATTTCTGTACTTTTTATAAATAATTTTCATCATGCAATCTTTGTTTAAACTTCTCGATATTTGAAAATCGGATGAAGAATACGAGTTGGATCTTTTACAAGCATACATCGAAGAATTAGATGACGAAGAGGGTGAAAGTTCTACTGAATGAGTTCCGCGAGCATTGAATTTACATTCATAGAAATCATGAATGTGCAGCCAAATGATTACATAAGGACTACTTTGCGGAGTACCACAAATATCCTGCAAAAACT
The DNA here is from genome assembly GCF_046630445.1 of Rutidosis leptorrhynchoides. NCBI lineage: Eukaryota > Viridiplantae > Streptophyta > Magnoliopsida > Asterales > Asteraceae > Rutidosis > Rutidosis leptorrhynchoides. The sequence continues at coordinate 680,935,484 of NC_092335.1, read as the reverse complement.
TTTAAAAGACGTTTTAGAATTAGTAGAGAATTGTTTTGCGTACCGTCAATGATATAAGTAATTACTGTATAGAACCTTTACTTATGCATTTTGAATTTTATAAACAAAAATTAGATGCCCTTGGCTGACAAGGTTTCAATCCGATACAAAAATGTATATCCGTGTTGCGCCAATTGGCTTATGGTACAACAACGGATATGTTTGACGAATAATTACAAATTAACGAGGGTGCATCAATTATTTGTCTTAAAAGCTTTTGTAAATGTATTTTGGAAATGTATGTTGGTAAATACTTGAGGCAACGAACGAGAATTGATATAGCTCGTATGTATAGCGCTCATGAAGAAAGACATGGTTTTAAGGTTATGCTCGGAAGCATCGGAAAATGGAGAAATTGTCCAGTTGCTTGGAAAGAGCAATATACTAGTGATCGGGGGTGGATCTAGTTTAATAGCAGTGGTAGCACGGGCTACCACTGAAATACCCAATCCAGTGGAAAATTTTTAAGGTTTTTAACTAGTGATACCGTGTAAATTTTTGTGGGTGACACCACTGGATAGTGTAATTTTTTTGATCTTTTTAACTAGTGACACCAGTGACTAAGATTCCTAGATCCACCACTAATAGTGACCATCAAGGTCACCCGACCATGGTTCTTGAAGTCGTTGCTTAATATGGTACGTGAATTTAGCATGCATTATTTGGTTTAAACAAAGATGTTAATGTTTTGAATCAATCTCTGTTGTTCGATGAGATCAATAATGGAATTGCAACATTAGCACCATTTACTTGAAACAGTAATAATACAAAAATGGTTATTATTTTGAGGACATTTTTTACCCACATTAGGTAACGTTAATCAAGGCATATTCGACACCAATAGATTAGCCACGTGCAAAATTTAAAAAATTTCAAGAAAGTGCATGTAAGAATGTCGAAAGAACATTCGGTGTTCTTCAGGGTAGATTTCTTATTTTACAAATGTCTGGACGAGCACACAATGTCAACAAGATGAGACGAATATTGTACTGTTATGTGTTCTTCCACAACATGATAGTCGAAGATAATGGCCACGCAATTACATGGCTCGGGGATGAATTACTTACCATTGATGAAAATCATCTGGACTTTGTAAAGAAGCGAGCTAGAAATCGTGAGGTAAGAGACAAAGAAATACGAAAAGGACACGTGCATAACCAACTACGACAAGATCTTACCGAACAGATTTGGGGCTTTCTACCAAATTTTCAAAGTTTTAATGGTTAATTTATTAATTTATAGTTATTATAATTTTCATTTTTAGGACTTTAGAAATTGTAACCGTTTTATTTTTATCAATTAAAGTTACTTTTATTAATTTAAATAATTTATATACGTGTTAATTAGTCTTATATGAAAATGTAACTAATAATAAACAACTCAATTAAAAAATGAAATAGAAAACGAAATTGACGGGACATATTCTCTATAACACAATCATCACCTCGTACTATTACAAATTCCATCACGCCTTCACACCATCACACTTGTAACATCAACACTATACCCCACAAAACACACCTCATCACACCATCACCATTAAATATAGTCTTAATAAACATGATGTGTTAATAGGAGAAGTCGCAGTTTTAAATTGTCGGTGATATGCCCGAATCGGACGGTTTATTTATGCGGTATCATTAGGTCGCAAAACGTCCATTCAGGATATCAACTGAAGAAGTTGATTGTTTAATTCATAAATGATGGGCCTAAATCTATTATTCCTTCCTATAGGTTAGCAAGGGCAAATATGACATAGGGTCGTTCCTTGAGCGGTCGATCTTGAAACGGAGCTTATTCAGATAATTTAGTAATTAAGATTGGGTTTGTAGACAATTTAGTATCCAAGACTAGTGGTCATGTACACCTTGTGTGGAGAGGCAGGATCCTTTTGGTCCCAATAAATTGGCGACTGTTCGGATAATCCAACAACCAAGTCTAACCGGTTTATTCTAGACACTACTTTATCCGGAATATCAAATTGTGTAAAGGCAATAGTTGGGTTGATTTGATTTATAATTTTATTTAAAATATTAAAGCAATATAATTAAAATAAGCTAGCTGGTATGCAACAACCAAAGACAAAGAAGACGTGGTTCACCATGATTTAAAATAACGTAGTGTCGGGATGATTGCGAGACACTCATTGGTTAGATATACCTTGGTGTAAACACTAGATTCCTTATTAATTGATTTCTCGATTAGCATGTCACGAGGAACTAGGCTATCGTGATTCTGATGGGATGGACTATGCTCAACTCCCGACGCTTTATCTGGTTTAAGGATACAAGCGGCCCATCTTGGATGCAGTGCATACCTTGGGCGCACGAATAAAGTAGCATACCCATATATATAGAATATCCAACCTTTATTAAAACCTTAATGTATCACCCAAGTGAGTGGTTATGTTTGTGTTTCGAATTCTTTTCTGTCAATGATTTGGTAAAATTTAAGGGTTTGTAGACAAATTAGAACCTCTGATAGTTCTCAGTCATCCTTAAAGATTTATAAGCTTAGTTTGTATTGTAGTGTGTTAAACTCACATTTATGATTTAAATCAGCCCTTACTTAAATCTACCCAATAAATCCCTTAGTTATCACCATGTATTAGACTTATAGTGGTTCCATAGCTTCTAACCTTGACCATGCCCAAGTGGTACTATAGTACATCAACACTGTACTCTACTGTTGCAACAGTATTTCTTCGAGTCTTATACTCTTGACCAATGTCTTGATCTGGTCCTACGGTAATTCCCCATGTACTTTATAGTATTTCCGATGGGTTCATACCTTGACCAATGTATAAACACAGATAATTAATTACCTTATAATTGTCGACTTTATAAAAGGTTTTAATCACATTTATTGGTGGAAGGACGATAATAACGAGGTTTAATATCATAGACAGAAAGCGAGTACGAAACGGTAATCATCCCTAACTAACATTATTAAATCATGGCAAACAATCAAGCAATTACTCACACATCATGGCAACAAGCATTTCTAATATTAATAAATCACAAACATCGAACAAGAATATTATAATAAATTAATAAAAGAAAGGATAGATATTACCGAATAATATCGGCAGAATAATACTTGTATTTCTTCATAATATCTGTAGCGTTACAATGCTCGATAGCTTCTACTACTAACTACATACTAATCTCCTATTGATCACTAGAGAGCGACAATAGAGAGATAATCATTTTCCTAAATTCTGTACTTTTCTCTCTCTAGAATTTAGAGAAAGAAAGTAGAGAGAGAACTAATCTCCTATAGATTACTAGATATCGACTATAGAGAGATATTTAGAGAGAGAACTAATTTCCTATAGATTACTAGAGATCGACTATAGAGAGATATTTAGAGAGAGAAGTGATGAATGGTGAGCCACCTATTTATAGAAAAGCTTGATGGCAAAGTTGTAAATAAATGGCTGAAAAACCCCTAGCAAGTGGTATGGCAGGTGGTTTGCATAGGGGGTATGTCTAAACCCCTGGCAAGTAGGACGACAGGTGATTTGCATAGGTAGGATTTTTGTTGAAAAAATGGTTGCCAGGTCATTTGCCAGGCCGTTTGCAAGGCCCGTTTGCAAGGGCAAGTCGTTTTATGTGCCCATTTTCCAAGGCCGGATGGCAAGCCGTTTTACATATTGGTAGGCCGTTTGGCAAGCTGTTTGGCCTGCCTGTTTCCTGGATCGTAACTTGATTTCTTGTCTTTCACCGTTTTCGCTCTAGAATCTTCGTTTTAGCTCCTATTCTCGTGATTCTTTTTGTATCGTCTTCGTAATTACTTAATCTACAAATTTAACTGAAAAACGATTATTTTGCCTACAAATTTTGGAACTTTATGCTGTTTGGGACTCAATATCAGGGGTAAAAACGTGACTTTTTAGCCGATATCAAATATCCCACACTTAGACTTCGCTTGTCCACAAGCAAACCTTTCTTTTATTTTGAGTTCAAGGATGCTTCCGAGGTTTCCGTTCTATTATTCAAGTGGCTTGTTATTTATTATAAGGGCAAGATCAGACAAACCGTCTTCTAAAAAGGGTAGAAACTATCTCTGCAAGCATGAGGGGAGGTTACATGACTTTGGCTTCCTTACACGGGTCACTTAAATCACTCAAGTGTTTTGGGGTTCCCTATCAATCTATGAAATGAATTCGCTCATAGCCAGTCATGTTGCAAGTATTGTCATAGGCTTGACCAAGTATCAAACCTCCACCGGTTAGATAAGGACGGCATTGATCTTCTTCCTAATCATTCTTTCAAGAGGAAAAGCGGGTTTAAAGGCTGGTTTGCGGAGAAAAACGAAGGTTTTGATATGGCGAAAATGGTGATTTTGAATCATTGAAATTTAGAGAGATTCGATAGATTTTGGTTTCAATGAGGATATACTTTTTCTAGGAAAGATGGTACTCTATTTTTGTTGAAGAGTTCCTTTAGAGGGTGCTGATTTTTAGCGAAGACTTTGCTTCTTTTCTGCAATCCTCCTGGGTCACAATCTTCATTTTCTTGGGGATATATGCTTTTATTTGAAGACTTTTCTCATTTTTATTTTTTATTTTTTTTTTCATATCCCATCTTCATAACTTTGTCTATTTCTTCTTATGCCGAGAGAGGTATTTCACCAGAAATAGGTCTTTTATGACCTATCAAAAACAGTCTGGAATTTTAGAATTTTTCGACAAGTGTTTGAAGTAAACTTGGTCGATCTATCTCTTTGAATTTCTAGATTTTGGAAATGAGAAAGAGAATAGGGTAGAAAGGGTAACGTTTTTGATAGTGAATTTGGGGGTGAGTATTTTCTGATTCATCAACTCTTTGACGTGAGTTGGTCGATTTAAGTGCGTGGAGTGGAAACGATAACGGATGGTTTTTGTCTTCTCTATTCAGAATGATTTCGGAAGGAGTATCGCACCTACACCATGTATGGCGCTTACTAACCATTGGCCTCAAAATGTATGTCAAGGTCAAGTTCTAACTTTAAATGCTAACAACGGCACTCTCAACGGAAAAGATAGTGAGGCATTAAAAATGAATGCTTATTGGGCCATTTTTGGGGTGCCTCACAACAATTATATTGGGTCGATAATGCCTAGTCATGTAATGCTCTTTTAGAGAATGGGTTCATCCTTAAGAAGATTTATGTCCTCATTTGTCTTAATTTTAGAACAAACACGCTTGATTTTCGAAAGTACTTTTTTCAAAAGTATCATTTAGTCAAAATTTTTGAAAAATTTACGTTGAGGACAAAGAATCTAAATAGTAGGTATACTCGAAAAGCTTAGTAAAATTTAAAGTTAAGAACATTTTCCGAGCATCCCAAAGCTAATTGCGGTGTACTACACCGCTATCCCACACTTAGAGGAACATTGTCCCTAATGTTCATTCTTAGATTTTAGGGAGCTAAAATCCCACACTTAGAGTTTGAACATGTCGAAAAATGTATCTAAGCTCAATATTGGGTTGGAATCCCACACTTAGTGATAAGCTTAGGATAGGGTTTAGTTTAAGGATATAATGAAGCAAAATAAACAAACGAAGAGAAAGAAACGAATTACTCCCCTTGGTTATGAGCTGAGGATCTGAAGGTATACTGAGTCAGAACCATCTTCCGCTAGATTCGAATCGGCCTTTTTGAAGTGTACTCGAGCTCATTATGGTGTTCTCATCCTCCATACAACATCCACCAATAACTTGCAATGAAATAATCAACGAGTTTCCTTGTCGTTTCATCATTATTCAAAGAGTCTCCACCACATGTATCAATAACTGTCTATTACTTGTAACAATGGAAAAGGTCAAACCTACACAGGTGATTAAGCTTTAGGCCATAGACTCACTGATTTACGTTTTGATGAATTTTTTTTTTGAAAACCTAAGGTTTTTAAAAATTCAACAAATCAGTGTATGACTAAAAAGCTTAATCACACACTTAAAGTGTTGACTGCCTTTAATTTTAAGACTTTTAAAATAATGTAGCAATTAATTTACTTAAGCTCAAGACAAGTAGGAGAAGTAAATCCATCCTAAGAAACGTTGAAAATTTCATTTTAAGTTTCACTTTTCACTTATTCAATTACCCTAATTATCCTAATCTAACTACCACTAAAGCTATAGAAAAATAAACACACGGGTTGCCTCCCGAGAAGCGCTTGTTTTTGTTTGAGTCACGAGCCTGACTCTAGCCTTATTTCTTAGGAAATCTAGGCGGCTCCCTTGCATCCATCAGTAGACACAAGAGGTAATATTGGAACATACAGATGAGATTGAAGCAGGCATAGAATAAGGTATGTCCAATGAGAAAAGAAGGTGGTTTGAAGTGAATGCTTTGTTTAACTTGAGGTATAACAAAGCTATCAACTTCTTTTACCTCCTTGATTGGTGCGGGATGGTCAAACGGGTCCTCATCACTCAATGATGTGTATGTCATTATGTATTTGAGTGATGGTTTATAGGGTATCCCTGACGCAAAACCCGTCTTTCTTCTTTGTGACTTCAGGTTGGTCGTAATGTTGTACTCTAAGGATGGAGGTGGGATGATGTCCATTGACGTCTCCAATACGATAGCAACATTAGCAACTACTTCAATGCTAGAATCCTCCATCTCTTTTTTCTCATTCGGGTTCTCCATTTCAATTTCTTCATCCACCTCCTCGTCACTCCGGTCGGGAGATTAAAGTATAATTGGTTCAGAGAGTTCTTCTAGAATGAAATCCTCTCCAGTCATTAAAAGATCAAAATAAGGTGGGAATGAAGATTGGGTTGGTGTGGAGTGGTTATTCTTCTTGTCTTCTACTTCTATCTTCTTCTCTTCATTCTCGGAATAGAAGGTGACTGTCCTAGTGGAGATGGTATTTACTTCGGCGTTCCCATCAGAAGGACATACAGACTCGTCGATTGTGAAAGTGACTTCTTATCCACTGGCTCTCAAGGTAATAGTCCGTGAATAAATGTCAACGATCGCTTTGGATGTATTCATGAAAGGCCTTCCTAAGATGATAGGGGTTTTCATGTCTTCTTTATAGTCCATAACCACGAAGTCAGTCGGAAAGAGGAATTTGTCGACCTTAACCATGAAGTTCTCAGCTATTCCCTTAAGATATCTAGTGGATTGGTCAGCTAGCTTGTGACGACCCGGAAATTTTCGACCAAATTTAAACTTAATCTTTATATGGTTTCGACATGATAAGCAAAGTCTATTAAATTGAATTTCAAAATTTTTGAACTATTTTATAAAATCATTTGACCTTCGACTAGTTTCAACAATTCACGAACAATTAATTGTAACTAGATATGTGTGTGTGTGTGTGTGTGTGTGTGTATATATATATATATATATATATATATATATATATATATATATATATATATATATATATATAATTTGGAAACATAATTTTAAATATTGTATGTTGTTGTTACTAAAATTTATTTATATAAAGTAAAATAATAATAGGATATTATAATTTAAAAAGTATCTATATATATAAATGAAGGGTATTGAATATATATATATATATATATATATATATATATATATATATATATATATATATATATATATATATATATATATATATATATATATATATATATATATATATATATATATATATAGTTTCGAATTTATTTGGAAAATGATGGAAACACTCAATTATCATTCGATTGATAATAAACAAGTTATAAACGAACTTATATGATTTTAAAATAAACGGTGATCCGAAAATGAGCTATATAAATTTTAGGCTTATTAAAAATATATTTATAAGCTAATTAATAAATTTCAACACTTTTTATATTTTACCAAGAATCGAGAGGGACAGTTGATGTAATTTTTAATTAATAAACTAATGATCAAATTTTATACCATAATGACCAAAATAAATAAATATAGTTAATTTAAAAATATGGGATTTATCTGAGTACTTTTTATCCGCCACTGATTTATCAACGGGGTACGATATTGCAGTCCGTAAAAACTGTAGGTAGGAAGATTACAAGTAACAACTGTCTTCTTTTAAAAACGTTTATTTAATTGATGATTAATGTATCACTTTATGTAAAATATCAATGATATCGAATCTTTTACTTTTGTTGCTTAACACATCCACCTCTTATATTAATATCTTCATATTATTTCCAATAGAACCCACCACCAACTTGAACACTTGAAAGTTAGCTCTTGAATATGTACATTACCATGCATGCAATCCTCTCATACACCCCGAAGATAGCACACGAAAGTGTTGCATAAAGATGACATCGGGCTAGTACGCATGAGATACGATTATACACACGATTTAGAGCATGGGATTCGCACATGAATGCATGAAGATGGGCACACGTTTGTAGTTGTTCACGTACAACAGCCATGCATCTTCTCCGGACCTCGTTACCATCTCTTAAAGTTGTGTGTTGGTGTGGAATACATGCATTTCCGCTGTTACATTTTTCTGTTTTCTATCTTCTATTTTGAACACCACACAAACTACTGCTACACGTTTACTAATCATCATCTTCGACCCACTCTTCCTTGCTATTAATTGCTACTGTTAAACAAGAACCATCATCGATAACCCATTTCACTTCACCTCTATCTTATTTCCTGTTTAGTTTTGAAGTCAAACAACCACCACTGCCATTTTCTTCTTTTGTTTTGCAACCATGAACCAACCACAAACCCAGCTACTACTTACGCGTTCGGTTTCTGTTTTGTTTCTCAAGACCACCACCGTAAATCTTCAACCTTGCTACTCCTACTATCGCATTTAAACATTATTAAACCACCATATAACCGTTGTACTTTCCTGTTTCAATTCTCTATTTCTCTATATATATACACACTTACCTACAATGCATCCTAAAACACAAAACCCACTTCTGTGTATCTATTTCCATCGAGACCCAACCACAACCATCTACAACCACCTTCACACTCTCCTTCCATCAATCAACCATCGGTCACAACCACCATCGTTGCCAGCATACACCATCACCTCACCACCATTGAAACCTCTGGTACCACCACTCTCATCGCCACACCACCATCATTTTCCGTTTTCTTCAACAAATAACAACCTTGAAACCCACTTTTATCAAACCATCGAAAAACCATAAAAACCATTTCAAACCTTGCTATATTATTTTTTTTTCTGTTGGGAATCGAAAATACCACCTTCTTGTTTCTGGAAAGTTGTCGTCATAATTACCAGACGTGAATCTAGCTGATTTAGCATCATATTTTTTTTAATCGAGCAATTTAAAGTGGAGTTTAAAAACCTTGCCACTTTAGATTTAATGAATATTAAAATACATTGCCTTGAGACAAAGTTATGCTTGTGGGACAAAACTGCAGCTCATGGCCGACCATATTGGAGTATTTAATTTTTTTTCTTCTTATTGTTGGTGCATAAATCCCGAGTTCTATTACGTTTATTATTCTATTTGTTATGTACTTGATATTTCAGTCATATATGTACGTGGACATTTATACTTTGTGTTTAAGATGCTTAGTATAATGTCGTGAATAGGTCAAGCAGTCGGTTGGCTGCTCAAGACCATCGACCGATGGTAGGGACCATCGGTCGAGGGACTGTCACCATCGGCCGAAGGTCCCCGACCACCGGCCGATGGTCACTGTATTTAGTATAAATACGGGTTTCGTGGTTTTGTGTTAGGTTACACACCATAAACCCTTAGGCCGTCGTATTACTTGCTGCTAATCGTCCCAAAACCCTTACCAACCGAATACACAGTCTTAGGCATCAATTCTATCAATTATTCATTGGTTAATTTGATCCCGTTAGTCTAATACGTATTCGACTCATTCTAATTAGTGTTTCCGCCATTAATCTAGATACAACGTATGATCTAAGGTCCGAATTACTTCTTCAAAGTGGTATCAGAGCGTTGTGTTGCTGATCCATACGTTTTTTGAGTCGAATTTTTGATTTTTGTGATTAGGGTTTGTGTCAAAACGGGTTTCAATTAAAAGGTTGGAACTTTTACGTTTAAATACAGTGTTTTCGAGTGTTTTTGTATTCAAAGGTGTTTTTGTGAAGTTTTCATCGGTTTTGTTTGAGTCCAGAACGTTAGAATCAATCATAATTTGAGTTTTGGCCAAAAACCCTAGTTTTTTTCTGCCCAGATACGTAAGAAATACCCTCGGCCGGTCGTCATTGACCATCGACCGAGTGTCTTGACCTTCGACCGATAGTCACTCACACTCGACCGACCGTCTTAAGTTGAACCGGAGGACAGTTTGTGATAACCTTGAACCGTTTGTCTAGACCATCGACCGTTCGTCCTTAGACCATCGACCGATTGTCTCAGTCCTCCGACCGATCGTCTCAGTCCATCGGTCGATCCTCTTTTAATCCAGAATAATTTAATTAATCCATAATTAATCACTTAATCAGTTAATGATGTCTGATACAAACGAGAAATTAACAAACGAATACAGTGCACTTGTTATTGCACCCGGAATTCAAAGACTATTATTAAGCGAAAGTGAATCAGGATCTAACAATAAAGTTCCGAGGCTTGAAAACTTAAAAGACTTTTTAGAATGGAAAGTTAGGTTTGTGATTTACCTTAATGGACAAGATTCTCGACTTTGGGAGTGTATTGTGACTCCTTTTGTTTGGCCATCAGGGGCTGACGGTGAACCTAAAGAAACTCATGATTTTGATCCCGCAGAACGCGAAGGGTATAATCTTGAGTGTCGGTGTTATGCTCAGTTAACGCAAGCCTTGTCTAAGGAAATCTTCGGTCAGTTTAAGAACCGTTATAAGACGTGCTATACTCTTTGGCAGGCTATTGTGTCCGCAACTGAGGGTACTGCTACTTATAAAGCAACTAAAGGTAAAGTGTTGAAGGATGAGTGGAAGGTGTTTGCAGCCCTTCCAACAGAAACTTTGAGCCAGACCTTAGAAAGGTACAGGTTATTGGTTGCCGAGATGACGGATTATGGGATTGAGGTAAAAGATGATAAGGCAATAAAAGTGTTGGCACTTGGTCTTCCTGAGAAGTGGGATTATGAAGTAGAGAAGATCCAAAACCTATATGTTGCTTCTGCACGTCCTTTGACATTGACTGCATTTACTTCAAAGTTAATGGAGAAGGATATTCAGGTTGAGGCCAAAAGGAAAAGGCTTGGTACTGTAGCAGCCAATGTCACATCTAGTGCTTCTTCTTCTGGTCATGCTCCATTGCAGACAGCGTACATCACAGCAAATGCAAATCAGATATCTGCACCAAAGTCACAATCTGGTTACTTTAATGCCAAAATACAGAACTCTACAATTAAGATGATTGAGGACGTTCCGACTCAGCAGACTCAGATTCCACCTCAGACTCAGACTCAGAGTCCTATGTTTCAAACTGACAATATCAGGAAAAGATCTATTGAGTCCATTCAGGAGGACATGGCTTTAGCTGCTATCGTTGTTAACTCTTACAACGATATGATTAGTGGACAGGTTCTTAACAATCATCTCGAGAATGAAGATTATGATCAGATCGATGAAGATGAGCTAGAGAGGATGGACATTCTGTACTGTATGGGTAGCATTGTTAGGCGTGCAAGGAAGTATTTAAAGAGAACTGGTCAACGATCTTTGAGTTTAAACAGGAATTCTAAGTTTGGTTTTAACATGGCGAAGGTTAGATGTTATAACTGTGATGAACTTGGTCACTTCAAGAAGACTTGTACTAGACCACCAAAGGCTGGTTATCATGATCCTTTTCTTAGTACAACCATCTCAGTGACTCCCCAACACGTCATTGTTGAGAAGGAATCATCTGGTTTTGCTCAACCTAAAGCCTTAACTGGTTCCACAATATATCCTGATGAAGTTTGTGACTGGTCTATTCCAGTTGATGCTCAGAAAGCTAATGTTGTATTTGTGGGAAAGAGTCCGGCTGAAATTGAGGAAGAAAGAGTAGTTCGAAGAAGAGCAGGTTGTAAGGGTAAAGATAATCCAAACTGCACATGCTACGTGTGCAAGTGTGATGCAAGGTTAAAGAGAGTTGAGGAGCTTATGAAATGGTGTTTCAGAAAGAGGGTTAAGGAACAGCTGTATGATAAGTTCCGGAAAGCCAAGGATTTGTCAGACATTGAGTTTACTACTGATCCATCCGATGAAGAAGAAGGTAAAAGTTGTCATGAGGGTACTTGGTTCAGAGAAGAGTTGGGTCATTTGCTCAACCGTGATTTTGTGAGTGGTGATAAGAAAGTTGTGACGGTTCAAAGTCAAGTTAGTTCAGATAATAGTGAGGGTAAGGAAGGTTATGAAGCTGATTATTCGGACAGCACAAGTTCGGAGTACGAATCAGAGTCAGATGCAGAATCACAGGATGGAAGGAATAACTATGCTTTTATGGCTAATACTTCAAGTAACGATAAGGTATGTACTGATTCAATTTCTAAATGTGCTTATTGTTTTGGTTATGAACAGGAAATTGAAAGACTTGAATGCGTTATTTCTAAGCTAAGTGAAATACCTGTTACATGTGAGACCTGCCCTAAACTTAGGACTGACCTTAAGAACCTAAGCTTAGAAAATCAGACCAACAAGAAGAACTATGAAGATGCCCTTTTCTACCTTAACAAACAGAAAGAATATGTTGAGGTGATTAAGTCTCTAGAAAACCAAATAGGTCACATGAAATCAACGATTAGAGATGATGAAAAGGTGATCACAATGTATTTGGGGCAAATAGAGACTCTTAAGGCTGAAAAGGATTCTTTTAAGTTAAAATATGAGTCTGAGAAAGCTAGAATAGATAACTGGCAGATGATGTCGTATGTGACTCAGACTTTTAATCATTCTAATCGGGAGGGTCTGGGATATTCTGAGGTTGCACCAACTCTTATGGGTGAGTATGTTAATAAGCCCGTAGAGAAGTTTAAGGAACCAGTGGTGGAACCACCATATGGTAAACCTAAGGAGACCCCAGTGGTTAGTGCTAGTAAGGTTGTTGATTCTAAGAACCCTACAGAGGTTGTTTATGAGACTGAGTCTGATACTGACATAGACACTGAGAAAGATAGCAAACCATTTGTACCAGTGACTAAGCCAGTTACGATTCTTAAGAATCCAAAACACAGTGAGAATAGGAGTGAGAGTCTTAAGACGCCGACAAAGAGTGTAGAAAGGCCCAAACAGAGTAAGAAAAAGACCACTTTGTCTACTCCTATTAAGTTTGTTAAAGAAAATAATTCAGGAAAACAGAAGGTTAGTGTTCCTAAGGTAGAACAACCACCTAAAGGTGGGAGTTCTAATTCTGAGATAGTGTCCAAGTATGTTCCGCCTAGTCGGCGTCAGACTGTTGAAAAACAGGTTTTGACACCCCCTACGATTAGACAACGTACTGAACAGCCTAGGAGACAGTTTTCACCGATTAGACGCAGGTTGTTTAACGTTAATGATTTTGATAATGTTAATTGTTTCAAATGTGGGAGGCTGGGACACAGGGCTGTGGAATGTGGACCCATTAGACAGACACCCCGCAGGAAGATTGATCTCAGTCCAAATCGTTCTTTTTATAGAAGATCATCTTCTCCTGTGCACAATTCAAATGTGAAAGTAATTGATTCAAAGGTTTTTCAAACTAACGATTATTATAGAAAACCATTGCCTAAAAATACAGTTTGGAGACCAAAATCTGAGGTGAAGGGTGTTCAACGTCCTGCAGGTCCTTCGGGATCCAAGGGACAATGGGTGGAATTGCCAGTTGTTGGCATTGACGGGAAACCCACTGCCATTAGGGCATGGGTTGCCCTTTCTAACTAATCCTCTTACTTTAATGTGCAGGTCGCCTACAATCCACGCTGCAGTACATGGATTGTTGATAGTGGGGCGTCCAGGCACATGACAGGGAACTTGTCCTTACTTTCTAATGTGAAAACAGTGGATGGTGGACCGGTTTCTTTTGCTGGTAGTGAAGGAGGGTTTATTACTGCTCAAGGTGTAATCGCGAATGAAAATGTCAGGTTTGATAAGGTTAATTTTGTGGGGCAGATGTCAAACAATCTGCTTTCAGTCTCTCAGGCTGCTGACAAGAAGTATACAGTAGCATTTGATGATAAACAATGCTATATTTTGAAGAAAGAATTTGTTATTCCGGAAGACATGATTCTGATGACTGCTCCTAGATGCAATGATCTCTATATCCTTGACATGTGTAAGGCTCATGTAAAGGAAGCTACTGGCCATCAGGCTTTCGTTTCTAAAGCTACTGAACAAGAGTCTATCATATGGCACAAGCGTATGGGTCATTTGAGTCTGAGGAAGATGAACAATCTAGTCCACAATGGATTAGTTGATGGTGTTAATCTTAAAAGTTTTCATATTCCTGATGTGTGTCTTCCATGTAAACAGGGGAAACAAACGAAAAAGTCACATGCTACCAAAAAGCATCATTCTGTTAACATTCCTTTGGAGCTGTTCCATATGGATCTCTTTGGTCCAGTCAACTGTAAAACTCTCACAGGAGAATCCTATTTCTTGGTAGTTACTGATGAATATTCACGTTTTTATTGGGTGGTGATGTTGAAGAATAAGTCGGATACTTTTGAGCATATTAAGGTGCTGATTCTAAAGCTCGAAAGTTTATATAAATTGAAAGTGAGAAAGATTCGTACTGATAATGGTACGGAGTTTAAGAACAATCAGATGCTGCAGTTTTGTAACGAAAAGGGGATACAACAGCAGTTCAGTCCTGCTTATACACCACAGTCAAATGGTGTTGCTGAGAGAAAGAACAGGACTTTGATTGAGACCGCAAGAACAATGTTAGCTGATTCATGTCTTCCGATTGCCTTCTGGGGTGAAGCAGTGAGTACAGCGTGTTATGTTATGAACCGAGTTCTCGTGGTGAAGCGTCATGGTAAAACTTGTTACGAGCTGCTGCATAAGAGAAAACCTAATATTAAACATTTCGAACCCTTTGGCGCACCTTGTACTATTTTGGTACGTGATGCTGGAGGAAAATTTAATTCAAAGGTTGTTTCTGGTATCTTCTTGGGTTACGGGAATCCGAAAACGGGTGTACAACAATGAGACAAAACGTCTGGAAGAACAGTTTGAAGTTGATATTCAGCGCAATGCACCGCCTCGTGTCAGTAAAGGTTATGCATGGCAGTTTGAGTATGATAAGCTTTTTGATTCATTCAATCTTCCACCAGGTGCTATAGAGGAAGAACTTCTGACTCAGATATTGTTTGATTCTCGAAATTCTTCAGAAAATGTTATCACTATTCCTACGCAGGTTCAGAATCCGGTTTCTAGCGTGCAACCAAGTCCACAAAGTGTTCAAGGTAATCTTGAGTCTAATGAGGACGGGGTAGTTGATACAGATGAAGATAGTGAGTTAGATGATGATGTGGAACGTACAGTATTGACAGAGAGACATCTGAATCCTCTATATAACCAACCATCTACTATGACTGATCCAGAACAGATAGCAGATGCAGGAGGTGTACGGAGATCGAATCGTGTTATTCTGCCACCAAAGCGTCTGGCAGACTATTATGTGGATACAAGAGGACTGCCTAGTGTCAATCCTCCTCAAACTACTACATCTGGGGCATCCACGTCAGGAGTTATCTCTACATCCGAGGTTCCCGCGGTTACTGAAAATATGACTGCAGTTGAAGATGTTCAAAGTGAAAGTGCGAATTTGGTGACAGCTTTTTATTCATCATTGAACAAGATAGGGAGAGTGTTTATTCATGCCCACTCGTGTTATGTGTGTCAAATCGAGCCGGAAGATGTATACGAAGCTTTAAAGTATGATGAGTGGGTAAGTGCTATGCAGGAAGAGCTGTTGCAATTTAAACATCTTAAGGTTTGGAGGTTAGTCAATCCACCGCATGGTTGTGTACCCTATGGTCTTCGTTGGGTTTTGAAGAATAAGAAAGATGAGCAGGGTATAGTGATTCGTAATAAAGCTAGATTGGTGGTTAAGGGATATCAGCAAATCCCGGAAATTGACTATGATGAGGTTTTTGCTCCAGTTGCGAGACTGGAGGCTATCAGGATTTTCTTGTCCTTCGCGTCCTATATGGGTTTCAAAGTTTATCAAATGGATGTGAAGAGTGCGTTTTTGTATGGTGAGATAAACGAGAAAGTGTTTGTTGAACAACCGCCTGGTTTTGAGGATCCGCATTTCCCAGAAAAGGTGTATCGACTAGAAAAGGCGCTATATGGTCTACACCAAGCTCCTAGAGCTTGGTATGCAACGTTGTCCAACTACATGCTTGAGAATGATTTTCGGAGAGGTGTCATTGATCAGACACTTTTCATCAAGAAGAAAGGACAACATCTTATGTTAGTGCAGGTCTATGTTGATGATATTATTTTCGGGTCTACAGATCAGAGTATGGTTGATGAGTTCGAGAAGGTTATGCAACGGAAGTTTAAGATGAGTTCCATGGGAACTATTAAGTTTTTCTTAGGTTTGCAGGTAGCTCAAACGGATAAAGGCATCTTCTTACATCAGACGAAGTATGTTGCTGATATCCTTAAGCGCTTTCAGGTAGATACAGAGAGACCAGCTAAGACTCCGTTGTCGGTTAATCATGGGATTTCACCAGATAAGGAGGGTGCTCCAGTGGACCCTACTTTGTACAGGGCTATCATAGGTTCTCTAATGTACCTAACTGCTTCTAGACCAGATATAATGTTTGCGGTGTGCCTGTGTGCTCGTTATCAGGCAAACCCTAATGTTCATCATATGTTAGTGGTCAAGAAGATTCTGAGGTATCTAAAAGATACTCCCAGCTTAGGGTTATGGTATCCGTGTGAGGATGGTTTTGATCTCACAGCGTACAGTGATTCAGACTATGGAGGTTGCAAGAAAGATTTCAAGTCAACATCAGGAGGGTGTCAATTTCTTGGTAGCAAACTAGTAACCTGGCAGTGTAAGAAGCAGACAGCAGTGGCTCAGTCCACTTGTGAAGCAGAATATATTGCCGCGGCCAGCTGTACATCACAGGTTATCTGGATACAACAGCAACTACGTGACTATGGTTTGAAAATCTCTAACACTCCTATTTATGTTGATAATACTGCTGCCATAGCTGTCACTAAGAATCCCGTAAATCACTCTAAAACGAAACATATAGGGATTAAATACCATTTCATTAGAGATTGCTATGAGAAAAAGTTAATTGATGTAGTGCAAATTGACACTACAGCCCAAAGGGCTGATCTCTTCACAAAAGCTTTTGATAAACCACGTTTTGAATTTCTATTAAATGAGATAGGTGTTAAGTTGCTTCAAGATGTAGTTCCTGAAACTGAAATTCCTGAAACTGAGGTACCTGACACAGAGGAATCTAAGCCTGAGACTGAGTTGTGAATGGTTAGAAACTGCTTGTAGAGTTTGAATAGTTGTGCATGATAGCTTCTAGATCATTTGCATTTTTCGTTTGCATGATAGATTAGTTTTTACTGAAATTTGCATGTTTGCTTAGGTTTTTAGATAGTTTTATGCTTTTGTACAGAGAAAATCAAAAAGCCATAAAAATTGAAAAACCAGAAAAACAAATAAAAATTAGAAAAATAGAAAATCCATAAAAAGTGAAAAATCAGAAAATGAGTTGCTTGTTATGTTTGTGGGGAACTGATTGCAATACTGAACTGACATGTAAGTTGTGAAAAACAAGTAATACAGGATGATTGATAATATGTTGGTAAACTTTATTGATCTAATTCTAGATAGAGATGATCACACTAATAACGCGTAAATATCATGATGAGGAAATCGTGGAAAGGTTTACAGCGGTTGAGGGTAGTCACCTACTTATCACTGAATATGTACCGAGAAATGATTGAACAGAAACTCGACAGACGGTTGAGGTCTCCCCTACTACGATTTATACTCGGTAGCAAAAGGATAATTTTGTGAGTTCCCAAGGTGAGCATATTTTGTCTAGGATGCATACTTGTTTCTATTTACCTTTATTACTTGGACCGAAATCCAACAACATACATATCGGGTACCCAAAGGGAGGTGTTTTCTCTAAAAGGGTTGAGAAGTGCAGTTTTGTATCACAGACACAGAATGATTTTTAAAAGGCAACATCATCGGGTTCTAGATTTCCACATACGAAGATTGGTTTTCCGTGCAGTTATAACAAATGTCAAAGACAGTGGTGCGTCATCATCATGTTTAGTTGTAATCATTTATTTATTTATTTTGTTTATGTATTGTAAGGAGAAAATGCAACATCAGAAAATCCAAAAAAAAAAAAAAAAAAAAATGCAAGTTATGGATTGCTTATGTTTATTTATGTATTTATTTCAATTTGTAAATAACATGATGCACTACATAGCTGCAAGAGAATCATGGATCAAGAATTGAACAGAGTTTCAGAGATTTCTCTGTTATCAATGTTTGAGACAACATACATTCCAATCGGAGACTTATTTGAACGATTTCGTTATCTACATCCGAGGGGGAGAATTTATCAGATCATTAGATATAGAGAACTTAAATCATTTAGTTCACATCTCAATTAGTGAACTTTACATCTTTTGTCTGTGATATGGGATTGTGCCTATTGACCTGGATAGAGGGAATATCTTCTGGAAGGTATCTTAGCGTTCCATCACTCAAATATTTATATCACTTCCATCCATCCAACACCATACATCATACTATTTCCGTTTAAGTATGGGGTTTATAGCGGCCGGTATGCGTCCTTAACAGAGTATGCAATAAATTTGAGATTAACAATGTTATCTGAAACGAAAGGTATAAGTTTAAGGTAGAAGCCAAAGGCTGACAGGGTTGCTAGAAACATCGTGAGATGGTTCTGTTCAATAGAATCGAAAGTACATTGATGATATAAGAGGACAGCGTCAACAGGTTTGTGCTCAATTGTTCTACCCGAGAAATCGTGCGATCTCAAACGAGGACTGACTTTGTGATGTAAATCTGACATTGAAAAATGTTAAAGTAATTAATCTAACGTGATCATCGAAGTCTAGGGTGAAAGTTGATGAATGTTTATTGATATATTTGAAGGTTGTTCTGTATATGCTTTAATGAATAAGTTCGTGAATGAACTATGGAATAACATGTCAATATAGTTCAGTTCTGATCCCCGAATCAAAAGGGTTCAATCAATTTTATATGCCAACTCAGAAAAGATATGTTATTCTTCTGGAAGTGTGACTAATGATAAGCAGTATTATTTGTTCCTATGCTGATAACATCATGAATTTGTTAATGTTAATGCTTTATGAAACTGATGTTAAAGGTTTATTATCCACAGATCTAAAAGGTTAAATGTTACTGATTATATCTGTTATTATATTGCTGATCATGATACACTTGATCTTGTACAGTTATTTGCTTTGTGTATTTGCATGAGCATGCTTTTCTGAATTAGTTTGCATTCATGTGTTAGTTGCATGTGCATTTATATTTCATCTTTTAAGTCCACAACTCAGTTCTGGGTAAGGTTTACTGTGAAAGGAACCTTAGGTTTCTTATTGTTTTGAATATAAGTTGTTTTGAGCTTAAAGGAACAAAGCGTGATGTTTTTTATTGTGGAGATCAGTCCCAGGGGGAGTTAGTGTAAATGGGTAAAAGTCTGATATTGAAAAGTGTTAAGTTTTAAAAGTTTTCAAATGTCAGACCACCGGCCGACAGTCCTTACATACGGCCGATGGACTCAGACCCTCGCCCGAGTGTCAAGACCATCGGGCCGACGGACTTGACCATCGGCCGATGGTCACTGACAGGGTATAAAAGGACCCAGCGACGAACGGGTCAGTCACTCTGGCCAAAATTGTGTGATTTTACCCTAATTTTCTGAAGTTAAGGAGAAAGGTTTTGATCCAGTTTTTATTATTCATCTTTTCTTTGTGATCTTAGCGCCGTAAACAAGGTAACATAACTCTTAATCGTTTGTTTGTAATCGATGATTTAGTGTTTGAAGTATAAACTTTAAATCGGATGAGTTTTATTTGAGATCTGTTGAAATTGATGTTTGATGTATGATAAACGGCCCCTTTAGCATCTGTTATAACAGGAATTTGAACTAGAAACGTCAAATCGGACGATTTGATCAATTTCGAGTCACAGATCTGATGAACTACCTCCGGCCGAGGGTCTCTGACCATTGACCGATGGTGTCCATCGATCGTCCGGACATCTTGTCACTCGGCCGAAGGTCGTTATTTGACCAGCGTGTGTATGTGGTTAGACCATCTGCCGTAGGTCTAGACCATCGGACCGATGGTCTCCACCATCGACCGATGGTCATTCTGTTGGACCAATGGTAGATTATTTTGATTAATTTTCATTGAATGATTGGTCTCTGATAATTTCTGTGATGCCCATCTAATGCTAGTGTTTGTAGTTTGTATTAGAATGTCAGGTGGCTCATTTGTTGGTCAATGGATGTTCAACATCGATCGTAGGAGAATCCTAGCTAGATATCGACCAATCTTAGTAGAACAAAAGGTCATTGCGACTCGACAGACTTATAGTCCTTGGGAACAGATTGGGTGTCAAGCTTTCATAGATATTGGGGATTATTACTGTCCTGCTCTACTTAGAGAATTTTACGCCAATGTTGCTTTAGAGGATGGTAAGAAGAAGTTTGTACACTCGGGTCTATTTAATCAACAGTATAGGTGGACTTTAGAGGAATTCTCAAACCTGTTAAACGTTCCTCATACTGGGGTTAAGATACTGTACCCTAGCAAAGATATCAGAAAGATTCCCAGTAGATTCAGATTGTCAGATGTTATTGTTAGGATATGCAAGCCAGAGAAGGTAGTGTATACTGGTAGAGTTGAGGTTAGTGATGAAGATATCTTGCCACAATATGAGATACATTTGAGAATCATCAAAAGAAATGTGACTTTTAGGAGAGAAGGAGATCATTTGCTGTCTGGTACTGAAGTCTTGTTTCTATATTGCCTACTAGAGGGTATTCAAGTGAATGTGGGACACTTTCTCATTCATGTGATGAAAGATTTTCTTGAATCAGAAGAACCATTCCCATATGCAGCTTTACTGTATAACTTGTTTGAGAAACTTGGTGTGATTCAACATGAAGAAAAGTTAGTGCCAGAGGATCCCATAATGGGATGATTGATTCTGATGTTATGTTTATGTTTGATTATTTTCAGATTATTGTGTAATTTGATAATGCTAGCCTGTTAGCATTGATACGGTATCTTATGTCTGTAATGATCTAACTTTGAACATGTGATTATGTAACCGTGATCGTATTAATGTGATATGTTCTGTGATGATAAATCAGTGATACTTAATTACTCATGAATTTAACGCTGATTAAGAATTGTGTTTGCAGTTTTTGTTAATCATGTCAGGTGCACAAATGGATCAAGAACAAGCTGTCCACAGTTCTGAGACTGAATCATCAAGGGGACCCACATCTGCTAGTCTTCCAGGGTTGAAGGCGAGCCCTAACTCTAATCTGATGGCGTGTCTAAATGACAAAGGTCCAAATGCTAGCAAGTACAAGACTGTGATTGAATTTTTGAAACGTTCAAGGATATTTGTTGCGGTGTCGATGCCATGTACTGCTTACTATTCTCATCAGAGAGAATTATGGGCTAACGCTAGAGTGGAAACTGTTGATAATAAGCCTGTGTTAGTAAGTCGAGTATGTGATCAAGAGGTTAAGATATCTGAGTATACTATTCGGAACACGTTTTTGTTTGAGGATGATGAGAAAATGCCCAAGAGACTGTCGAAGACTAAGATTACTGGATGTGTGCTGAGATGTGAGTATGCTGGTGATATTACACGTGCTACGATCAAAAGAAGCGGATTCACTTGTCACGACCCTGAAAATTTCGACTAATTTTAAACCAAACTCTCGATACGATGTAATATTCTTGACACAATAAGAGAAATCTGTTAGGTTGAGTCTCAAAAATTTTGAAGTGTTTCATTTAATCATTTGACCTTGACTATTTCCGACGATTCACGAACCATTGTTTGTAAATAAAAATATGTGTATATATAAATATATGAATATTACTTGTATATATATATTGTTACATTAAATTTAATTACTTAACATGTATAATTAATATATTTATTTGTGTGATAAAACTTGCCATTTAAAACTGTTTATATATAGAAAGAGAATTTATTAATGATAATTGATTTCGAACCTTTTTTTTTTATCAGGTTTCAAATAGTTAACGAGTGAAATAATTAATTTTATTTAGTTTAAAAGTTTGAGATTTTTCGAAACACTCATATACATTAACTGTTTAGCAATGGACACTGCACGTAAAAAAAAATTATTATTGTTAGGATACAGCCAACTTGATGATGGCTTTACTATTATAACTTTTGACATTTGGCACGATATATTTTCTGGTTACTATGCCCTTTTAGACTATCTTAATATTGAATATTATTTTATATATGTATAATTAAACGTTATTCTTCATTTATAATTTGTACTAGCAACTAGCAATAATATCATGTTTTCTATCAATAATAACAAATTTTTAAATAAGTTAAACCAAATTTATTAAAAATTACATTTCGTAAAAATAAAAGTAAGACTACTTGCTGTACAGATTAAGATAATGATCACAATTTAAAATATATGATAACAGCTGTATGTACTTGGCTATATATGACATTGATCATATTAAATAAAGCATATCATTCAAAACCCCTCTCTCTCTCTCTCGTTTTAATCATGGGTTGTTTTAATCATCCACCACCATCTCTACATATCCACGACACCATCACTAGCAAGTCATCTTCTTGAACCTTACACCGTGATCACCTTAACCTTAGCCGGTTACCACCAACATGGTCACGACCACCACCACCTTAAATATCTACCACAACCTTCACCACTTCACCCTTCCAATCTCCACATACTATGTCTTCTCCATCGACTTCCTTGACACCTTTACAACCATCACCCTACCAAGAACCACCGTGAGTCACCACCGTACAACACCTTGATTTGTTAATCACCTATCTCGCTATCTCTCTCAGTTGTGACCAAGAACCAACCATTGTCTGCCACCACACCTTGGTACACCGTTATTCTGTTCAAATTAAAACCAAACCGCCACCCTTTGATGAACATGTTTTCTGTTTCTTTGAACCCATCACTGTACGTTGCTGCAAAAGAACTCATTGTTTCCTGGTTCTGCTATAATCGAACTCCAAATAACCATTAATAAACACCACCTGTTACTTCCTTCTGTTTACAGCTCGAGAACCACAACCATCAAGAAACTTGCTCTCTTGTTCCTCTCAAACCCACTTCACCTGTATGTTTCTGTTTTCAATGTTAACCATCGACCACCGCCACCATAAAACCACCTTGAACCACCCACGTTTTGTTTATACAGGCCGTTTCTGTTTCCTTTGACACCCACACCTACTATTCATCATCTTGTTCGAACAAACCCACCTGCAACAAAACAAATGATCGGGTTTTCTATAGGACATTTACTATTCATGCTTCTGTTAGAAAATAACGAGTGGTGATGAAAATAAAACAACGATGAAGCATTAATTGCTGCTGTCTCTCTCTCTCTTGTTGAAAACCGCCATTGATCATCACCAATCACCACCAACAGCCACTATCTGCAACCATTCTAACCTCACCACCTGCAATTGTGCTGTTACTATTTTTGTTTTGAAGATCCGCTGCTCTATTTCTGTTTTAAGCCATCGAAAACACCACCTGCTATCTTCCTTCTCTCTCTTCGCTAAACAGACTGCTGCTGCAGTGCTTTTCCCGTTTCTGTTTCTATAAAAAAAAAAGATAAGAATATGATAAAACGGTAGGGTTATGATAATGATGTGCCTATATGATGTTATTATTGAGCTGTAAAGATGAGGATGGATTGAGAGCCGACAAAAGTGGAAAAGTTAAAAGTCGTGCTATATTTTTTTATAATCAAACTGGGCATCGATTTGTTTTAGTAGGCCGTAATAGTTATAGGTTTTGGGCTTCGGTTTATAATGTATAGTTGGGCTGGTTCTCGGACTTGCTGGGCTGGGTATCTGCTGTATACTTGTTGGGCTTGGGAACTGAGATGGGCTGAAGTAAAATGCGGCCCGAATGTTAACAGATAGGCATAAGCTACATAAATAAATCGGGGACATCAATTCATAGAAAAACTGCACAGATTGGTTGGTAAGGCGTGTTGTGGTTATGTGAGCGGGAGGTCATGGGTTCGAGTCCCGCTTGGTGAATTTTTTTTAGAAAGAGCTCTAGAAGGTAGTTTTCTATATTATAAATATCACTATTAATCTTTATCACATGTTATTATTAGTATTATTATTATTATTATTATTATTATTATTATTATTATTATTATTATTATTATTATTATTATTATTATTATTATTATTATTATTATTATTATTATTATTACTCTTAAAATTATCATTTTTGAAATAAGTATTATTAACAAAAGTATTTTTATTAAACTCATCATTTTTATTATTATTATAAGTATTATTATTTTAGTATCATAATTATTATTATCATCAATATTAAGAATATTTACTAATATTATTATTATAAAATAATACAACTTTTTATTATTGATATTATTTTATCAAATGATTTTTATATATATAAACTATAGTTAATACATATAACATATTTGTATTACAATAAATACTAATTATTTAAAGTGCAAATATTTAAATTGGTTGCTAATGAAACATAAAAATTTATTTAAAATAACAATTATACCATCATTAATATATAACTTTGTTCGGTTACAATTATATGTGTTAATAGATATATAAATGATATAGGTTCGTGAATTCGAGGCCAACCCTGCATTGTTCCATATAATCATATGTATTTTTACTACAAAATACATTAGGTAAGTTTCATTTGCTCCCTTTTTAATTGCTTTTGCAATACATATTTTTGGGACTGAGAATACATGCGCTGCTTTTATAAATGTTTTACGAAATAGACACAAGTACTTAAAATACATTCTACGTTGAGTTGTACCATGGCATATCTCTTTATACTTGGTAGCTAATATTTACGTGAGGAGCGTAAACGCGAATCCTGTTGATAGATCTATCGGGCCTGACAACCCCAACCGGGCTGGACGACCAGTTTTAAACGGTTGCACAGTACTTCGTTTCGTTACTACACTTGGTACGGTGTAGGGTTTATTTAAGAATATGCTGCTGTGATTTAAATGTTAAGTATGGTTACCAAGTTCTCAACGACTTTTTCATACACTTGCGAGTGTATTATGTTTATGATAACGGAAATCTTGTGGTCTATTAATATATTAAAAAGATTGTTATGATAAACCTATGAACTCACCAACCTTTTGGTTGACACTTTTAAGCATGTTTATTCTCAGGTACGAGTTAAGTCTTCCGCTGTGCATTTGCTCATTATAAGGACATTACTTGGAGTCGATCAACGCAATGTGACCAGATGTTGATGATTTCGTCCAGGGGGATAAGGACGGGTTGTTACATCACTCCACCGTACAGATATCTGTCTTTAGTGATTGTTAAGTGTTTGAGTACGTTACAAAGCGGATTTGATGAGCTGAGTGAGATTTATCAGGGAATGTTTGCTGCCTTGATTCTGAAAGCAGATTTCAATTTTTCGGGTGTTATCTTTGATCTGTTGATGGAGAATGTTACGAGCCTACAATACTTGATTTATCCGATGTTCCTGCAGATAATGATTAATGCTCAAACTATGGATCTGCCGAGATCAAAGAAGGACGTCATCAAGCTGAAACATATGACGGATCTTACGTTTAATCGATTAAATCAGAAGAAGAGTGCTAGTGATGGAAAGCTGGTGTGTCATCTTGCGAGGGAAGATTATCAATGTCCACCAGGCAAGAAGTGGAGGAATGAGAACAGTCTATCTGGTCATGAGCCTGATTTTGAGCTAGTAAACAGTGATGAAGAGGTTGATCAGCCGATGAATACGCAGGGTACAGGTGGTTCTGGTACTGGAGGTTTGGCTGATGAGCCCGTTGATGTTAATACTGGTACTGGTGAAGAAGCTCCTAGAGGTGAGAGGAGACGTCTGGTAGAAGATGAAGGTTCTCAGGTTTCTACAAAGATGAGACCGAGCAAGAGGTTTAAGTTGGTTTTGAAGAATCCAGGTGGTTCTGCTACAGGTGCTACACAAAGAACTGCACCTACTCAAGCACAAAGTCAACAACAGCAACAAAGTCAGCCACGGCAACAAACTTAACCGCAACATCAATCACAGCCAATTGTTCAACAATTGTCTCAAGAGACTGTGTCTACTCCAACTCCGGAGGCACCACATACAGGAGCAGAAGGAGGAGTTAGTTCATCTGCGCTTCAGAATCTGAATGATTTGTATGTTCAAGCTATGGCTGATAATCTGAGAATGAAGAAGGATATGGATGCGAAAGTGGAGGAGTTGAGAGAAGAGAATCGTGTGAAAACTGAGGATGTTACTAGGTTGAGAACTCAGGTTGATTTGTTACAGAAGAAAGTTGGTGATCAATCATTGTTGTTAACTGCTGCAAAGAAAGAAGCTTCTGAAGCTAGAAAGGTGGCAGAGTCGGCTTTGGCTAGGATTACTGCTTGGGAAGAGAAGTTTGATCTGGTTGAATTGCCAGAGGGAGAAACTGATGTTCAAATGGTGGTGGCTCCTGGTACTTCAAAAGAAACAGCACTGTCAGTAATTCCTTTACAAATTGATTATAGTTTTAGTGAATTCTTGTCTAAACAGGATGAGCTCAAGCATTCTGTTGTTTATGATGATTTAGAGGAGGGGGAGATCCCTCACAACTTCACCAGAGCTGAGCTGGACGAGCTGGTGCGTCTAGAGCAAGAAGAAGCTAAAGCTGCTGACGCACAATCCGATGATCCTCCATCAGAGGATGATTCTTTTGGCCCTGAGATTTCTAAGGATATCGATGATGGGGAAGTTGATGGTTTAATGGAAGATGTTACTTTTGAAGAATATCCTACGTATATGAATGATAGGAATGATGATCTTCCTGGTTTTGAGGAGTTGTTTAGAACAGATGACGAAGTTTTGAATCGAAGGTGTAAAGAGAAAGAGAGAACTGAGGTTTTGCCTGAAGGGTTCTTGCCAGTCAAGTATAATGATGAGGTTGCTGCGAAGTTAGAAGCTGACTGGCGTGATATCTTGAGGATTCGAAAGTATTGTGAAAAACCGAAGCTTGAGCCAAAGTATTTGAAGATGATAAATTTGAGGAAAGGTGCGAAAGGAAGGATCTTGGCCTGGGCATACATTGAAGAATTCAATATGTTTGCAATTAAACGAGAGTTTGGAGTTGACTACATCAAACATGGTCATGAGTTCAAGTCACTGCCGTATTTTGAGCTTATGCAGATTGCCAGGTTAAAGATGTTGTATTGTGGAATGAACGATCGCTCATCATTGTTGGTTAAGAAAATTCGAATCGCGTACAATTCGAATAACTGGAAGGATTTTAGACCACAGTATCCGAGGATTAAGTACAGGGTTGATCCTATTAGTGGAGTATCTCGACAAATTTTGAAGTATAAGCCGGCAAAGACTATGAAGAAGGTTCCGTTAAGAAAATTGCCGCATAATTGGAGTCAGAGATTTCGTTGGTGGTTTTATGATGATCGTTCTGAGGAAGCTGTGATTGTTTTAGATAAGCTGAAGGAAGATGATATCGATTGTATTCGTGTGTTGGATCCGATCTGGTTAAGGAACTGTACCGAGGCTGATATTTTTACTTTGTACTATAACCGTATGCATTATCGTCGTGGAAACAGGGTACAGGCTGAACAGTATGTTAAAGTGGCTAAGCTGTGCTACTTGAACAACATGGTGATCGATCCGTATGATGACTGAAGACTTATGGAATAGAACTAGGTCTTAGGGGGAGTTTGTTGGTGCATAAATCCCGAGTTCTATTACGTTTATTGTTCTATTTGTTATGTACTTGATATTTCAGTCATATATGTACGTGGACATTTATACTTTGTGTTTATGATGCTTAGTATAATGTCGTGAATAGGTCAAGCAGTCGGTTAGCTGCTCAAGACCATCGACCGATGGTAGGGACCATCGGTCGAGGGACTGTCACCATCGGCCGAAGGTCCCCGACCACCGGCCGATGGTCACTGTATTTAGTATAAATACAGGTTTCGTGGTTTTGTGTTAGGTTACACACCATAAACCCTTAGGCCGTCGTATTACTTGCTGCTAATCATCCCAAAACCCTTACCAACCGAATACACAGTCTTAGGCATCAATTCTATCAATTATTCATTGGTTAATTTGATCCCGTTAGTCTAATACGTATTCGACTCATTCTAATTAGTGTTTCCGCCATTAATCTAGATACAACGTATGATCTAAGGTCCGAATTACTTCTTCACTTATTAAACGAAATTGGTGATGATAGAGGAGAAAAGTAGGTGTCGTAATTGTGTTACAATTCCTATTTCGGTTATGCTATCAAACCGTAATCCAATTTAATTTTGTAAGTTGGGCCGAACTATCTATTGAGCTGATTGTTTGGGCTACATGTATCTACTTTCTGTTGGGCTGTTGAGGTGAACTACGGCCCAATTATCAAACTGATTAATATCTAGCCATCGGTTAATATATTAAATACGGGAATTACTTCAAGAAAGACACTAGCGGAGTAGTGGTTAGGGGTGTTTTCGAAAAACGAGAGGTCTTGGGTTCGAGCCCTGTATGAGGCATTCTTTTTAGGGAAAAAGCTTTTGAAGGTTCGTGAATCTGAGGCCAACCCTGCATTGTTCAGTTCCGTCGTATGCATATTTTTACTACAAAATATCGTATTGTGAGTTTCATTTGCTCCCTTTTTAATTGCTTTTGCAATCTATATTTTTGGGCTGAGAATACATGCACTTTATTTTAAACGCAATGGATACAAGTACATACTAAATTCTACACCGAGTTTGAACCGAAAATCCCTTAGCTTTGGTAACTAGTAACTGCCGATTATAAGAACTGGTGGGTGCGAGTAGTTATATATGGATCCATAGGGCTTGACATCCCCGTCTGTTCCAGGTATAGAAACCTAGCTTGAACTATAAAGCGGACGTATGCTATTTGAGTTTAGTACACGTTGGTTGGCGTGTATTGTACATGTTGGTTGCATGTATGTTAAAACATGGGTACTTATTATATATACGTTAAAGTTTAGTTACCAGGGTGCTTAATCTTGTAGAATATTTTGATAAACGTTTCTGGATGAAACAACTGAAATCTTGTGATCCACCTTTATATACAGATTATGCGCAACATTAAAACTATGAACTCACCAACCTTTGTGTTGACACTTTTAAACATGTTTATTCTCAGGTTCCTAGAAGTCTTCCGCTGTTTGCTTATATGTGATACAAGCTATCTGCATGGAGTCATACATGCTTTATTCGAGAAAATGTTGCATTCACAAAATCATCACCATGTATCTTATTTATATTACATTATCAACGGATGTAGTATTGTAAACTATTATTTACGGTGATTGTCTATATGTAGAAATCATCAAACGTCAAAAACCTTAGAATTTGATATTCAATTATGGTGTGCCTTTTCAAAAGAATGCAATGTTTACAAAACGTATCATGTAGAGGTCAGTACCTCACTATGAAATCAATGAATGATGTATTCGTCCAAATGGATTTGGACGAGTCATCACATAGCTGGATGCTCATTTTGGTAGGGTTAAGGTTTCCAATTTTGAGTCTCTGGAAAAATGAGTAGGGCATGAGATTGATGCTGGCACCAAGGTCAGCGAGAGAATAGATAGTACCAGATTGGTAGATAGAACAAGGAAAGGTAAATCTTCCGGTATCCCCTAGTTTTCCAGGAAGTGTATTTAAGAGAATGGCAGAACAATCCGCGTTCAGCGGAACATTGGGTACTTTGGGTACATTATCCTTGGTTGATAGGAGTTTCCTAAAATACTTCTTACTATGAGGATTTTTAGACACAGTGTCCAAAAATTTACCGTTAAGCTTGAAAGATTTCATCTTTTTATGTCTTTGCTTAAGATGGCCTGAGAATGGAATGAGTGCTTTCCCAGTAGGTTTAGGTGATGACTCAATGACTACTACCGAACGGGTATTAATTAGTTTCTTCTCCATAGAAGAAACTGAAGGTTGGCTATGTGCCACCTTTGAATCATTTTTAGCACAACCTGGAGAATCGAGACGTTGATTTAGCTTGCTTATTTTATTTTCAAGACTATTCAAGTGATTATTCATGACTAAGTCAGCTGCATCTTGTCTTGTTGTGATCATGTTGATGATTCGCAGTAGGAAATCATCTGAATTTGTCTCTGATGGGGTAGTGGGTTTGGTAGGTTGGTTATGCAGATGAGCTAGGATCTTATCGGAGTAGACAACAGAGTCCTCATATTCAGCCTCGTATACCTTGGCCGGATGTGGGTCAGTACAATTCAGGCATAATTGCACATGTTGCGGGAGTTTCTTTAGCTCTCTGACTTGTTTGGTGAGGGTTTCTATTTGGTCCGAGAGAAATTTAATGGTTTTATTTTTGATAGGATCGGAGGCGGAAAGTGGTGTTGCTGATGAAATGTGCTCTTCCGTGTTCCAATCGTGATGGTGCATAGTCATCTCTTCGATCAATCTCCATGCCTCATCAGCAGTGAAGTTCATGAAGTTACCCTGAGAAACAGCATCAAGAGTAGACTTATTGTTCTGATTCAGACCTTTGTAGAAGGTCAGAATCTGATCAGAGCTCTCAAGACGGTGGTTTGGGCATATTCGCAGCAAGTGTTTAAATATTTCCCATGCAGTGTAGAGTGATTCATCGTATGCTTGTTGAAAGTTTACGATATCATTCCTGAGTCTGATTTGTTTTGATGGGGGAAAGTACTTGATTAAGAAAGTTGTTGCCATTTCCTCCCATGAGGTGATAGAGTTGGGTTCTAACCCCTCGAACTAGGTTTTTGCATGAAGAGTTAAGGAATATGGGAATAGATACAGATGAACTATATCTTGTTCAACCCCGTTTTACTTATACGAGTTGGATAAGGAGAGGAATCTATCTAGGTGAGAGTTTTGATCGTCAATTGGTAAGCCGTGGAACTGGCAATGGTTGTGAATGAGTTGTATGATGCTATGCTTAAGCACAAAAGACGCTCTGTTAACCTCTGGATAGAGTATTGGTCCTCCTCGTCCTTCTAACGAGGGTTTGGTGATGTCAACGAGAGTGATGCGTGCGTCCATCGTCGAACTATCGGCAGGTAAGTGTGGATCTCGTCGGATGGGTACAATGTATGATATCGGATAGAAGAAAGGATGTGTCGGAAGAATTCTTAGGGATCTAAGTAGGTTAAACCATCCTAAAGGTTCACTAATAAGGAAGTCCATTTTAAACTTTTTAATTAAACTAAATTAAGCTAATATTATCTGACCTAACTACGGTAAACTAGTAACTTCTGACAAAGTTAGTCTTAGTCAAAAGGTTCTCTTAAAAACTAACTATTTTAAACAGGCTCCAAATCGTACTACCGCTCCCCGGTGGCAGCGCCAAAAATTAACTACTCCTATGATATGCCCGAATCGGACGGTTTATTTATGCGGTATCGTTAGGTCGCAAAACGTCCATTCTGGATATCAACGGAAGAAGTTGATTGTTAAATTTATATATGCTGAGCCTAAATCTATTATTCCTTTCTATGAGTTAGCAAGGGCAAATATAACCTAGGGTCTTTCCTTGAGCGGTCGAATTTGAAACGGAGCTTATTCAGATAATTTAGTAATTAAGATTGAGTTTGTACACAATTTAGAATCCAAGACTAGTGGCCAGGTACACCTTGTGTGGAGAGGCGGGATCCTTTTGGTCCCAATAAATTGGCGACTGTTAGGAAAATCCAACAACGAAGTCCAACCGATTTATTCTAGACTCCACTTTATCCGGAATATCAAATTTTGTAAAGGCAATAGTTGGGTTGATTTGATTTATAATTGTATTTAAAATATTAAAACAATATAATTAAAATAAGCTAGCTAGCATGCAACAACCAAGGACAAAGAAGACGTGGTTCACCATGATTTAAGATAACGTAGTGTCGGGATGATTGCGAGACACTCATTGGTTAGATATACCTTGGTGTAAACACTAGATTCCCTATTAATTGATTTTTCGATTAGCATATCACGAGGAACTAGGCTATCATGATTCTGATCGGATGGACTATGCTCAACTCCCGACGCTTTATCCAGTTTAAGGATACAAGCGGCCCATCTTGAATGCAGTGCATACCTTGGGCGCACGAATAAAGTAGCATAACCATATATATAGAATATCCAACCTTTATTAACACCTTAATGTATCACCCAAGTGAGTGGTTATGATTGTGTTTCGAATTCTTTTCTGTCAATGATTTGCTAAAATTTAAGGGTTTGTAGACAAATTAGAACCTCTGATAGTTCTCAGTCATCCTTAAAGATTTATAAGCTTAGTTTGTATTGTAGTGCGTTAAATTCACATTTATGATTTAAACCAGCCCTTACTTAAATCTACCCAATAAATCCCTTAGTTATCACCATGTACTAAACTTATAGTGGTTCCATAGCTTCTAACCTTGACCATGCCCAAGTGGTACTATAGGACATCAACACTGTACTCTGCTGTTGCAACAGTATTTCTTCGAGTCTTATACTCTTGACCAATATCTTGATCTGATCCTACGGTAATTCCCCATGTACTTTATAGTATTTCCGATGGGTTCATACCTTGACCAATGTATAAACACAGATAATTAATTACCTTATAATTGTCGACTTTATAAAAGGTTTTAATCACGTTTATTGGTGGAAGGACGATAATAACGAGGTTTAATATCATAGATAGAAAGCGAGTATGAAACGGTAATCATCTCTAACTAATATCATTAAATCATGGCAAACAATCAAGCAATTACTCACACATCATGGCAACAAGCATTTTTAATATTAATAAATCACAAACATTGAACAAGAATATTATAATAAATTAATAAAAGAAAAGATAGATATTACCGAATAATGTCGGCAGAATAACACTTGTATTTCTTCATAATATCCGTAGCGTTACAATGCTCGATAGCTTCTACTACTAACTACATACTAATATCCTATTGATCACTAGAGAGCGACAATAGAGAGATAATTATTTTTCTAATCTCTGTACTTTTTTCTCTCTAGAATCTAGAGAAAGAGAAAGTAGGGAGAGAACTAATCTCCTGTAGATCACTAGAGAGCGACTATAGAGAGATATTTAGAGAGAGAAATGAAGAATGGTGTGTGTTGAAATGGTGGGATGAGCCACCTATTTATAGGAAAGCTTAATGGAAAAGTTGTAAACAAAATGGCTGAAAAACCCCTGGCAAGTGGTATGGCAGGTGGTTTGCATAGGGGGTATGTCTAAACCCTAGCAAGTAGGACGGCAGGTGGTTTACATAGGTAAGATTTTGTTGCAAAAAATGGCTGGCAAACGGCTGGCAGACTGTTTGGCAAGCCGTTTGCCAGGCCGTTTGCAAGGCCCGTTTGCAAGGACAAGCCGTTTTGTATGCCCGTTTGCCAAGGTTGGATGGCAAGCCGTTTTACATACTGGCAGGCTGTATGGCAAGCCGTTTGGCCTGCCTGTTTCCTGGATCGTAACTTGATTTCTTGTCTTTCACCGTTTTCGCTCTAGAATCTTCATTTAGCTCCGATTCTCGTGATTCTTTTTGCAACGTCTTTGTAATTACTTAATCTACAAATTTAACCGAAAATGTTTATTTTATCGACAATTCTGGAACTTTATGCTTTTTGGGACTCAATATCGGGAGTAAAAACGTGATTTTTAGCCGATATCAGTCGGTGTCACAAAATCATACCAAACTATATTGTGTATAGAGTATTAAAATTTAATTGTTAAGCTACGTAGTAATATATATTAACTAATATACTGATATTTATTTATTGTTTACGATGGCGTGATTGAAAATAACCCTAATTTTTAGGGTACTTTTGTATACTTTTTTCCCTTTTAAAAAATCTTTTCCGCCTAAATTTTTATTACTTTTTTTTACCACTCTTTTTAACTCATTTACATTTTAGACATTTACTAACCCGACCGTTAACTTTTTTTTCCCGTTCAATCAATAGATCATAAACCATTTACTGTTCACGATGGCGTGACTGAAAATACCCCCAACTTTGGGGGAATTTTTGTATACCTTTTTTTTTGTTTTTAAAAAACCTTTTTTCACCTAAATTTTTTATTACTTTCTATTTACCACTCTTTTTTACTCATTTACTACATTTTAAACATCTAGTTCAGTACAAATGTAAACAAACAGTTACATTTAAACATAAATGTCTCTTGCATTGTTTTAACGTGAAACGGATCATAGCTGCTTTAAATGTAATACTAGCAAGTGTTTTTCTATATCACTTAAAAGTCAACCGTTTAAAAAAATGATCATCCGTTCGATCACACAATTTAATTTTTACGAGGTTTATTGTCAAAAATCACGTCTCAACCATTGCAATCCAACATGCAATGTTAGATCAAACTTTAATAATCAAGAGACATCGCAGTATACAAAATGTTCTTCAGTTACAACAATCTATTTATCAAGGTCTAACAATTTCAATTAAGTTAGTAAATTTTTCATCTCATCATAATAGATGTCAACCTCACTCTTAAGATTATCCCTTTCCACTTAAATTAAATTCATAGGACACTTAATGTAGTTGATCAGCATAGATACATTAAACATGTTGGTTTATTTTTGATTGAAAAATGGTATGGTTACTTGTCCTACATTGATGGATGGAAGAACTGAGGGATGTAGTCTTCAGCTATAAAGATGGAAGAAAGTGTGGGTGACTCCCTTGGTTATAAAAGGAGGTCATGGGCATACTTTCAATTTGCACCAATCAATACACTTTAAGTATTTGATTATTTCTTTCTTACCCTTGTTTGAGAGTTGTATTAGCTAAATACTTTGAAGAGTCTATGTCATTGTAACAATTTGTGATATATTGTATTTCTCTGTTTGAAGGCCCATGATTTTTCTCCTGTTTTGGAGTTTTCACGTTAAATTCTTGTGTTGTGGATTGTTCTTATTTCATTACTGTCTTTCATTGGGCTGGATGGTGGGAATTAGTGAGGCCGTAATTTCCCAACAACTGGTATCAGGGCGTCAGGTTTGGCGGCGGGTCTCAGTTATAGAAGTCGGAGAATGCTATGTGGTCGCGGCTTAGTCCGAGTTTCCACATCAGAAACTACTTCTATTGATCGTATAGAGTATCTGGTTAGATAATATTTTTTTCTGATTCGGAGTAAGTGATGTCAAGAATTTGTAGTGGACTTGGTTGCTAGATTTTCCAATTTAACGGATCATGCCTCTCCACTACATCTGTCGGCCAGTTGAAACGTGGGCAAAATCAGAGAAAGTGTTGTTCATAAGATATAGATACGATGTCGAAGTTCAGTCCAATGAGGTTTGATGTAGAGAAATTTGATGGGATGATCAATTTTGGCTTGTGGCAAGTTCAAGTCAAGGATGTGTTGATTCAGTCCGG
Organism: Rutidosis leptorrhynchoides; assembly: GCF_046630445.1. NCBI lineage: Eukaryota > Viridiplantae > Streptophyta > Magnoliopsida > Asterales > Asteraceae > Rutidosis > Rutidosis leptorrhynchoides. Next base: position 680,899,845 of record NC_092335.1, on the reverse strand, counting down.
TTTACACAAGGCACTGAAAGGTAAAGCCACCCTTTTTTCGGCAGTGATTCTATCTGTAAATTCGTTGAAGAAGATTGGGATGATATGGATTTGAGGGTGGCAACTGCGATTCATTTGTGTATTGCAAAGAAGGTACTTGCAAATGTGCACGGGTTATCAATGGCTAAGGAGCTTTGGGATAAACTAGAGCAGTTGTACCAGGGCAATGGCATCTCAAATCGGTGTTGTCTTAAAAAATAGTTCCATACTTTGCATATGGATGGAGGTTCAAAGATTTCAAATAATCTGAGTATTCTTAATGGTATTGTTTCGGAACTTGAAGCTATTGGAGTTAAAGTGGATGATGAAGATAATGCTTTGAGGTTGATGTTATCTTTGTCATCGTCCTATGAGCACATGAAACCTACTTTGATGTATGGGAAAGAAACTCTGAAGTTTGAAGACATTACTAGCAAGCTCCTATCCGAGGAGAAAAGACTGGAAGGTAACAGGGTCTCGTCATCAGACAATACGGTACTGTTGTGTTCGGATAGGCGGAAGAGAAACTCCGGGAAGAATCTAGTATGCTGGAAGTGCGGAAAGACTGGACATGTAAGGGTTAATTTAATTGTCCAGGTGGAGCTAATTTGGCAAATGGCTCCAAAGGCGCTAATGATGTCTCCGTTATTACGGAGAATGACGAATTCCTTTAAAGTCATGTTTGTAGTGACCCGAACTTTTCCATGTTTATATATATTAATTGAGATTGATGTTTACATGATTAAATGTTTCCAACATGTTAAGCAATCAAACTTGTTAAGACTTGATTAATTGAAATAGGTTTCATATAGACAATTGACCACCCAAGTTGACCGGTGATTCACGAACGTTAAAACTTGTAAAAAAAACTATATGATGACATATATATGGTTATATATATAGTTAACATGATATTATGATAAGTAAACATATCATTAATTATATTAACAATGAACTACATATGTAAAAACAAGACTACTAACTTAATGATTTTGAAACGAGACATATATGTAACGTTTATCGTTGTAACGACATTTAATGTATATATATCATATTAAGAGATATTCGTACATCATAATATCATGATAATATAATAATTTAAAATCTCTTTTGTTATTATAAACATTGGGTTAACAACATTTAACAAGATCGTTAACCTAAAGGTTTCAAAACAACACTTACATGTAACGACTAACGATGACTTAACGACTCAGTTAAAATGTATATACATGTAGTGTTTTAATATGTATTTATACACTTTTGAAAGACTTCAATACACTTATCAAAATACTTCTACTTAACAAAAATGCTTACAATTACATTCTCGTTCAGTTTCATCAACAATTCTACTCGTATGCACCCGTATTCGTACTCGTACAATACACAGCTTTTAGATGTATGTACTATTGGTATATACACTCCAATGATCAGCTCTTAGCAGCCCATGTGAGTCACCTAACACATGTGGGAACCATCATTTGGCAACTAGCATGAAATATCTCATAAGATTACAAAAATATGAGTAATCATTCATGACTTATTTACATGAAAACAAAATTACATATCCTTTATATCTAATCCATACACCAACGACCAAAAACACCTACAAACACTTTCATTCTTCAATTTTCTTCATCTAATTGAACTCTCTCAAGTTCTATCTTCAAGTTCTAAGTGTTCTTCATAAATTCCAAAAGTTCTAGTTTCATAAAATCAAGAATACTTTCAAGTTTGCTAGCTCACTTCCAATCTTGTAAGGTGATCATCAAACCTCAAGAAATCTTTGTTTCTTACAGTAGGTTATCATTCTAATACAAGGTAATAATCATATTCAAACTTTGGTTCAATTTCTATAACTATAACAATCTTATTTCAAGTGATGATCTTACTTGAACTTGTTTTCGTGTCATGATTTTGCTTCAAGAACTTTGAGCCATCCAAGGATCCATTGAAGCTAGATCCATTTTTCTATTTTCCAGTAGGTTTATCCAAGGAACTTAAGGTAGTAATGATGTTCATAACATCATTCGATTCATACATATAAAGCTATCTTATTCGAAGGTTTAAACTTGTAATCACTAGAACATAGTTTAGTTAATTCTAAACTTGTTCGCAAACAAAAGTTAATCCTTCTAACTTGACTTTTAAAATCAACTAAACACATGTTCTATATCTATATGATATGCTAACTTAATGATTTAAAACCTGGAAACACGAAAAACACCGTAAAACCGGATTTACGCCGTCGTAGTAACACCGCGGGCTGTTTTGGGTTAGTTAATTAAAAACTATGATAAACTTTGATTTAAAAGTTGTTATTCTGAGAAAATGATTTTTATTATGAACATGAAACTATATCCAAAAATTATGGTTAAACTCAAAGTGGAAGTATGTTTTCTAAAATGGTCATCTAGACGTCGTTCTTTCGACTGAAATGACTACCTTTACAAAAACGACTTGTAACTTATTTTTCCGACTAGAAACCTATACTTTTTTTGTTTAGATTCATAAAATAGAGTTCAATATGAAACCATAGCAATTTGATTCACTCAAAACGGATTTAAAATGAAGAAGTTATGGGTAAAACAAGATTGGATAATTTTTCTCATTTTAGCTACGTGAAAATTGGTAACAAATCTATTCCAACCATAACTTAATCAACTTGTATTATATATTATGTAATCTTGAGATACCATAGACACGTATACAATGTTTCGACCTATCATGTCGACACATCTATATATATTTCGGAACAACCATAGACACTCTATATGTGAATGTTGGAGTTAGCTATACAGGGTTGAGGTTGATTCCAAAATATATATAGTTTGAGTTGTGATCAATACTGAGATACGTATACACTGGGTCGTGGATTGATTCAAGATAATATTTATCGATTTATTTCTGTACATCTAATTGTGGACAACTAGTTGTAGGTTACTAACGAGGACAGCTGACTTAATAAACTTAAAACATCAAAATATATTAAAAGTGTTGTAAATATATTTTGAACATACTTTGATATATATGTATGTATTGTTATAGGTTCGTGAATCAACAGTGGCCAAGTCTTACTTCTCGACGAAGTAAAAATCTGTGAAAGTGAGTTATAGTCCCACTTTTAAAATCTAATATTTTTGGGATGAGAATACATGCAGGTTTTATAAATGATTTACAAAATAGACACAAGTACGTGAAACTACATTCTATGGTTGAATTATCGAAATCGAATATGCCCCTTTTTATTAAGTCTGGTAATCTAAGAATTAGGGAACAGACACCCTAATTGACGCGAATCCTAAAGATAGATCTATTGGGCCTAACAAACCCCATCCAAAGTACCGGATGCTTTAGTACTTCGAAATTTATATCATATCCGAAGGGTGTCCCGGAATGATGGGGATATTCTTATATATGCATCTTGTTATTGTCGGTTACCAGGTGTTCACCATATGAATGATTTTTATCTCTATGTATGGGATGTGTATTGAAATATGAAATCTTGTGGTCTATTGTTACGATTTGATATATATAGGTTAAACCTATAACTCACCAACATTTTTGTTGACGTTTTAAGCATGTTTATTCTCAGGTGATTATTAAGAGCTTCCGCTGTCGCATACTTAAATAAGGACAAGATTTGGAGTCCATGCTTGTATGATATTGTGTAAAAACTGCATTCAAGAAACTTATTTTGTTGTAACATATTTGTATTGTAAACCATTATGTAATGGTCGTGTGTAAACAGGATATTTTAGATTATCATTATTTGATAATCTACGTAAAGCTTTTTAAACCTTTATTGATGAAATAAAGGTTATGGTTTGTTTAAAAAAATGAATGCAGTCTTTGAAAAACGTCTCATATAGAGGTCAAAACCTCGCAACGAAATCAATTAATATGGAACGTTTTTAATCAATAAGAACGGGACATTTCAGTTGGTATCCGAGCGTTGGTCTTAGAGAACCAGAAAATTTGCATTAGTGTGTCTTATCGAGTTTGTTAGGATGCATTAGTGAGTCTGGACTTCGACCGTGTTTTCTTTAAAAATGATTGCTTAACATTTTTGTTGGAAACTATATATTTTTAACATATGAATATTATGTGATATATTAATCTCTTAACGTGTTTGATATTATGTGATAGATGTCTACCTCTAGAACAAGTCCCATTGACTCACCTAATAATAATGAAGAGTCAAATGTAAATTGGAATGATTTGTGGACTGATTCACAAGTTCCCGAAGAGGAACCGGAAGAAGAGTCGGAACCGGAAGAAGAATCGGAACCGGAAGAAGAATCGGAACCGGATGAAGAAATAGAACCGGTGGAGGAAATAATAAAACGGTTAAGTAAAAGAAAATCCTCAACCAACCGACCAAAGTTAATTATGGTCAATGGTGTTTCCGCCAAGGAAGCAAAATATTGGGAGGATTACCAATTCTCCGATGAATCGGATTCCGACGAGAATTCCGATGATGTTATAGAAATTACCCCAACTGAATTTAAAAAGGCAAAAGAAAATAATAAGGGAATGGGCATAAAAATAGAGAAATCTAATTCCAACCCTGATGAACTTTATATGTATCGTCAACCCCCGAAGTCCTTAAGTTGTAACAATGACCCGGGAACCTCTAAACCACCAGGTTTTTCTAAACCAATGTGGACAACGACGGCTCGTATTAGGGGAACATCATATATCCCTAGAAACTTGGCAAAACGAACCAAAACCGAAGAAGAAGAAACGAGCGAGTCGGAATAAGATAGTTGTATTCGTGTGGTGTAATATATGTAATATAGTGTTCTTATGCTTTATGATATATGTAAAAATTGCTTGTATTAATAAGTATTTTTTTATGAATCTAACTCTTGTCTATTTTACAGTTTAAAAACACAAAATGGATAGACAACCCAATATTTTAAGAGACCTACCCGGAGACATGATTGATGAAATCTTGTCTAGAGTCGGCCAGAATTCTTCGGCACAACTATTTAAGGCGAGATCAGTTTGTAAGACATTCGAAGAACGTTCCAAGAATGCCTTGGTTTATAAAAGGCTTTCGTTTGAAAGATGGGGGATATCACATTGGGAAACCCATAAGTTACGATGTGTTTACTTTGACGCATATATTGCGGGGAACCCAAATGCTATTTTACGCAACGGGTTAAGAAATTATTTTGACTCAATATATCCGAATATTGGACTTCGTGATTTAGAAAAAGCGGCTAACATGCAACATAAAGAAGCATGTTATGCTTACGGATTAGTAATGTTCGCTTCTCACCAAAGTGAGAACAAGAACATCGGGCTACAACTATTAAACAAAACGTTTCCACAAGTGACGGAGTCGGTAATTGGGGTAAGAAATGAGGTTTTTAGATTATTACGGGACTGTTGGACATTACGTAACCCTCGTCCCTTTGATGACGTTACAACACGCTGTCTTATCAACGGCCATAACGGTTATGTTGCACAAGACCAAGGATGGGAAGTAGTCCTAGTAAAACCAGAATGCATGACTTGTTTCTGGACGTATGAATTACGTGTATTTATTGCCTTTGCTGAACGACTTGTGTACTAGCTAGAATTGTCTTCACAACTATCTTGTATCAAAGTTATTGTGTGCTATATTTCATGCTTTATGTAAAATAAGCGGTATTGTAAGTTTGTAAAATATTGTATAAAAGTTTGAACGCGAAATATTATTATAATCAGTTTTTCATATAGAATTGTAGTAGTTGAATTGTATATTAGCTACTAAGTATGAACTTAACGGGTAGGTACTACCCGAATTTAAACTTATAAAACGCTAATATGAAGAAAAAGCTTTTATAAATGAGTTCATATTATGCTACGAAATACTATTAACTACTCTTAATATTCTGTATGATTAACTTGTTCCATTTAACTATTTTGAAGGAAATGGCACCGACTACTCGACACACCGTGAATATGAATGAAGAGGAATTCCGTACTTTTCTAGCTTCAAACATAGCCGCAGTACAGGCTGCGCTACATACCAACAATAACCTTGGATCTAGCAGTACAGGAAATCGTGTAGGATGCACCTACAAAGAATTCACTGCCTGCAAACCTTTGGAATTTGATGGAACCGAAGGACCGATCGGATTGAAACGGTGGACCGAGAAGGTTGAATCGGTGTTTGCCATAAGTAAGTGTACTGAAGAGGACAAAGTGAAGTACGCTACGCATACCTTCACAGGTTCTGCGTTAACATGGTGGAATACCTATCTAGAGCAAGTGGGACAAGATGATGCGTACGCACTACCGTGGTCAGCATTCAAGCACTTGATGAACGAGAAGTACCGTCCCAGAACCGAGGTCAATAAGCTCAAGACAGAACTTAGAGGGTTACGAACCCAAGGATTTGATATTACCACGTACGAAAGACGATTCACAGAATTGTGCCTATTGTGTCCGGGAGCATTCGAAGATGAGGAAGAGAAGATCGACGCGTTTGTGAAAGGATTACCGGAAAGAATCCAAGAAGATATAAGTTCACACGAGCCCGCCTCCATACAACAGGCATGTAGAATGGCTCACAAACTAGTGAACCAGATTGAAGAAAGAATTAAAGAACAGACTGCTGAAGAGGCCAATGTGAAGCAAGTCAAAAGAAAGTGGGAGGAAAACGGTGATAAGAATCACCAATACAACAACAACAGCAATTACAACAATAATCGCAACAATTATCCCAACAATCGCAACATCAATCGCAACTACAACAAACGGCCCAACAACAACAACAACAACAACAACAACAACTACAACAATCATCCCAACAATAATAATAACCGCAACAACAACAACAACAATCAGAAGCAACTATGCCAAAGGTGTGAAAAGAATCACTCGGGGTTCTGCACCAAATTTTGCAACAAGTGTAAAAGAAATGGTCATAGCGCGGCGAAGTGTGAGGTCTACGGACCAGGGGTTAATAGAACGAAAGGAACAAATGGTGTCGGAACGAGTAATGGCGGAGCAAGTAGTGTCGGAGCAAGTTATGCCAATGTAGTTTGTTATAAATGTGGAAAACCAGGCCACATTATTAGAAATTGCCCGAACCAGGAGAACACGAATGGACAAGGCCGTGGAAGAGTTTTCAATATTAATGCGGTAGAGGCACAGGAAGACCCGGAGCTTGTTACGGGTACGTTTCTTATTGACAATAAATCTGCTTACGTTTTATTTGATTCGGGTGCGGATAGAAGCTATATGAGTAGAGATTTTTGTGCTAAATTAAGTTGTCCATTGACGCCTTTGGATAGTAAATTTTTACTCGAATTAGCAAATGGTAAATTAATTTCAGCAGATAATATATGTCGGAATCGAGAAATTAAACTGGTTAGCGAAACATTTAAGATTGATTTGATACCAGTAGAGTTAGGGAGTTTTGATGTGATAATCGGTATGGACTGGTTGAAAGAAGTGAAAGCGGAGATCGTTTGTTACAAAAATGCAATTCGCATTATACGAGAAAAAGGAAAACCCTTAATGGTGTACGGAGAAAAGGGCAACACGAAGCTACATCTTATTAGTAATTTGAAGGCACAAAAACTAATAAGAAAAGGTTGCTATGCTGTTCTAGCACACGTCGAGAAAGTACAAACTGAAGAAAAGAGCATCAATGATGTTCCCGTCGCAAAAGAATTTCCCGATGTATTTCCGAAAGAATTACCGGGATTAACCCCACATCGATCCGTTGAATTTCAAATAGATCTTGTACCAGGAGCTGCACCAATAGCTCGTGCTCCTTACAGACTCGCACCCAGCGAGATGAAAGAACTGCAAAGCCAATTACAAGAACTTTTAGAGCATGGTTTCATTCGACCAAGCACATCACCGTGGGGAGCTCCTGTTTTGTTTGTCAAGAAGAAAGATGGTACATTCAGGTTATGTATCGACTACCGAGAGTTGAACAAACTTACCATCAAGAACCGCTACCCACTACCGAGAATTGATGACTTATTAGATCAACTACAAGGCTCGTCTGTTTATTCAAAGATTGACTTACGTTCCGGGTATCATCAAATGCGGGTGAAAGAAGATGATATTCCAAAGACTGCTTTCAGAACACGTTACGGTCATTACGAGTTTATGGTCATGCCGTTTGGTTTAACTAATGCACCAGCTGTGTTCATGGACCTTATGAACCGAGTGTGTGGACCATACCTTGACAAGTTTGTCATTGTTTTCATTGATGACATACTTATTTACTCAAAGAATGACCAAGAACACGGTGAACATTTGAGAAAGGTGTTAGAAGTATTGAGGAAGGAAGAATTGTACGCTAAGTTTTCAAAGTGTGCATTTTGGTTGGAAGAAGTTCAATTCCTCGGTCACATAGTGAACAAAGAAGGTATTAAGGTGGATCCGGCAAAGATAGAAACTGTTGAAAAGTGGGAAACCCCGAAAACTCCGAAACACATACGCCAGTTTTTAGGACTAGCTGGTTACTACAGAAGGTTCATCCAAGACTTTTCCAGAATAGCAAAACCCTTGACTGCATTAACGCATAAAGGGAAGAAATTTGAATGGAATGATGAACAAGAGAAAGCGTTTCAGTTATTGAAGAAAAAGCTAACTACGGCACCTATATTGTCATTGCCTGAAGGGAATGATGATTTTGTGATTTATTGTGATGCATCAAAGCAAGGTCTCGGTTGTGTATTAATGCAACGAACGAAGGTGATTGCTTATGCGTCTAGACAATTGAAGATTCACGAACAAAATTATACGACGCATGATTTGGAATTAGGCGCGGTTGTTTTTGCATTAAAGACTTGGAGGCACTACTTATATGGGGTCAAAAGTATTATATATACCGACCACAAAAGTCTTCAACACATATTTAATCAGAAACAACTGAATATGAGGCAGCGTAGGTGGATTGAATTATTGAATGATTACGACTTTGAGATTCGTTACCACCCGGGGAAGGCAAATGTGGTAGCCGATGCCTTGAGCAGGAAGGACAGAGAACCCATTCGAGTAAAATCTATGAATATAATGATTCATAATAACATTACTACTCAAATAAAGGAGGCGCAACAAGGAGTTTTAAAAGAGGGAAATTTAAAGGATGAAATACCCAAAGGATCGGAGAAGCATCTTAATATTCGGGAAGACGGAACCCGGTATAGGGCTGAAAGGATTTGGGTACCAAAATTTGGAGATATGAGAGAAATGGTACTTAGAGAAGCTCATAAAACCAGATACTCAATACATCCTGGAACGGGGAAGATGTACAAGGATCTCAAGAAACATTTTTGGTGGCCGGGTATGAAAGCCGATGTTGCTAAATACGTAGGAGAATGTTTGACGTGTTCTAAGGTCAAAGCTGAGCATCAGAAACCATCAGGTCTACTTCAACAACCCGAAATCCCGGAATGGAAATGGGAAAACATTACCATGGATTTCATCACTAAATTGCCAAGGACTGCAAGTGGTTTTGATACTATTTGGGTAATAGTTGATCGTCTCACCAAATCAGCACACTTCCTACCAATAAGAGAAGATGACAAGATGGAGAAGTTAGCACGACTGTATTTGAAGGAAGTCGTCTCCAGACATGGAATACCAATCTCTATTATCTCTGATAGGGATGGCAGATTTATTTCAAGATTCTGGCAGACATTACAGCAAGCATTAGGAACTCGTCTAGACATGAGTACTGCCTATCATCCACAAACTGATGGGCAGAGCGAAAGGACGATACAAACGCTTGAAGACATGCTACGAGCATGTGTTATTGATTTCGGAAACAGTTGGGATCGACATCTACCGTTAGCAGAATTTTCCTACAACAACAGCTACCATTCAAGCATTGAGATGGCGCCGTTTGAAGCACTTTATGGTAGAAAGTGCAGGTCTCCGATTTGTTGGAGTGAGGTGGGGGATAGACAGATTACGGGTCCGGAGATTATACAAGAAACTACCGAGAAGATCATCCAAATTCAACAACGGTTGAAAACCGCCCAAAGTCGACAAAAGAGCTACGCTGACATTAAAAGAAAAGATATAGAATTTGAAATTGGAGAGATGGTCATGCTTAAAGTTTCACCTTGGAAAGGCGTTGTTCGATTTGGTAAACGAGGGAAATTAAATCCAAGGTATATTGGACCATTCAAGATTATTGATCGTGTCGGACCAGTAGCTTACCGACTTGAGTTACCTCAACAACTCGCGGCTGTACGTAACACTTTCCACGTCTCGAATTTGAAGAAATGTTTTGCTAAAGAAGATCTCACTATTCCGTTAGATGAAATCCAAATCAACGAAAAACTCCAATTCATCGAAGAACCCGTCGAAATAATGGATCGTGAGGTTAAAAGACTTAAGCAAAACAAGATACCAATTGTTAAGGTTCGATGGAATGCTCGTAGAGGACCCGAGTTCACCTGGGAGCGTGAAGATCAGATGAAGAAGAAATACCCGCATCTATTTCCAGAAGATTCGTCAACACCTTCAACAGCTTAAAATTTCGGGACGAAATTTATTTAACGGGTAGGTACTGTAGTGACCCGAACTTTTCCATGTTTATATATATTAATTGAGATTGATGTTTACATGATTAAATGTTTCCAACATGTTAAGCAATCAAACTTGTTAAGACTTGATTAATTGAAATAGGTTTCATATAGACAATTGACCACCCAAGTTGACCGGTGATTCACGAACGTTAAAACTTGTAAAAAAAACTATATGATGACATATATATGGTTATATATATAGTTAACATGATATTATGATAAGTAAACATATCATTAATTATATTAACAATGAACTACATATGTAAAAATAAGACTACTAACTTAATGATTTTGAAACGAGACATATATGTAACGTTTATCGTTGTAACGACATTTAATGTATATATATCATATTAAGAGATATTCGTACATCATAATATCATGATAATATAATAATTTAAAATCTCTTTTGTTATTATAAACATTGGGTTAACAACATTTAACAAGATCGTTAACCTAAAGGTTTCAAAACAACACTTACATGTAACGACTAACGATGACTTAACGACTCAGTTAAAATGTATATACATGTAGTGTTTTAATATGTATTTATACACTTTTGAAAGACTTCAATACACTTATCAAAATACTTCTACTTAACAAAAATGCTTACAATTACATTCTCGTTCAGTTTCATCAACAATTCTACTCGTATGCACCCGTATTCGTACTCGTACAATACACAGCTTTTAGATGTATGTACTATTGGTATATACACTCCAATGATCAGCTCTTAGCAGCCCATGTGAGTCACCTAACACATGTGGGAACCATCATTTGGCAACTAGCATGAAATATCTCATAAGATTACAAAAATATGAGTAATCATTCATGACTTATTTACATGAAAACAAAATTACATATCCTTTATATCTAATCCATACACCAACGACCAAAAACACCTACAAACACTTTCATTCTTCAATTTTCTTCATCTAATTGAACTCTCTCAAGTTCTATCTTCAAGTTCTAAGTGTTCTTCATAAATTCCAAAAGTTCTAGTTTCATAAAATCAAGAATACTTTCAAGTTTGCTAGCTCACTTCCAATCTTGTAAGGTGATCATCAAACCTCAAGAAATCTTTGTTTCTTACAGTAGGTTATCATTCTAATACAAGGTAATAATCATATTCAAACTTTGGTTCAATTTCTATAACTATAACAATCTTATTTCAAGTGATGATCTTACTTGAACTTGTTTTCGTGTCATGATTTTGCTTCAAGAACTTTGAGCCATCCAAGGATCCATTGAAGCTAGATCCATTTTTCTATTTTCCAGTAGGTTTATCCAAGGAACTTAAGGTAGTAATGATGTTCATAACATCATTCGATTCATACATATAAAGCTATCTTATTCGAAGGTTTAAACTTGTAATCACTAGAACATAGTTTAGTTAATTCTAAACTTGTTCGCAAACAAAAGTTAATCCTTCTAACTTGACTTTTAAAATCAACTAAACACATGTTCTATATCTATATGATATGCTAACTTAATGATTTAAAACCTGGAAACACGAAAAACACCGTAAAACCGGATTTACGCCGTCGTAGTAACACCGCGGGCTGTTTTGGGTTAGTTAATTAAAAACTATGATAAACTTTGATTTAAAAGTTGTTATTCTGAGAAAATGATTTTTATTATGAACATGAAACTATATCCAAAAATTATGGTTAAACTCAAAGTGGAAGTATGTTTTCTAAAATGGTCATCTAGACGTCGTTCTTTCGACTGAAATGACTACCTTTACAAAAACGACTTGTAACTTATTTTTCCGACTAGAAACCTATACTTTTTTTGTTTAGATTCATAAAATAGAGTTCAATATGAAACCATAGCAATTTGATTCACTCAAAACGGATTTAAAATGAAGAAGTTATGGGTAAAACAAGATTGGATAATTTTTCTCATTTTAGCTACGTGAAAATTGGTAACAAATCTATTCCAACCATAACTTAATCAACTTGTATTATATATTATGTAATCTTGAGATACCATAGACACGTATACAATGTTTCGACCTATCATGTCGACACATCTATATATATTTCGGAACAACCATAGACACTCTATATGTGAATGTTGGAGTTAGCTATACAGGGTTGAGGTTGATTCCAAAATATATATAGTTTGAGTTGTGATCAATACTGAGATACGTATACACTGGGTCGTGGATTGATTCAAGATAATATTTATCGATTTATTTCTGTACATCTAATTGTGGACAACTAGTTGTAGGTTACTAACGAGGACAGCTGACTTAATAAACTTAAAACATCAAAATATATTAAAAGTGTTGTAAATATATTTTGAACATACTTTGATATATATGTATGTATTGTTATAGGTTCGTGAATCAACAGTGGCCAAGTCTTACTTCTCGACGAAGTAAAAATCTGTGAAAGTGAGTTATAGTCCCACTTTTAAAATCTAATATTTTTGGGATGAGAATACATGCAGGTTTTATAAATGATTTACAAAATAGACACAAGTACGTGAAACTACATTCTATGGTTGAATTATCGAAATCGAATATGCCCCTTTTTATTAAGTCTGGTAATCTAAGAATTAGGGAACAGACACCCTAATTGACGCGAATCCTAAAGATAGATCTATTGGGCCTAACAAACCCCATCCAAAGTACCGGATGCTTTAGTACTTCGAAATTTATATCATATCCGAAGGGTGTCCCGGAATGATGGGGATATTCTTATATATGCATCTTGTTATTGTCGGTTACCAGGTGTTCACCATATGAATGATTTTTATCTCTATGTATGGGATGTGTATTGAAATATGAAATCTTGTGGTCTATTGTTACGATTTGATATATATAGGTTAAACCTATAACTCACCAACATTTTTGTTGACGTTTTAAGCATGTTTATTCTCAGGTGATTATTAAGAGCTTCCGCTGTCGCATACTTAAATAAGGACAAGATTTGGAGTCCATGCTTGTATGATATTGTGTAAAAACTGCATTCAAGAAACTTATTTTGTTGTAACATATTTGTATTGTAAACCATTATGTAATGGTCGTGTGTAAACAGGATATTTTAGATTATCATTATTTGATAATCTACGTAAAGCTTTTTAAACCTTTATTGATGAAATAAAGGTTATGGTTTGTTTAAAAAAATGAATGCAGTCTTTGAAAAACGTCTCATATAGAGGTCAAAACCTCGCAACGAAATCAATTAATATGGAACGTTTTTAATCAATAAGAACGGGACATTTCAATGTTATCCTCATGGTGTGTCCGCGCCACCATGGAAAGTGATGTTCGTTAGCGGTTCCACAATTGCACATGGGCATTGGTTTGGCGTTGATGCAGGTTGTATGGTGGAAATAGATGTTCTAGCTGATGGAACTTCCGGTAAATCCAAACGGGGAAGTTGCACCATAATAGTTCAGCTGGTTATACAACATGTGCCGATGTGAAATGCTTGGAATGTGATATTCTAATTGCTATACTCTTTATGGTGGAGTATGATAATTCTGTTAAGAATTATTATTGTGTGTGAAGACAATGATTGTCGGGTTTTGATAATGTTCGATGAGGATGCAAAGTTTTGTCTCTTGGGAGATAATGTCAACGTCATGAGGATCTTGAAGTTGTCGTCGAGGAAGCATCTGCGTCGGTTATTTTTGCAATGTGAAAGTATGATTATCTTTTTTCTGTCAAAAAGGTGGAGATTTGTTGGTTTATTTTTAATTGAAAAATGGTATGGTTTATTTTTAACTGAAATAGATACTGTCTAATAAATTAAGTTGTTAGTTCCATTTAAAAAAAAAAACAAAATCATCGATAGAATAGAATATATTATTAAAAAACATTTCTAACAAAGAGCTAGGGAAATTTTGAAAAATGCTTTTAAAAACAATGAGTTCCAAATAAAATCAAATTTCCCTCTAGTTATAATCCATGTAAACGGCAATAAACAAATAAGATCAAATTAAGAAGTCATTCTTCATTGGGTTAAAATTGAATGTGACACTATTGCAAAAATTTCAAACGACCCATAACAAAGCCGTCATGATAGCATAAACATGATCTTTATCTTGATTTGATTTGTGCCGATCTTCGAACCAGTTTGACCAACCAGACCGAGAGTTGAATATGGGTATAATCGCAACAACCCAAATTGAAAGTGGTACAACGATTCAACCTCCAAATAAAACCTTCAATGTCGCAAGAAAAGAAAGTGGTACAACGATTCAACCTCCAAGTTGAAAATAGGGCATCATGGCATGAAAATGTCTACTTAAAATGTTCACTTATATCTTGTTTTACTATTGACGAGTAATGAGATTACTGCGTATTGGTGTAAAAAATCGTTTGCATTTACATAATTTCACTATATATATTAAACATCAATTTTGTAGTTTACGATTACAATGCACATATCGATAATTTGTACAAAACTATGATAAACCCTAATTCGAGTTGGGTAAACTCCAGAGAGAAATTAGAAGAGAAAACTGAATGTTGTTATTAATTGGATGCGTTTACAATTTTCAGACACAGTACTTATACAATGACTATTGAATCTCAGCCATACAAAGCTAACAACTAATTGGGCAGATTTTGCCACGTGTACAATTAACAACTAATTTCAACAGCTAAACTGCCCCGTTTCTTCTGTTATCAACTAACTTGTAATCCTTCATCTTAGCTGGTAATTTCACTTCTCTTCTTGGCCTGCCTTGAATCCTTTCTGAACTTGCTTCGTTGACTTTAGGGCTGACTTTTGTTGACTCCTGATTATGGCTATGACCAGGCCTATCATTGCCTTCCCCATTAAAATTGACCATGTCCTCATGGTCCAAACCCTTTTGCATTTGAAAAACTTCATCTTCATCAATCCAAGTAGCTTCTTCCATTGGCAGCAATTCCCACTTAACCAAAACTTGATTGATGAGAGCACCATTCCTTAACACTTGTCTAGAATCCAGAATGTGTTGAGGTACTAAAACTGGTCCACTGAAATTGTCAGATTCTGGCAAATGCTGACATTTAACTGGTTCATCACCCCTAAACTTTTTAAGCAAGGAAACATGAAACACTGGATGAATTCTTGAATAACTAGGTAAAGCTAGCTGATAAGCTACCGGACCCAATTTCTTCTTAATTTTATATGGACCAAAATACCTTTTGCTTAACTTCTGATACACCCTTTTGACCACAGATAACTGTCGATATGGGTGTAATTTTACCCATACTAAATCACCCTCTTGAAAGTGTTGCTCAGTCCTATGCTTGTCTGCAAAAAGTTTCATTTTAGCATTGGCTTGCAGTAAAGACTCCCTTAAAATCTTTATCTTGGCACGTCTTTCCATCATTATGGAATGTAAGGCATCCACAGATGTAGAAGTCTACAGATAATCAGAAATGACTGGAGGTGGCCTGCCATACATAGCTTCAAAAGGGCTCATCCCTGTAGCTGAGTGAATTGCAGTATTGTAATGAAATTCTGCAAGTGCTAAAAATTTATACCATTGCTTAGGTACTTCTGCTACAAAACACCTCAGATATTGTTCCAAACAACGGTTGATCACCTCTGTTTGACCATCTGTTTGAGGATGGTATGAGGAAGATAGCTTCATTTTTGTTTGGTTGATTTTGCAAAGCTCTGACCAAAATTTGCTAACAAACACTTTATCCCTATCCGAAACAATGGACTTTGGCATGCCATGGTACTTATAAACCATATCAAAAAACAAACTGGCTACTGTGGTAGCAGAATACTTAGAAGTTAAACCTCCAAAATGCACCCCTTTAGTTAATCTGTCCACTACCACACAAATGACTTCATAACCATGTGAATTTGGTAGACCAGTAATAAAGTCCATACTAATTTCTTCCCAAACCTGCTATGGTACAGACAATGGTTGCAATAAACCATAAGGTGCAGTATTCAAAGTCTTAACTTGCTGGCATGCAACACAGTTTTTAACAAAAGTTTCCATATCACTCTTCATTCCCAACCAATAGAAATTTGCAGCCAACCTCAAGTAACTTCTATGCACACCAGCATGACCTGCAATTGGTGTATTATGAAATTCGGCCAATAGCTTTTGTTTCAAGTCACCAATTTCTGGAATGAAGAGCTTGTACTTGTAATAAATCAACCCCTCTTTTACTCTCCAATTTTCCTTGACTTCTGGTTTCTGCACAATCTCTTTGATTAAAGCTTGTGACTTTTCATCATCTTGAATAAATTTTCTCAAATCATCTACAAAATCAAACTGCACTACAGATAAAGCCATAAAAGATCCTTCATGTGTACACCTTGATAAAGCATCTACAGTAGTGTTAGTGACCCCTGGTTTATAAGCAATCTCATACTGATATCCCAAAAGTTTAGTGAGATAGTGTTGTTGCTTAGGTGTTTGTATAGTCTGCTCCATCTGACCCTTTAAACTTTTATGGTCAGTGAAAATGGTAAATTTATTACCCCACAAGTATTGCCTCCACTTGGCAACTGCAGAAGTCATTGCATGTAATTCTCTTATGTAAGTTGATGCTCTTTGTAACTTTAAGCTCAACTTTTTGCTAAAGTAAGCAATGGGGTGTTTATCTTGTAATAACACAGCCCCTATAGCTACACCACTGGCATCTGTTTCTACTTGAAATGGCTGTGTAAAATTAGGTAACATCAACACAGGAGCAGTAACCATCTTTTCTTTCAATTGTTGAAATGACCCATCAGCTTCCTGGGACCACACAAAGCTGTCCTTTTTCAATAAATTGGTCATAGGGGCAGCTATTTCAGCATATCCTTTAATAAACTTTCTATAGTAGCCTGTCAAGCCTAGAAACCCTTTCAATTGTTTGGTATTTTTAGGGGTGGGCCACTCAGTCATAGCCTTTATCTTGGAAGGATCAGGAGCTACACCTTTTGCATTGATTATATGTCCCAAATAATGAATTTGAGGTACAGCATAGCTACATTTGCTAGCTTTGATAAAGAACTGATGAGATCTTAAGATCTGCAGAACCAATTTAAGATGTTCTACATGTTCTTCCATAGTGTGACTATACACTAAAATATCATCTAAAAACACTATCACATATTTTCTTAACAACCCAGTAAAGATGGTATTCATGGTAGCTTGAAAAGTTGAGGGTGCATTTGTCAAACCAAAGGGCATGACTCTAAACTCATAATGGCCAGAGTGAGTTCTAAAGGCTGTTTTATGGATATCTTCTTCCTGCATTCTTATTTGATGATACCCTGCCCTTAAATCAAACTTAGTGAATACTGTTGCCCCATATAACTCATCTATCAACTCATCTATGGTGGGGATAGGGAATCTATCTCTTAATGTGACTGCATTCAAGGCCATATAGTCAATGCAAAAACGCCAAGTGCCATCCTTCTTTTTGACTAAAAGTACAGGAGAACTGAAGCTGTTAGTACTAGGTTGAATCACCCCAGACTCAAACATTTGATTAACTTGTTTTTCAATCTCATCTTTTTGAAAATGAGGGTATCTATAAGGTTTTACATTTACTGGCTTAGCCTCTGGTTACAGATGGATTCTATGATTTAAGAATCTTTTGGGTGGTAACTCTTTAGGTTCAGCAAACACATCCCCAAAATATTGCAACACACTAACAATGGATGGATCCAAATTAGCTGGTAGTGGTAAGGGTTCTTTGATGACATCTAACCCCAAATCATTCAATTGTAATTCCCCCATTGACCTTTCTTCCACCCACAGCATATAATAGCTAAAAGAATAGTCAGTTCTGGACATTCTTTTAAATTGCTTTCCAGAAATAGATTCAAGTGTTTTAGTAAGAATACCTTGCAACATAATGCTTCTACCTTCTGCTATGAAACTCATAGTTTTCTTCTTGTAATTTGTGGTGACATCTCCCAAGGTTTCCATCCAAGAGAGTCCCAAGATTGCATCAGCACCATGTAAATCTATAACAAAGAACTCAGTTTCAAACTCATATTCTTGAATGGTGACACAAACTTTAGTACACTTTCCCAAACATCTCAAATGTTGACCATTCCCCACCATTACTTGAAACTGATCTGATGGTTGCAATGCCAAATTCAAGTATTTGACCATTTTTTCTTGTATGAAATTGTGGCTACTACCACTATCAATCATGAGCTGGATGCCTTTATCTTCAATATACCCCTCCATTCTCAAAGCTCTTGGATTAGCTTGGCCTAAAAGAGCATGCAGACTTATTGCAGGTTGTTCAACAGGACCCATTCTACCTTCATTTGGGTCATTTTCAACCCATGAGTTTTTTCCTGAATCTTCTTCTGAATCTGAATCTCCTTCTTCTTCAATTACCATCAAATGTAAATTTGGTTTGTTTGGACACTTATGATATCTATTCCATTTTTCATCACAAGTGTAACATTCACCCTTTGCATCTTTTCTTGCCTTCTCAGCATCAGATAACCTGTTTGTTAATCTTGGAATTCTATTATTAGCACCTCTGGAACCATATGAATCAGCACTTTTATATGCAGATGGAGTGGGTAAAATACCCTGCTGTTTATTGCTCCAATAAGAACTTCCACCTTTATCAAACAATTTATCTTCATACATTTTTGCTAAGCCTATAGCTTGACTCATAGAAAATGGTGACTTTGCTTTAACTTCTCTACGAATCTCTGGTTTTAAACCAGCAATAAAGCAACTCTTTAAGACTTTATCAGACAAATCCTTTGTTTTACAGCATAATCTCTGAAATTCAGCTTGATATTCTTTGACAGTGCCTTTTTGTGTTAATCTTGTTAACATTTCAATTGGATCTTCATAAGAAGAAGGTCTAAATTGTACCTTCAAAGCGATAACAAAATCCATCCAAGATTGAATCTGATTTGTCATCTCCAGCCATTGAAACCAATTGCTGGCCAGCCCATCCAAATGCATTGACACTAAGGTTAACTTTCGATCTTCTGAAATGTTATGAAACAGAAAGAACTTTTCAGCTTTGTAAAGCCATTCCGCTGGATCTCCTCCACCAAATCTTGGAAAATCCATAGTTAACTTCTTTGTCTTATACACTGGATCAACGTTGGGATTCATATTTTGTGTGTGAATGAAATTGTGTTGTGTTGGAGTATGATTTGCAGTGTGAGGTGTTGATTATGAAGCAATTGCGACTAATGCATTTTGGATTGGTTGTAGTGCTTGAATGAAACGCTCGGTCATACGTTCGAGCATCTCAGATTGAGAATTTGATGATTCCGCCATTGTTACTTGAGCTGGAAGCTCAATGGAAGCACCAAAATGATAAACCCTAATTCGAGTTGGGTAAACTCCAGAGAGAAATTAGAAGAGAAAACTGAATGTTGTTATTAATTGGATGCGTTTACAATTTTCAGACACAGTACTTATACAATGACTATTGAATCTCAGCCATACAAAGCTAACAACTAATTGAGCAGATTTTGCCACGTGTACAATTAACAACTAATTTGAACAGCTAAACTGCCCTGTTTCTTCTGTTATCAACTAACTTGTAATCCTTCATCTTAGCTGGTAATTTCACTTCTCTTCTTGGCCTGCCTTGAATCCTTTCTGAACTTGCTTCGTTGACTTTAGGGCTGACTTTTGTTGACTCCTGATTATGGCTATGACCAGGCCTATCAAACTACATGCTTTTCATTAGACTAAACAATATAAAAAAATGGAAAAATGAAAAAAAAAAAAAAAAGTTAGAACGCCAAATATGACCACATGTCCATAAAAACCGGCAAAATGACAACCTGTAAAGCATGAAATGACACACATCCTCCTCAAAATTGGTACATATGAGTTAGACCACAAATAACGCGGCGTTTGTCTCCTCTTTGCCCCCTACATGTCACGAGAAATGCAGACGCTTGAAATGGGGCGTTTGTATTTGGGCTTTTGTCAAAAAAAAAAAAAAAAAAAAAAAAAACGCATGAGGGTGGGAGAAGTGAGGTGAGGTGGCAGCCCATGATTTGTCCTAGATATTTTCTCTCTCCAACTTTAATTTATTTACATCTCAAATACCAATTAAATTTTAACACATTACAATCAAACTTCTTACAAAAGCCCCTATTACAACTCTCTCATTCTCATGTCACTGCTATATTCAATAAGTACACCTTATCCACTATACCTCAACATTACCATTATCAATGGCCTTAGCGAAAAGCCGCACGTTGCTCCGAGGTAGTTATTATGCACTATACAAAATTTCAATTATTATAAAAAAATAGATAGGTTCGTTAGATTTATTTATATGAAAGTATTCCTATATTGCTGAATTTGCAATATTAAAATCAAAACAAAACAAGGAAACATGACACTATTTTATATATATATATATATATATATATATATATATATATATATATATATATATATATATATATATATATATATATATATGTGTGTGTGTGTGTGTGTGTGTGTGTAAATACTAGTGTATGAGTGTGTGCGTTGGATGGTAATTAAAAAAAAAAAAATTATATATAGCTTAATAAGATTAAAACCTTCGTTACTTTATAAACTATGTCAAAGAATATAATATATAATAACAAAATTTCAATTACACCGTGTTGAAGGAAATATGTAAACGATATTAGCTCCAATTCATGTACTGGTTCTTCAGCAAGTCACATTAATTTAAGCTTAGCTATGAGTCATGCATTAAAGTATCCAATATGTTCTGACATCATCGAAATAATATCTTCTTTAGTAAAGACATTACTTTTTAAACTTTGCAGCCGTGCAATGCACGGACGTTGAAAAAAATATACATAAGCAATCTAGATAGATTACATACAATTATATTGTACCTTTATATAGTATATACAAATAACGAATGTAACTTAATTAACATGATGGTACTAAGTATAACTTCAAGCCCGTTTTAATAACT
Source organism: Rutidosis leptorrhynchoides (assembly GCF_046630445.1). NCBI lineage: Eukaryota > Viridiplantae > Streptophyta > Magnoliopsida > Asterales > Asteraceae > Rutidosis > Rutidosis leptorrhynchoides. The sequence continues at coordinate 680,878,383 of NC_092335.1, read as the reverse complement.
CATACGACCCTGTTTTACGAAAAACTGGTCTCAGTTTTTAAGAACATATTTAATTAAGAAATTCATCAATGCCTTTCTTAAGGAACCCGTTTTTTATTCGAGTCAAGTATCCATTATTGAGAATTTTAGACGATGAATTTATTTGGATGAAATTGTACAAGCAGACTTTTTAAATATAATTTTATTGTTATGTTAATGTTACACGTGGGAACATAGTTGCATAATTAGTTTAATGTGCAATAATTTTTTTTTTTTAAAAGCAAGGAAATTTTATTAATCACGAAAACGAATATAGACAATGAGGCCAAGCGGCCACCTCAAGTCTTTCACGAAATACAAACAATAAGAACAAAAATTACAAGGTTAGTGTAGAGATTGTACCCCACCCCGAACATTAAATGAGAACTAAGAAGATAGATACACTTTCGGATTATTCAACCAAGTTAACCAATCGAACTTCTTTTTCTTTGCACGAACAGAGATCCATTCAAAAGATTTGATTTGTATTTCATTTAGAGCCACTGGGGAGCACCATGATTTACCATGGAACACCTTGTTGTTCCGATTTTTCCAAATGAAGTACGCACAAACCCACTCGATCGCTTGCCAAATAAGCTTCCCTTCACAAGTAGTAGAAGCCGCGGTATTACCCCTTAGGATTTCGTTCAGACTTAGGTTTGTGAACGGGCCACGACCCCACCAGTTATGTACCCGTTCCCAAATTTCCATACAGAATTTACAGAAAATAAAGCAATGCTCAATTGATTCCACATCATCACCATCATCATCACAGAGAGGACATCTTACTGAATGTAAATCTATCCCCCTCTTGTTTAGTTCTGATCTAACCGGCATTCTTCTTTTAATCACACGCCACGCGAAGATTTCAATTTTTTTAGGCAGAAGATGATTGCGAAGAGTGCCTACCGAATCAGTGATGTATGCGAAAACCTTCTGATCATTGATGGAACTCATTTTTTTCACGGTATATGTGCCGTCGCTTGCTGCAGCCCAACTCCATCTGTCACGATTTTCAAACACGAACTCGAAACCTTGTAGCATCTCGGTTAGTTTCATCAGGTCACTGAAAGCCCGCCTTTCCGGTGTCCAAACTCAATTCCATTGAAGAATTAAACCCCATGTTGAACCGTGGTTTGAATCCGTCGTAGTACCCGAGTGTCTCATAACCCTACCATTAATAAGAACATCTTTCGAATCCTCCAGGTTGTAAAGTCTTGGGAAGGTAATGCTTAGCTTGTTGTCGCCGATCCAATGGTCGTTCCAAAAAGATGTTGATGAGCCATCTCCGATGCTTTTGACAAACAAGTTTTTGAAAGTAATGCTCAAGTCTTCTATCTCCGTTCCTGCCAACACAATGTTATGCCGCGTGCCTAGGGATTGTGAATGGTGTGACCCATTCATAATCTCAAGACCGCCACACGAACCATAAATACTACGAATAACTTTGACCAAAAAAGAATTGGTTTCGGTTTTAAACCTCCACCACCATTTGCACAATAACGCAATATTTTTTGTGTTTAAAGACCCAATGTTTAACCCGCCCTTATCGTATGAACATAAGAAATTTTCCCATTTGACCCAAGACATTTTAGAACCCGAACCCGACCCACCCCAAAAGAAAGAACGACGTAACCTCTCAAGTTTTTTAATCACACAAGACGGTGCACGGAAGAGCGAGAAGTAGTACAACAAAAGGCTAGTAAGGACCGACTTGATAAGAACCAAACGACCCCCAAATGACATCGTACACATTTTCCATCCCGATAACCTATTTTGGATTTTGGTGATAACCGGTTCCCAATCTTTTGCTTTTTTCATTTTCGAACCCACCGGCAAACCAAGGTATGTGAAGGGCAATTTTCCCACTTGACAACCCAAGTCATTAGCCACCACCGAGACTTCATCCTCACTAACTCTAATACCCTACAAATAACTCTTATGAAAGTTGACTTTTAATCCGGACGCTCACTCAAAGCATTTTAGAAGCTTAAGTAGGTTAATTACATTACCCCTACTCCATTCACCAACGAAAATGGTGTCATCCGCGTATTGGAGATGCGAGATCGGAACCTTGTCATTGCCTACTTCTATCCCCATGAAAAGCTTTTTTTTCCAATGCCGCTTTTGTTAAGAGGTTAAGCCCTTCCGCCACTATAATGAAAAGAAAAGGTGACAACGGATCTCCTTGTCAAACTCCCCTTTGGAACATCAATTCCTTAGTAGGTGACCCATTTACAAGAATAGAAATAGAAGCTGAGCTTAGACACGCAAAAATCCATTTTCTCCATTTATCCCCGAACCCCATATTCTTCATTACGTCCATGAGAAACTCATAATTTAGACTATCGAATGCTTTTTCAAAGTCCACTTTAAATAACAAGCCTTTATTTCATGAACGCTTCAAGAAATCGATGCTTTCATTAACAATCAACACACCGTCTAGAATAAATCTATTTTTCACAAAAGCACTTTGCTCCGAACCCACAAGAGAAGGAAGAACCTTCCTTAGCCTCTTAGATAGTAATTTAGAAACAATTTTATAATAGCTACCGATGAGGCTATTTGGACGAAAGTCCTTCAAACCTTGTGGGTCATTCCTCTTAGGCACCAATGTTACAAAAGACGCATTACACCCTCTTGATAATTCTGCATTTTCCCAAAACCAAGACAAGGACTCGCAAAGATCGCTTTTAATAAGATCCCAATATTTTTGAAAAATCTCATATTGAAGCCGTCGCGACCCGGGGCTTTAGTGCTACCACAATCTAATATGGCCTCGTGTATTTCATCAATACTAAAAGTCACTTCCAAGGCAGAAGCTTCGTCATGACTGAGTACCGGATACACAAGATCTTCAAGACAAGGCCTCGAGATCTCAGGTTCTTGAAAAGTTGCCTTGAAATGATCATGAATTGCGGTTTTAATTTGGACCGGGTCTATTGAAATGTCCCGTTCTTATTGATTAAAAACGTTCCATATTAATTGATTTCGTTGCGAGGTTTTGACCTCTATATGAGACGTTTTTCAAAGACTGCATTCATTTTTAAAACAAACCATAACCTTTATTTCATAAATAAAGGTTTAAAAAGCTTTACGTAGATTATCAAATAATGATAATCTAAAATATCCTGTTTACACACGACCATTACATAATGGTTTACAATACAAATATGTTACATCGAATTCAGTTTCTTGAATGCAGTTTTTACACAATATCATACAAACATGGACTCCAAATCTTGTCCTTATTTTAGTATGCAACAGCGGAAGCTCTTAATATTCACCTGAGAATAAACATGCTTTAAACGTCAACAAAAATGTTGGTGAGTTATAGGTTTAACCTATATATATCAAATCGTAACAATAGACCACAAGATTTCATATTTCAATACACATCCCATACAATGAGATAAAAATCATTCATATGGTGAACACCTGGTAACCGAAAATAACAAGATGCATATATAAGAATATCCCCATCATTCCGGGACACCCTTCGGATATGATATAAATTTCGAAGTACTAAAGCATCCGGTACTTTGGATGGGGTTTGTTAGGCCCAATAGATCTATCTTTAGGATTCGCGTCAATTAGGGTGTCTGTTCCCTAATTCTTAGATTACCAGACTTAATAAAAAGGGGCATATTCGATTTCGATAATTCAACCATAGAATGTAGTTTCACGTACTTGTGTCTATTTTGTAAATCATTTATAAAACCTGCATGTATTCTCATCCCAAAAATATTAGATTTTAAAAGTGGGACTATAACTCACTTTCACAGATTTTTACTTCGTCGGGAAGTAAGACTTGGCCACTGGTTGATTCACGAACCTATAACAATATATACATATATATCAAAGTATGTTCAAAAATATATTTACAACACTTTTAATATATTTTGATGTTTTTAGTTTATTAAGTCAGCTGTCCTCGTTAGTAACCTACAACTAGTTGTCCACAGTTAGATGTACAGAAATAAATCGATAAATATTATCTTGAATCAATCCACGACCCAGTGTATACGTATCTCAGTATTGATCACAACTCAAACTATATATATTTTGGAATCAACCTCAACCCTGTATAGCTAACTCCAACATTCACATATAGAGTGTCTATGGTTGTTCCGAAATATATATAGATGTGTCGACATGATAGGTCGAAACATTGTATACGTGTCTATGGTATCTCAAGATTACATAATATACAATACAAGTTGATTAAGTTATGGTTGGAATAGATTTGTTACCAATTTTCACGTAGCTAAAATGAGAAAAATTATCCAACTTGTTTTACCCATAACTTCTTCATTTTAAATCCGTTTTGAGTGAATCAAATTGCTATGGTTTCATATTGAACTCTATTTTATGAATCTAAACAGAAAAGTATAGGTTTATAGTCGGAAAAATAAGTTACAAGTCGTTTTTGTAAAGGTAGTCATTTCAGTCGAAAGAACGACGTCTAGATGACCATTTTAGAAAACATACTTCCACTTTGAGTTTAACCATAATTTTTGGATATAGTTTCATGTTCATAATAAAAATCATTTTCTCAGAATAACAACTTTTAAATCAAAGTTTATCATAGTTTTTAATTAACTAACCCAAAACAGCCCGCGGTGTTACTACGACGGCGTAAATCCGGTTTTACGGTGTTTTTCGTGTTTCCAGGTTTTAAATCATTAAGTTAGCATATCATATAGATATAGAACATGTGTTTAGTTGATTTTAAAAGTCAAGTTAGAAGGATTAACTTTTGTTTGCGAACAAGTTTAGAATTAACTAAACTATGTTCTAGTGATTACAAGTTTAAACCTTCGAATAAGATAGCTTTATATGTATGAATCGAATGATGTTATGAACATCATTACTACCTTAAGTTCCTTGGATAAACCTACTGGAAAAGAGAAAAATGGATCTAGCTTCAATGGATCCTTGGATGGCTCGAAGTTCTTGAAGCAGAATCATGACACGAAAACAAGTTCAAGTAAGATCATCACTTGAAATAAGATTGTTATAGTTATAGAAATTGAACCAAAGTTTGAATATGATTATTACCTTGTATTAGAATGATAACCTACTGTAAGAAATAAAGATTTCTTGAGGTTGGATGATCACCTTACAAGATTGGAAGTGAGCTAGCAAACTTGAAAGTATTCTTGATTTTATGAAACTAGAACTTTTGGAATTTATGAAGAACACTTAGAACTTGAAGATAGAACTTGAGAGAGATCAATTAGATGAAGAAAATTGAAGAATGAAAGTGTTTGTAGGTGTTTTTGGTCGTTGGTGTATGGATTAGATATAAAGGATATGTAATTTTGTTTTCATGTAAATAAGTCATGAATGATTACTCATATTTTTGTAATTTTATGAGATATTTCATGCTAGTTGCCAAATGATGGTTCCCACATGTGTTAGGTGACTCACATGGGCTGCTAAGAGCTGATCATTGGAGTGTATATACCAATAGTACATACATCTAAAAGCTGTGTATTGTACGAGTACGAATACGGGTGCATACGAGTAGAATTGTTGATGAAACTGAACGAGGATGTAATTGTAAGCATTTTTGTTAAGTAGAAGTATTTTGATAAGTGTATTGAAGTCTTTCAAAAGTGTATAAATACATATTAAAACACTACATGTATATACATTTTAACTGAGTCGTTAAGTCATCGTTAGTCGTTACATGTAAGTGTTGTTTTGAAACCTTTAGGTTAACGATCTTGTTAAATGTTGTTAACCCAATGTTTATAATATCAAATGAGATTTTAAATTATTATATTATCATGATATTATCATGTATGAATATCTCTTAATATGATATATATACATTAAATGTCTTTACAACGATAATCG